>NW_009259054.1:443044-456518 GCF_000687185.1 Egretta garzetta
GGGCGGCTTGTCAGCTGTGGGGTGCGCCAGATGAACGCACTCGTGAGGAAGCCCAGTGCGGAGCTTGTCACGGGCTGGGAGTCTGCTCTTCCAGGAGCAAAAGAGTGACATCACCAAGCTCTGATGCTCTTCTGGTAAACTCCGGACAGGATAGGAAACCTTCGTAGGGAGTAAATGATGAGCCTCTCGGAATTACATGCTCCTCAAGAGTTAAGCATGCCCCATACTATTAAAGACGGAACGGGGAGAACAGCAAGAAGTAGGAAGGCTGTACTGTGGTTGAAAACGGGCCACGGAGGCCTGAGCATTTTGGAGGGTGGTCACCTTGAAAATGGGCCTGAAAACGGAAGAGCATTTTGTCTCCTTTCTGGAGTTTCCCTTGTAAGAATACGCTATCGCTGAAGAGTACGAGTGACATATGACTGGGGGAAAATAACTACAAGCATGCTGACAGGAAAGGAATTTGAATTAACATGATTTTAAAAAAAAATCCATGGATTTAGAGTATCAGTATAGGGAAAACATTTTTAAGGTGGAGGTCAGGATAGTAAAACCTACAAAAGGGCAATGATAAGTAATTGCCTAACATCATGAAACTTTCAAGTCACATAAAACTGATGGAAGTTTTGGTAAACAAGTTGTTTCTTTTATCCTGGAGATACAAGGAAGTATTGCAAATGTTTGAAGAAAAGGAAAAAAAAATATTTTTTTAAAAATCTCTGCTCCTCTTGTGGATTAAATCTGTGTCGGACTGCTCTTGACATCTCCTTTGAAAAAATCTCTTTGAACAACTGACCAACTGGTTTGTCTCAACATGCATTCTTGTTTCATGTTGGCCGTTCCAGAATGACTCCTGTTCAAACAGTGAGTCCACTTGAAATATACTCAACTGTGGCCCATGTTCCTGGAATTAATATAGGTTCGGTAGCATTTAAGAATCATTACAGTTGCCTACTTTCTTAAGATTGAGTTCTTTTTGTTTGTTTGTTTCTTAGTTACCCACATTTGCCATTCCCTCAGCAACTTCATGGGAGAGCTGTGTTGGCTGATCATTTTGCAACCCTTCAGAGAACATTCAGAGAGCAGAGTAATTCCAAAGAGCTTTATAACACAGGCAAAGTTCTTCATCAAAAGCAAAATGGCATATTACAAATGACACTGCAGAATACGTGTACAGTACCTGAGCTATGAAATGAAATTTGCAAATTCTATGCTTGCTCTGTGTGGAACCGTTTCCTTGTAACAGAAAGTTCCTAAACAGCAAATGATGTTTCCTTTCTGAAGAATTATTAAATGAAAACCTTGCTATGATATCATATGTCAGGCTGCATTACAGTAATGCTTGCCATGTGAACTTGAAAAAATAGGTGCAGTCTTTTCCATTTAGCGTTGTTTTCTGCTTACGGATGAAGCTTCTGACAATCATGTGACTAAATTTTTTTTTCTCTTCATCACAAAAAGACCAAAACTAAGTACCAAAAGCAGTGATGTTCCTAATAAAACTTTGTGTTGGCATTAACTGAGAAAAAGCATTCCAAATGTCATTGGCTGAATAAATTCAACAAGAAAAGTCCCCTCGCTCCACCTAGTGCTCCTCCTGCAAGAACAACTAGGAAAAGTTCATAATCTTCAAATTAGATATATTCCATAGATGAATTGATAAAGGTCATTCAAGAGAATATGTGTTAATTCAACCTTTATGTAAACTAATTCTAAAAACGAGGTTTCTCTCCCCGTCTTGTAAACAATATATTGCAAGCATATGTGAAATTTGTTTTCTTAGAAAGGGATATTTGGGGGTTTAGTGTTGGTGTGTAGTATCTGGAAATAATTGAAAGTACCGTGACACATTTCACAAGCTCATGTGTGGCAAAAGAGTTGTGTATTAGTCATTGCCTTCCAGGTTGCAGAAATTCAAAGAATAGTTTTAGCTTGCAAATAAAAACCAGCGTCTTAGTGACTGAATGCAGTGGCTGTCAAAGAGCATGTGACAACACTAAGTAATTTAACAATAAAGGAAAAAAAAACAGGTATAATGAAAGCGCAGTAAGAGTTTATACAGAATATGTCTAGAATACTGTAGAATAAACACAGCAAAACACCTTTTTTTCCCCCCCAAGTACTACCAAGTTCAAAAGACAAAAGGACTTGAGCATAAAGTCCTGAAGTTTGCTTTCCAAAGACAGTGGAAATAATGAACTGGATTTTTTTCTGAGGTGATCCATTTTTAAACAAACAGATCCCTCAAAACAGACCCCTTTGTGATTTGTATATTCGGTTCCATATTCTAACAGGTTTGTGTAATTAAAAAAAATAGTCTCATTTGCTCAAAGTATGTAACATTTCTGAGCAACAGATTTACATAAATGTTAAGTGCATGAGATAAAATAACAATGCAGTATTTACTTTTTTTTGCACACAGCTGGTTCCAGTATTTTGCACTGATGTTTGAGAATAATATGTTAGTCGTAATTAATTTAGACCTTGGGCCATACATGATCACTCATATCCATAGACAATGCTATGTTTTCCAACAGAGGACAGTTGCTCTCTGCCAAGTCTTCAGGGCAAAGGTAGTGTCTTGCTTTTTGGTAGTGGCAAATAATAAATATATGTGCACAAATTGCAAAAATACTGAAATTACAGCTGCTAAAAAGAATGTCCATGGGACTCTTGTTGAATTTCTGAAGTCAACATGAAAGAACTGTTGGAGCAGGTCCAGAGAAGGGCTACAAAAATGATCTGAGGGCTGGAGCACCTCTCCTATGAGGACAGGCTGAGGGAGTTGGGCTTGTTCAGCCTGGAGAAGAGAAGGCTGCGGGGAGACCTGATTACGGCCTTTCAGTACCTAAAGGGGGCCTATAGGAAAGATGGGGAAAATCTTTTTAGTAGGGCCAGCTGTGACAGGACAAGGGCTAATGGCTTTAAACTTAAACAGGGTAGGTTTAGACTGGCTATAAGGAAGAAATTCTTTACAATAAGGGTGGTGAAACACTGGAACAGGTTGCCCAGAGAGGTGGTAAATGCCCCATCCCTGGAAACATTCAAGACTGGGTTGGACGGGGCTCTGAGGAACCTGATCTAGTTAGCAGTGTCCCTGCTCACTGCAGGGGGGTTGGACTAGATGACCTCTAGGGGTCCCTTCCAACCCAAAACATTATTCTATGATTCTATGATTCTATGATTCTATGATTCTATGATACCGACATATTCAGAAAAAAAGTCTCTGAATATTAAGATCAAGCGAGAGAGATGTATCTACACAGAAAAAAATGGAGCAGCTGTTTACTTTTGTTGAAGATACCAAAATAGTCATGCTTCTCTTAAGGTTTTTTTTTTTTTTAGAATAGGGCTTAAGCAGAATTTAGACATGTAAACCCAAGATCTTTATATTACTCCCAAACCACCTAAAACTTGTATTTTCAAGCTTTCATCTGCAAAATAGGCAGATAACTAAGCATTGCTAAATCCTACTGCAAAAACCCGAAGCCATGCCTGTACATGATCTAGGAATAGCTCAGACTATTTCACTTTGAAGTCTAGTTCTCGTGTTGCCATAATTTCCAACGAGAAGGCTGTGTGGCTCCTATGCCTATGGGAGAGGTGAGATTCAGCCTCCTAGCTGAAAACAAAATTGAGATTTGAATTCTCAACCTCGGGGTACCGTCAACCCCAAAATCATGTAACCGTGAATGAAGATCATTGAGCACTACTTTTAGTGTAATGCAATTCTTTGTGATAAGAATAACCCATAGTTTTGCAAGAACACATCTCTGGGATGCTGATTCAACCTGGAATGAGTTCCACAGGGTTTACTTAAGTACTCTAAGTCTACTATATCCTTTTCTAAGTGTAGGGCACAACTATTCAACTTGGTCATTACTAATAAGAGCATATATCCCAATATAGATTAAAAAAAAATAGTAGATACCCAAACTGAAGAAGATACTACAGTTTAACATACTTTTGCCCAAAGTGCTTATAATTCTTTAACTGTTTTTCCCCAGGCTGAGACTGTGAAAGTATTACAAAGCACACAGCGAAGCAGCAGCAGCAGCACATGGTATTTTGGGATTCTGATTTCCTCAACTCAGGAGAATTGCGGCTCTTCGCAAAGCAAAACCTTTTTACCTGGAAGACTCTGAAGGAGTTACATAAAATGCATCAGCATTCATTGCATAAAGCTTTGTATAGGAAACTGGATCGTGGTTCCTGACTGACGTACACGTTATTCTCTGCTCTATTTTATTATCACTGTTGAGGAGGAGGAGGTGGAGTGTTGACGGTTGCTTGGAGTGTTCAGTCTTTTTTAATGTATGTTTAAATGTAAGAACTTTTTCTTACCTACAGTTTTATTTGCATTAATTTTTTACTCATTTTTCACTAAAGCAAATTTAGCATCCTTTAGAAAGTTCATGAAAATATACAACAAAGACATTCAGGGTAATACAAGAGATCATGTTTTGTAGGTCTGAAGTATTTCTGTACTTGGTACTGTCTGATGAAGGATGCTAGCAGCTGAGATTTTGATACAAAAAGAACTCATAGAAGACCATGAAAAAATATTTTGATTGGTTTTACCTTATTTAATGCACCTTGGTGCTTGCCAGCAGTTGTTACCTTCTTTGCTAAACTAATTACAGTGCAGTTCTTGAAAATTGCTCCAAAGTTTTCAGGAGTATGATTAGAAACCTTTGGGTGATCAGATCAGTTCTGCTTGTGACTATAGGGGAATACCATTCAGAAGAAAATAGATGGGGAAAACCCACCAGTAAAAGTCAAATGGGCAATACAATATACGTTGCATGCTTCTGTCGTTACCTATTGACTTGTGTGGGTTTTTTTTTCCTCTGGCATCCCTGAATTTGTTAAAAGTTTTTGGAGCTGTATTCTTAGAAAGATACATCTCCTACCTTGTACTTAAAGACAGGTATATATAAATCCTGCTTCCACTTTAATAGTTTTCAGTTTTATATTTTACTAAGTGAGCTCTAAATTGGCATGCTGCTGTCTGTCAAGCAAAAAGGCAGTTCCAGCATGCTATTTTCCTTTTTTAAATGACTGAGAGAAAATATGTAGGTTGGGATTTGGTGCAGTGGGTGGTTTTTTTCAGTCCCCTGAACAGAAAATGGAGCATGTGTGAATCATATCAATATAACCTATACATCATTGGTAAAAATTATGGCTATTTGTTTGCAAATTAAAAAATGGTCACAATTTTCCATGGTGCACCAGTCTAAACAATTAAAATAACAAGTCTTCACAAAAAAAACCCCCCAAAGGTACTTTTAAAAACCTGCTTCATATTTTTTTCTGAACAAGCTTAGTTTGCACATCTGAAAATGCATGAAGATTAAAATTAGTAAATATATTGTCTATATATATTTATTAAAAGATGTTACAGTATGATGTAGCTAATTTCTTTCATTATTAAACAAAGAGTAGCTCGTGTCCCCTAAGTGGAAAATACATATAGAAAATTTTTTTTGAGAATGCTCTCCGTAAATTTCCACTGGTAGTGTTTGTTGACAGAGGTCTCAGTTGAGAAGCACACAGTTGGTGGCAGGGCCACCAGCTTCTCCTTTGAAATGCCGTGACCTTTTCTTTAGTGAGGAAGATCATGAATCTGCCTGACAATCTGAGAGGAATAAGGTAGATGAAGGACCAACAGTGAGAAGCGAAACCACTGTATGGAGTTGCCAGGAGAAGCAATCGAGATGAAGTCAAGTAATGAGTTGTAACGTTCTGCCTAAGGAGTCTGGCATGTCTATATCCATCACATTTGCTAGGTTATGTGATAGAAGCTCGACTGCGCCCCCACCAAGGAGCACGGAGAGGCCACCCTCATCAGCTGTACAGATGGCAGACCTGGCTTCAGATCTAATCAGAGGTGTCTTTTGTAGTCAGGTGCACTTTGTGATGTAGTGTGCCATTAAGGCCAAGACATCGAGAGAAGCAGCCTTCCATTGGGTTACTAAAATAATAAAACATCCCAAGAACTCTCAGAGTATGCAAGCTCCACCATAAAAATTGTATTTTAATATAAAACATCAAGAAATGAAGTGGCTTTTATTACAGTGCTGAAATTCGAGTCGCCTTTACTGGTTTCTTAAAGGAAAGTGGCATTTTACTCTAATGAGGCAACAAACCAACCTCCAGATCTTTTTCAGTTCATTAATCAAATGAACTAGATGCATTCATTTGGAACAAATCCCTCTCAGCTGACGTTCATAAGTCTACCTAATGAACAAGCCTTTGGAGTTGCTTCAATGTGGCTGCCCTTGCAAATACCTTCTTGAAACAAGGAATATATTTATGCCTGCTCTGCAACTACTCTCCAGGTGTCCAGCTCAGACTCCCACTTGTTGATGCTAGCTCCTGTCTTCTGCATTTGGTTCTTGCTGCCTGACAAGACACAGCTCTCCATTTCTGGTTCGACCTTGCATCAGCCTTCCTCAACGAGGAAGACCAAGGCTACCGAAGCCCTTATCCCTCTGCCACTTGGGGTACTAGAATTGGCTTCGTGGATGATATAAGCTTATTCCTTCTTCCAGAGTGCAGCTGGCAACATGCACGGGCTTCTGCCAAGAAGTAGACCATAAGTCTCAGCCACAGAATAAAGTCTTTACTGTGGTACTGTTCTTAAACCTTCTCAATACATACAGAAAATTTTCAATTAAAAACATAATCTCTCTATAGGAGGGCTGAACTGATCCGTAAGATACGCTGAACTAAAATAGAGATCCCTAAAACAGAGATCCTTTGGGGGTTTGTAACGGTAGGATTAAGTCTCTGGGCAGCAGCTCACTTCCATACAGGAAAACAAACAAAAAAACCAACCAACCAAACAAAAAAGATGTGAGGAATAGCAAAGGAAGAGGTATACCAGAAACAGGAAAAAAAACATTTTATAGTAAGCAATAATGATATCCACAATTAAATTAAAAACAAAACAAAACAACAAAAAACAGTCAGAACAGGAACTTCTTATTGCTGGATTCTTTCCAAACCATCTCCACAAGGAGTGTAGAAAGGAGAAAGAAAGTGAAATAAGACCAGGTCTGCGGAAGGAGCTTGAGCAGCATTTGCTGTCTTTGTGCATGACTTCCTCCGCCAACAGGCCTGAAACAAATGCCACGGATACCCGTCTGGTCCCGGGTTCTGGGGCTGCAGTTCCCATCCGATCCCAGCCAGAACAGCTCACCCAGGCAAGCCAGGTGGGATGTTCACCAGGGGGACATCAGGAGACTTGGCACTGCTAAATCTGGGCACATACCACCTAGGAGATGATGGTGTATATATTGAATGTGTGCTGTAACTGAGATATGGGACTAGACTCCTTCCTCCCCATTCAGGAACTGCTTTCTAACAAAAAGTCTCCAAATTACTTTGCATCTATGTTCTACACTGCCAAAAAATGGTGAAATATTAATCTACTAATTTAACCCCATAATCTAAACAATCCTACTGCTATGAAAGTATCAGTTGCTTAGTTTTGTCTAAGAGTGTCAAGCAAGTTGGATAGCTGAGATCCCAGTTTCCAGCAAGTAACCCACCTTCTGTTCAGACCCAGTACAACTTCCGTGCACGAAGAGAGTCTGGGTGCCAGTTAAGCTGTGTTTTAAACCATAGCTTTAAATCCAAAATATCTGTGATGACCTGATGTACATTAAGGAGCCCAGGGGTGAAGCGTGAGACAGTGTTGAGTTCTAGCTCTGTGTAGCTTGTGTTAGTAAAAAAAAAAAATAAAAATTCAAAAATAGGACTCTCAGGTCATATGCCAAGATTGAAATGCAGCATCAGGAATTTTCTGTCTCATACACAGACATGAAAGAAATATGTAGGATTCTCCCTCCTTCTGGTCATGCTCTTGGTGTAAGTTGAGCCCAGAGGGTAGCCACTGTATTCCCCTTTCCGCTCACCTCCCCAAAACTGGAAAAAAAAAAAAAAAAAAGGAGTCTACAGTCTTAACTGAATTTAGAAAAGTGGGAGGAGAAGTGGGTCCACTCAAAGGCTGCAGATTTTAGTGCTTGGCATGAAACCGGGAATCTCTAGTTGCTGGCAGCATCTCAGATGAATCATTTGCTTTATTACTAAATTATGTGCATCTGGGGCAGTAAAATTGTCACCAACTATCATTCTTTTTTTCAAGAGCTTCAAAAATATAGTTGTCATGAAACTTTTCTGTTAATATCCATGCATTTTTTTTTAATGAATATTTCACATTTGGGGCTCACAGAGGTACAGTTAACGTACTGCTACTCACTTAAGTAATCAAGCCACAGTATTCCTACCTAGCTCTGCTGGTTGGCAGCAGCTCAGTTCCTCAAAGGAGGGAAGAGTGACAGCGAGTTAGACATACAGTCAGGCTGACAAATCACTCATTATGTTTAAGAGCAGTCCACGGACCAAGCTGCCGCGCTGCCTTATTTAGGCAGAAATACACAGCTGGGATAACCTGAACTAAGGCTTCGCGTGCAGAGGTGTCTGAACATGGATTTGTCAGTAACAGAGCACAGAGAGGAAGCAGACACTTCCAGCCAAACAGAAATGATCCGTAAGAGCTTAGTGGCACCAGCTATGTTTTCAGAATGGTGGGAAGCCCTAGCTCAGGTTGCTGCTTCCCTTTTCCCACTGCAGACAGATCAGTTGTTGCAGAGTAAGGCTCCTTCTTGTGTAGGCATGGATTACCACTGAATTTTGATTAAGTCGACCAGAATAATCTTCAATTTATGAGGATAAATACTAGCCTGGCAGATAGTTGGACTTCCTAGCACACCAAAGCACTCGTCACCTGTTGGAAAACGCGCTGCCCAGAACACAGCCTTGCAGCCGCCACATGGAGCTGGCCCTTATGTGCTGACATTTGGGAAGGAACCTGGGAGCTGTCAGTGAAGGCAGAGGGTAGAGAACCTAGGAAGTGATTTTAAAGACATCAGGATGCCAATAAACAGTCTGCAAATTTGTCTAAGTGCCCTTGTACAAGGAATTGGATCAAACTGTTTCCTGAGCTTATAGTTCACTGTAAGAAATTATGTCAGGCAGCAGAGGGCATCAGGACTACAAGTTAAAAGGACAGAAAAGGGCAATGGTTGGTCAGATGAGAAAAAAAGCATTTCATTCTCCAGAGCTCTTCAGTAAGGAAAGCCTAATGGAAAGCTGGTTATGCAGGGTGAAATACCAGGTATTTGCATATTTACTGAACAATATTAGGCAACCACATTACCACTGTATGATGGTGTTTGTGCTGCTTACCTTATGCCTTGCTTTGCATGACCCAAGCCTAGTTCCACCTTATACTCCCCAGCCTTGCTGTGCATCTTCATTCTCCCAATCACTGTGTTTCCAAGGAGAGATAAAATAGAAGAGACTTTGTTTTTCCTTTACATCCTCTCACAGCCGGTAGCATCCCTCCCTCTTCCCAGCAAATGTCCAGAGCAGAGTTGCCATGGGTATGGATTATAGTAGGAATTTCAGGATTATGATATGAAGAGATGTTAGTGATACCTTCTCCCACAGAATTCCAGCTATACTCCTTTAAGCAAAGGGAAAAAGGCAAATTTTGTCTACTACGTGAGGTGCCTTGATCTACTTGATATTACACAGGTGGGACAGAAAGGAAATGAGAATACTCTTCATCAAAACCAGTATCTTGTGCACTTAATTGTGCTGGAATTTTATTCAAGTTTAGGCCTTTATTTTTGAAAAGGGCAATAAAATATCCACCAATAAATAGGCTGGTGGCTTTCAACACAGGTGGTGTTCTCTATTTATTAAAATCATGTTTCTTACTTTCTTCACCTCTCCTTGCATTTCCAAAATACTGGGCTACCAGCAGCTGTAACTAAAACAGCTCTAATATGATTCCTGAATGTATCATATTTATTCCGTGCCATATTCTATATCCTTAGATGAATTACACTTGGTGGACCAAACGTTACAACCAGCTTTCCTGAGTAATGCTGCTGTGAAGTCCTTTAATTAAACCACTCTTACAGTCTGAAAAAAAAAAAAGTCTTTGATCCCTTTTTCAAATACCTCTGTAATAACATTTCTACTGTCACACCTTTTTTTCCTTCCTTTGCATAATTCAAAAAGCATTTCCATGTAGAAACAATTCTGGAGCTGCCCAGAACAGAACCAAAAACTTGTTCAGTTTGCATGGGTTCTTTTAAAACAAAACCCAGCCAACAAGAACTGCTCACATCTTTTGTCCAACACCCATGGGCACCTTGTGCTACTAAATCAGGCAGAGCATCTCATGGTGATCGCTGCCCAGTTTTGCTTGTGTCCAGGTGCCTTTGTTGGAAGTGCTAAGGGATGTCTCAATTCCAGATACTTGTATCAACAGCTTCCTGGAATTACGCTCACACCAAACACTATGGCACCTCTAAGATGTGAAGAAAGTCACCTTGTTGGGCATGCTCAGGGTCTGAAGTTTGACTCCCACTTTTCTCCTTACTTGGACAATATATTGTCGTCTAGTTGTCCATCAGTGGGGACTCATAAGCTCCCATGCGCCAAGCTAACCTGAGAAGGCTAACAAGGGACTTCAGCCACATTTCCCTGAATATACCTTTGGTGACGCTGAAGACAGGTATGTCATCCAATTTGATCAACCATACTCCCAGATTAGATGGGCTTTTCACAGCCCATTAAACAAGAGCATGTGGTTTCACGCATGTCTCGTTCAAAACTTTAACAGAAGGTGGCTGAAGTGTTCCTTGTCTGTATCATCCTTGCTGCTGCAGCAACAGAAGCACTGTAAGTGCCAGCCGAATGTGGGGACACAACCCACAAATAAGAAGAAGCTCTAAATGAAGTCATCAACACAGGAAAGGCGGGAAACACCTCTGCGCTTCTGGAGAACACTTATGGCAGTGAAGGTCTCTACTTCAAAAGAGCGCCTGAGAGAAGCTTAAATTATGGTAGGCATATCTATGCACATGTCATGTTTCAGACAGCAGGACAAAGAAGAGCTGCAAGTACACCTACACTGGAGGATTTTCCCATCTCCAGTCATAGACTGGCAGTTCACGTGCAGTTAGAAAGTATCCATGGACTTGCTAAATTTTCCTGCGTGACTTGCTGACTTCTCCTAGCTATGTCTCTCCCATACCTTCTTCCTCACACTGCCACAGCATGGCTTTTCTTCACCATTAGGTCATCACTTGAGCTTCCATGTATCATCTCCTGTGTTAGGTCCAGAATCACTCCATCTCTTTTCTACTGCTCATTATCTCCGGTTACAGCCTGCGAGAACTCAAGAAATCACTGTTCCTCCTCTGTGCTACCATAGTCCTAAAGATGTTATTAAGGAAGGCAAGACAAACCTTGCTGATAACCATTTTTCATGTGCAGGATTGATTTTCAACCCTTGCCTTCTCAGCCTCTTCCTCCAGACCCTTTTGCTCTATTCCAATCCATGGCCTGTAAAAATACAGGGCTCGTCTAGTTTGGAGAAAAGGAGGCTGAGGGGTGACCTCATTGCTCCCTACAGCTTCCTGAGGAGGGGAAGGGGAGAGGGAGGTGCTGAGCTCTTCTCCCTGGGATCCAGTGATAGGACACATGGAAATGGTTCAAAGCTGAGCCAGGGGAGGTTCAGATGGGACATTGGGAAGCATTTCTTTACTGACAGGGTGGCCAAACACTGGAACAGGCTTCCTAGAGAGGTGGTCAATGCCCCAAGCCTGTCAGTGTTTAAGAGGCATTTGGGCAATGCCCTTAACAACCTGCTTTAGCTTGGTCAGCCCTGAAGTGGTCAGGCAGTTGGACTGGGTGATGGTTGCAGGTCCCTTCCAACTGAAATAGTCTATTCTGTTCTATAGGTGTGCATGACAGGACATTAAAGAAGCAAAAAGGAAAGACAACAAAAACATAGACTTACTTCCCACCGCACCCCACCCATGGACAGAAGATTTATAAAGTTGAGTAGACATTTGTAAAAGTGGTAATTAAAGTGTAAATTACCAGGAGTTATAAAAGTTAGTTAATCCCAACCTGACATTGGAGCAGGTACGGCCCTCAACGGGAAGACTGTGGCTTGTGAAGGATTCATTCTGAAGCATAGGAAAGGAATGAGAAATGAGGAAGGGGAGAGAGAAATCACTACATCCCGGCTGCAGCCCCACCGTGCTGCTTGTTTCCTCACTGGAGGGACCGAGTGTGACCTGTGGTGATAACAAGGCGGGGGAGAGGAGCCTGGAGTGAAGCTGAGCCTGGGAAAGGAGGAGGGACATTTTTTCCCTAAGCGTTTTAACATTTGTCTTTTTTTGCTTCCCAATACGCAAACCAGTAATTATGTATTTATGCTAATTGGCAACAAATTAAGTTAAACTCCCCAAGCTGAGGCTGTTTTGCCCATGACAGTATGTGGTAAGTGATTTCCCTGTCTAAGCTTTCTTGCTCCTGTTCTTCCCATTTTCTCCCCCGTCCCGCTGGGGTATAGGGGGGTGAGCGTGCGGCTGTTTGGGTGCTTGGCTGTTGGCCGGGGCCAGCCCACCGCTATCATCAGGGCAAGTGTGACAATCAGAGAATTGCCGGGAGAACTGAGCTTATTGAAATACATTTTCTGATGCTCGGAAGCCATCTACTGGAGAGGTAAAAAGAACACAAAATCCTTCATAGCTAAATGCTGCATGCGTCGTCTGAAACTCAAAGGCTGATCATTTCCAACATTTCTAAGGTGCAGTGTATCACAATGCTGAAAATTACGACCATGGGGAAAACACGGAGGTGAACATAGGAACTTGGCTTGAAGGACACAAGGAGTTATTAGCTGCTGTATGTGCTGTCGACTTCAGCAGGTGCCACACACAAACTTGCACAAGTCCATTCAAACTAGTTGCCTCCACATTTCAGTAGGGAATGGATTGATCTACGGCCAAACGCTTCACTGAAGAGGAAGATGTTTCGGTTAAATGCCCTTCCGAGGCATTAACCTTTGAATTATGCAAAATTGGAATACGCTGGAAGATGAAAGCATTGCAGCACCCGCCCTACTTCTTGCATGCATTCTATTTTTCCCTCCCACCTTCTTCGACCACCATGCACAACCATGTGCCACCGGTCCCAGCCATGCTCCAGCCATCCTTGTCACCCACTAGGCCTGGCTGATACAAACCCGAGACAAAGGCTCATGGAAAGAGATGCAAATCAGCCAAGCCCCAGGGAGATAGTTCTCTGCATTTCTCCCGTGTCCCCGCTAGGTACATCACCTCCTGTCTCTGGGCCATGTGGGTTTCCTTGGGAAGTTTCAGACAAATCTCTGAAAAAGCCTCTGCAAGGCTGCCTGTTGCACCCCTGGCCAAGATCCGGTTTGGAGTAACACGGCACAGGGTGCTGTGAAGAGGAACGAATGCCACTTAGCGAGGCAGTAGCACCCCTCCAGCCCCAGCTGCCATGCCAGGCTCCTCTCCCAAATGATTTCAAGGGATCTTCAAAGACCCGTATCCTGCCCTCCCACAAACCCAGA
>NW_009259054.1:457966-484349 GCF_000687185.1 Egretta garzetta
AGCTTGGTCAGCCCTGAAGTGGTCAGGCAGTTGGACTGGGTGATGGTTGCAGGTCCCTTCCAACTGAAATAGTCTATTCTGTTCTATAGGTGTGCATGACAGGACATTAAAGAAGCAAAAAGGAAAGACAACAAAAACATAGACTTACTTCCCACCGCACCCCACCCATGGACAGAAGATTTATAAAGTTGAGTAGACATTTGTAAAAGTGGTAATTAAAGTGTAAATTACCAGGAGTTATAAAAGTTAGTTAATCCCAACCTGACATTGGAGCAGGTACGGCCCTCAACGGGAAGACTGTGGCTTGTGAAGGATTCATTCTGAAGCATAGGAAAGGAATGAGAAATGAGGAAGGGGAGAGAGAAATCACTACATCCCGGCTGCAGCCCCACCGTGCTGCTTGTTTCCTCACTGGAGGGACCGAGTGTGACCTGTGGTGATAACAAGGCGGGGGAGAGGAGCCTGGAGTGAAGCTGAGCCTGGGAAAGGAGGAGGGACATTTTTTCCCTAAGCGTTTTAACATTTGTCTTTTTTTGCTTCCCAATACGCAAACCAGTAATTATGTATTTATGCTAATTGGCAAGAAATTAAGTTAAACTCCCCAAGCTGAGGCTGTTTTGCCCATGACAGTATGTGGTAAGTGATTTCCCTGTCTAAGCTTTCTTGCTCCTGTTCTTCCCATTTTCTCCCCCGTCCCGCTGGGGTATAGGGGGGTGAGCGTGCGGCTGTTTGGGTGCTTGGCTGTTGGCCGGGGCCAGCCCACCGCTATCATCAGGGCAAGTGTGACAATCAGAGAATTGCCGGGAGAACTGAGCTTATTGAAATACATTTTCTGATGCTCGGAAGCCATCTACTGGAGAGGTAAAAAGAACACAAAATCCTTCATAGCTAAATGCTGCATGCGTCGTCTGAAACTCAAAGGCTGATCATTTCCAACATTTCTAAGGTGCAGTGTATCACAATGCTGAAAATTACGACCATGGGGAAAACACGGAGGTGAACATAGGAACTTGGCTTGAAGGACACAAGGAGTTATTAGCTGCTGTATGTGCTGTCGACTTCAGCAGGTGCTACACACAAACTTGCACAAGTCCATTCAAACTAGTTGCCTCCACATTTCAGTAGGGAATGGATTGATCTACGGCCAAACGCTTCACTGAAGAGGAAGATGTTTCGGTTAAATGCCCTTCCGAGGCATTAACCTTTGAATTATGCAAAATTGGAATACGCTGGAAGATGAAAGCATTGCAGCACCCGCCCTACTTCTTGCATGCATTCTATTTTTCCCTCCCACCTTCATCGACCACCGTGCACAACCGTGTGCCACCAGTCCCAGCCATGCTCCAGCCATCCTTGTCACCCACTAGGCCTGGCTGATACAAACCCGAGACAAAGGCTCATGGAAAGAGATGCAAATCAGCCAAGCCCCAGGGAGATAGTTCTCTGCATTTCTCCCGTGTCCCCGCTAGGTACATCACCTCCTGTCTCTGGGCCATGTGGGTTTCCTTGGGAAGTTTCAGACAAATCTCTGAAAAAGCCTCTGCAAGGCTGCCTGTTGCACCCCTGGCCAAGATCCGGTTTGGAGTAACACGGCACAGGGTGCTGTGAAGAGGAACGAATGCCACTTAGCGAGGCAGTAGCACCCCTCCAGCCCCAGCTGCTATGCCAGGCCCCTCTCCCAACTGATTTCAAGGGATCTTCAAAGACCCGTATCCTGCCCTCTCACAAAACCAGACCCACCATGGAAGGAGTTTCTCTCCTCCCAGGGAGGCCTTTGAGCACCCCGAAACCCTCACAAGCCTAGAGGGAAGGTCCAGAGCTTCTGTGGCACCGAAATCCCAACTTTACCTTTGCTTCAGAATCAGGAGCTTTTCAGAAAAACGAAGACTCCAAAGCATGTTTGTACTGCACTGGCACTAACATTGGCAGGGACGCAGGTGGCACTGCTGTAATACTACTTAAGTACAGCGGGAAATCCAGCCACTGGCGAAAAAAACTGTGAAGGTATTTTCTGTGCTTTGAAGAGAATGGATGTATCTGTATTTTTCTGGATAACTGAACTAATTTGAAATCACACATATTCCTTAAATGTGTGCTTTAGGTAAATTACAGACTGCATTTGAAAACTATTTCCTAGACGTTAAACTCAATACCCTGAGACTAAGCAGGTAGACTTCCCGGTAACGAACAACTGCACTGGGTGGTTTTTAATTTGCTTCAACTTAGTAGCCACAATCTAGTCAAGAAGCAATTTCAGCATTAGGGTAGAAGAATTGAGATTGCCAGTATTTTGCTTGAAGTTAAGAACAAATATGGATCGTGGCTCATTCGTATATTTTTACATGCAATTTTTAAAGAAGATTACATTCAGAAACAAGGTCTTTTTCTTCAGCTGCTCTTAACACACGTTTTCAAGTTTGGGGAAAAATCCAAACCCATGGCTGAGGTTTCAGTATTTTTTCTTTTTCTTGCTCGACTAGCAGCAATACATAATAAACACATCCTGACTTGAAACTTTAGATGCTGGCAACACTGCATTTAAAAAAACTTGGTAATGACTGCATGCTTCTGGATTGGTACAGCAAGCTTGTCCACACCACTGATTGGAAAAGATGCTGTACCACCTGTCACTTCCATAGCATCAGTTAGTTCCAGGCACACTTTATTCAGGATTATTTTCTTTTAAATGTATTTTTCTTTTATAGATATATACACACACATATATATGTATATACATTTCTTTATATGTAAAAATACATGGGGTTTGCTTTATACATATGTAAAATATTTTATCAGAGAACCTGATGAAAACTCAAGAGCAGCCCCAAATCTGTCTCAGTGTTCCTTAAGATGCTGCGTAGAGCGCGCTCTGCATTTATCTCTAAGACTTGCAGTTATCCTCACCTGAAGTTCCTCTTTCTTCACATGCCATTTCTGCTCCCGTCGTCATTCAGCTGGCACCTCCGACATCTGATAAGCCAGCAGATCTGTTTCAACATGTCCTTCCTGGATTCTTAGGACAAAATTAATCTCACTTAACTTCAGACATCTAGAGCAGAGAGATTTACGCCAATCGCTGCCAGCTCCCACTGCAGTTAGTGAGAAGAGCCAGACCCTTCTGGAGACCCACTCCTCTAACTAACTGCGTGCCACGGCCCTCCAAGGACAGAACAGAAAGCCCACAGGGACCTAGTTCAGATGCAAACATCCAAACTGGTGAGATAAATTCTACTGTCTGTGTTAGGTCTTTACTAACCCCCTTCTATTAATATGCTCAAGATTACAAAAATGTACATTTTGACAATTTAACACTTTCAGCTGTATTTTGTATTCCTATTCATAAAAAATATGCAAACCATTAAAAAAACCACTATAAAACTACATCTTTTTTTTGGTATGTTTGCTTGTGCCAAAACAAGAATAAAATACAGACAAGATTATTGATAGCTGTAAATGTTACAGTTGATGCAAAATAGATAACAATACCTTATTCTCAGGCATTACAACATTTCCCCGTGCGGAGCAGAACCAAGTCTAAATTATTTAATTCAGTGAAAAAAAGTTTAATAAATAATTTCATATGCAGGTTTTCATGAGATGAAATTATTACATGTATCAAGCCTTCTGAATTAAAAGCTACCAAGTATTGAAAAAAACTGAACTCAGAAAAACTTTCAGGAAACAAAACTGGTTTAATACAGAATTCAGGTGTTTGTGTTTATAAATATATATACATATACATACAAGTAAAAGGATCGTAAGGGATAAAATTGCTTTCCTTTACACAAAGGAACAGAAAGGTCTCTGTGCACTGCAAGCATTACCATTTAGCTGCCTGGTGCAACTGCTTTAGCTCCTGCAGGCCCTGTTCACATTTTTGTTACTGGCTTGTATTTTCTTCTGTAGGAGTTCAAAACCAAACCTGGCGGTCTCCAGAGCATAAGGAAAAGAAAGGCTTTGCCTCTTCATAAACCCCCACTTTTTTCAATACAACCGTATACCTATGGGACTGTACGATTTCCGCAAGTATCTTGCAAGATCTGCTGTGTCATTTTAATATTTGTTCAAATTAAGGTCCCTCATTTTAGAAATATCAAACCACAATTGATTCTTTTAGAAGAGAGAACTGGGCAAAATGTTCCACGGAATAAAGTAAATCTCATTTAGTTGTCCCAGACAGACTGCTTCAAACACAGCAGTCTAAACTAAAGATAGCAATCTTATGCAGAGATTAATATGTACACAGAGGATAAAACATGCATACACGCTGCTAAATGTACATAATGCATAGAAAATTAATATTTTCTGAAAAGGCAGTGTTTGTGACTGTATTCTGTGCACAGCTTTCTCAGATGAATTGCAAAGGAAATCTTGGTGTCTCTTGGCAGGCAAAGTTGAAATCAGCCCTTAAAGGATTTACAAGTTGACAAAAACCATAGGCAGCTACCGGATCTAACACTCTTGCATGTTACTTAGTAATATTGCCCTTTTTAGGTTTGGGAAAGCTCATGCACACCCCTCAGTTATAAAGTAGATCTTCCATTCACTGGCACAGTATTCTTTTTTGGGGGGTGGGGTTGTTTTTTGTGTTCCCCCCATGTAACATGTCTTAAGCTTCAGATATGGGTGCTGAGTGCAGCCAGCCTAATTTCAGGTGTCTGAAGTAAGCACAACCCGTGGCTGCTTGCTCTGCCCATCCCTGGAGGGAGGTGTTCCAGCAATGGGGGGAAGCCACGTGCGTGATTCGAGGCAGCTATGGAGAGGCCCCAGTTTACCTCCTCCCATCCCGGGTAGCCCCAAGTCAATGCAAGCTCAACAGCCCGGAACACTGTGGGACCCCAGAGTTGCTGCCTGTGTGATTCGTTCCCCCCTACCTAGAGACGGACGAGGGAAGAGCAGTAATTCCTTTAGGAACTTGAGTTTAACCCATCCAGAGATGTCAGGGTAAACCCTTAGGCTAACAGTGGAAAACCCAGCATTACCTTTGCCGCCTTTGTCATGCAGTCTAAGCTTTTTTGTCTGACAACCCTCAAATATGACATTTTTCCCCCTGACAGTATAGCAAAATATTTTCTGGTTTTTATGGCTGACTGATGGTGAATTGAGCTGTAATGGGAAAGCAAAATGTTTACACAATAAACCTATAAATCATTTTGTAATCATTAGCAAGCATTCTCAGAATCTTACTGCTGCCAATTAGAAACCTAGTTCACTGGAACTGGTCACTCACTATATTATACAAAGGCAAAAAAAAAAAGAAGTCATCGGTCCTTCACGTTCTGAAAAGGGGGATGTGATAGTAGCGGTCGTCCTCGGTCAGGAGAGAAATCTCATTCCACTCCCTTCGGTATTCATCTGGATAGTTTACTTGAAATTCCTCAGTATTAAACCTATGCAGTCTGTAAACTCTGATCTTTACTTCAAGTAAGTATCCAAGAAGACACAGTTCAACCTAAAGATGAAAGAAGTCTGTCAGACTTTTATTTCTAGACTTAAAAAACTAAACCAAAGATAATCCAAGTTAAGGCAAGTCACCTAGCTTCAAAACAGTAGACGAGGAATAAAAGGGGCCCTTTTGTAAGCATAGTAAGAAAATTAAAAATTAGGAGGGTATTCTCAATATTCCAGCAGGCCTTCCACTGCTCTCTTGCATGTAGAGGATATTCTGGTTATTGCTTGACACTTTGGAAACGTCCCTCTTCCACCGGACACAATACGTAACCTGTTCCCAAAAACAAGCTCACACAGCTTAGTGGGGAGCATGAAGGGATGAGCTACTATGAAAAGATGGATATACCTTGAAAAACGGGAAGCCTGCCACCTTGTGATCACTGGCTACATGAGGGAAACATAATAGTAAAAGGAAAAATGTCTTTCTACTTCATGTATATGAAATTTGAGAACTGGAATCTTCATTGACACTTCTTGCAAAGGCTTGTTTAATCTGGAAAAATGCTTTGGAAAAAGCTCATATCCTTGGGCACAGCCAGAGAGAGTAGAACTTGTCGAGTTATAGTCAAACGGCTCCTGAAGGTGACTGCTACATGTAACACTTGACTTGATAAATGAAAGGGATCACAAAAAATAATTTCACCCATTGGAAGGTGAAAACTATTTGCAGAGTGGAAGTGTGAAGCTTAGATGTCAGTACTTATCTCCTCACTAAATACAAAATTGAAAAAAAAAATCTGAACATATACAGGTGAACAATTAATAGAGTTCTCATTACCTGCTCAGACATTAGATTTAATGGGAACCAAAGAGAGGGGGGGAAAAATAATTGATGACAAAGGGTTTGGCATGGTGGAACAGATAGGAAAAGCGAAACAACAGGTCAAATCTGCATAATCTAAAATTATTGTACATATCAAAGTTATTGTTCTAAACTATGTATCACTGATAGCTTGCAGCATTTATTTCTGGCCCAGCAAGAAAACTGCCCACCCCATTTTACTCTACTACGCTTTTTTCCTTGGAATACAAATTAGTATCCTCAGTCCACTTCCCCACATCCCAAAGGAAAAATATGAGCCAGCCATCAGAGATGATGTATGATACGTTCACCTAATCACATCAGAGATGGAATTAGTTTTGTGATGTGTATTTCATTTATATCATTACCTGGTCTAGGCAAAGAGAGTCACCTATGGAGTTCAGATGATTCATCATGAAACTCAAAGGATCAGATGAAGAATCACGAGCAAGGAGAAGGCTAAAAAGGTTGTGTATGGGTTCTTCCCTGCTCTTTATCTGCTCATAGGCTTCAACAACTTCGTAGAGCATGATGAATTTTATGGCCTCATATAGTTTGTGCTCCTTGCTCTCATCAGAAAAGAGTGTATTGCACATGTTTCCTCTTTCTTCATGATCTTTGGTAGCACTTATTTCAGTCCACTGGAAAGCACACAGAAGAATATTAATCCACTTATTAAGAATTCTATTTAATATGAAAGATTTCAAAACAGGAACAATTGCCAGTCTGTACTATACCATTATTGTGGCCAAATGGTGGTGCAAAAAAGCAGGTGGCTCTTTGGGATCTGCAGTGAAATTTGAAGCCTTATGCATTTCAGTTTTCATTTATCCAGCCAAACCTATTTGTTACAGACAGCTCCAAGCATCTGGATGCTAATGATACTCTATGAGAAATCAAATGTAATTCCCCTGTACAAAAGCCACTCTCCATCACCATAGAAAATCCAGGTACCGCTGTCAGTAAAGAGTCTTGACGGGAGCATCAACCACCAAAAGGACCTCAGAAAGTTACAGGAAATCTGTGTGGGCGCGTCAGCCGTATACACTAGGCCATAAGCAATGGTTAGATTAAGTGATGACTCCTGACCTGGTTTTAACTTACAGTTTCCAAAATTCAGTGAATTTCCTCTATAGTACCCTTAAAGTTAAAGTTATCCTAGCTTGAACTCCTTAGAAGCTGAGCCCAATTCAGAAGCATGTCAATTAAAAGGAACCTGTACAAACTGGACAAGCCAGCACGGTATTGTGAGGTGTACACGTCTGTATGTATGTCTTTAGTGCGTTCTGCTTCATGAGGTCAAGATAAGTTGGCTGCACAAGAAGGGACATGACACAGACATGCACAGGACATGGAATGGGATAGGAATTTTTCATTCTGCTTACAACTCCTGAGCTCTCCATTGCTCTAGTGGGGTGAAAAGCCAGTGCTCACACCCAGAAAATGGGCCGTCCATGAGACAGTGTTGGACTGGGCATCAAATCAGAAAGCTGAAAGCACCCAGTCCTGTACACAGTGGCTAAAAAGTGTCAGCTGGAATGGAGAGGTTTTTTTGGGATCACAATAAGAGACGATGCTCAATGACTGGGATTCAAATGAATTTCAGTTAATTCTGTGCTTGTATCATTTATATGTTGAAATGGCCATAAACTGCAAATTGCAACAACAAAAATCTAATTTACCTGTGAATACTAAATCGAGAAACAGATCCCCCACCTCCTCATGCATTCCTGAGGACTTTCCTTACAGGTTAAAAATGGGACCAAGTGGATGAACCACTACTGCCCCTTTGCCAGAGGACCTCTACTACCTAAGTGGAAAGCCTGTCCTGAGTGTGAAGCACCTACATGGCCCAGGCACGACAGCATCTGCAGGCAGCAGCCCACAAGATGGTGATGGAACTGGAAAGGGCAGCAGAGGGGCAAATGTCCCCAGCTTACCCAACAACCAGGAACACTTCTGTAGCTTGGTCAATGGAGGCAAGTCTGGAGTGAGGCCCAGACTCGTAAGTCTGGGGTACGTAGCAAGCCTCTTGGGGGGAAGAGGAGGAAAGCGTGCAGGTATATGACTAATACTCCTTGAAAGGCTTGAAATACCTTTGGCAGTGACCACTCCCCACCACCCCTGTGTCTTTAAACCATAGCTGGAGCAGACGTGGGCATCTGTAAGTCTCAGACACTAAGTACTATTTACTAAATCTGGCTATCCAAACTCTGTGGAAGCATACAACGCTTCCTAGAGTATCAGCTGAATAAAGAACTAAGTACACAGTTAAGCACAGCAGAACCCAAACTCCCAGTGCTGGCTTCTTAGCACTTTTCACACTACTAAATGTACCATAAAACCCTGTTAGTGAAAACTGGCAAAAATCCCTATCAGTGGCCAAACAGCATCTTTATAAAAAATTAAATAAAGTTGGGAGCTAGACCTCATGCCCAGTAAGAGCACAAAGTGTAATACAGCTGCTTTGCAACAATTTGTTAATGGTACGGAATTGTCTGCCGTGTGGACTTGAATCTTTTTTTCTGTACAAACTTACAAAGGACTACAAGAAGACAAAAATAAATGCCTAACAACCCAACAGAGGCAAACGCAAAGAGTGACCAGAACAAAATGGTAACTGCAGGCAAGAACCACCGGGCACATCTCAAGAAGACAGGCAGCTGTCACTGTGGCACAGCAAGGTTGCAGGCAAGGGATGAGGACCAGATCCCTATTTTAATTCCCTCTTTTTATTACTAATGCTTTGTTTCTAGAGCTAAATCAGTCTATTTGTGGTTGGTTGTTTTTCTTTAAGTAACAATTACTATCATTGAAAATAAGGTTTAAAACTACAGAGTTGTGGCTCATATACACAGGGCCACATAAAAGAAACTAGCTTAAATGCGTACCAGTAAAATAAGCTGCTGTGGCTGTGGCAAGACAACCCAGAACCATAAGCCGTATCACAGAATAAAAAAATGACAGTTTGAGGTCTGATACCCTGGATAACGGATGCCTTCAGAGAAGCATTTCAACCTAATCTTGGCCAAAACCCTGGAGTCCAGCAAATACCAATACCCACTTGATGGTTGCGACCTGGGAGAACATGCAAAGCAACTGCCTGGCAGGAGGAAGATGGGGAGGAGAGGGGTGGTGGCGGCGTGCTAGGAACGGTTGGTGGCAAAGCAAACGGGAGCGGACCACAGCTGACCCAACTGCAGACATGCAGAAACCCCAGGGGAGCCTGAAGAAGGTGCGAGGTCTTGTCAGGCCAAATTTTTCTCTCTGTTTCAAAAGGCTTTGGGGCTACCAAAACTCCTGAAGTTTTAAATATGTAAGTAAGAGTTATGCTTCTGGTTGCGAACGCAGGCAATGTGGCTCTGCTGAGCAGAAGGGGCAGTGAGGCTGACAGGTCTTTGTAATCAAGTGCTTCAGGTTACAGAGAGGAATTGTAGTAAAACTGGATAAATACAGTATTTCACCAAGAGAGAAGCAGAGGAAAGACCATAGTTTGAGAAGAAAATACACTGTTTGTTTGTTCTGTCCCTTTTGGGGAGGGAATCTGGGAGGATCTCATACGGCATGTTGGTATTTTTAACCAAAATGATGAGGTGCTGTAGGGACCGCTTGATGGCAAGGGCAACTAACCATGCAGCAGCTAACAGCTGTGGGGAGGATGGCCTCCCTAACTTTCAGGAGAACCCCTAGTATTTAACCTAGTAGATCCCCAAAAGCTGGATTCCCCTGCAGGAGAGGCGATGGCCTGCCCAGCAGCTCAGCGCTGTGAATCAGAGAATCATAGCATGGTTTGGGTTGGAAGGGACCTTCAGAGGTCATCTAGCCCAACCCCCCTGCAGTGAGCAGGGACATGAACCTGGGAGGGAGGCTGACTGCCACAGAAATATGTAACAAGAAGCAGTTCCCTAACGCTGTCTCAACTCATTTCTCAGTGCTTTTATTCCCCCAGCCATTTCCTAAATACTCACGTTTGTCTTTAATGTCTCCATACATTTGCGCAATTTACCAAAGGCATTGGGACCCATGTACCTTTCTGGCCCAAAACTGTATTGCTGAATCCAGTTGCAACCCTGAGAATATAAAAGCTTTTCAGGGAGCTGGGGGAAAAAACAAAAAGCTAATTAAGCAGAGATTGTAACCATAGCAAGAAGTAGAATATAAAGTTATATAAACTTGTCTACACACATTTTAATTTACAACGTGGTTGTGTCCTCTGATTGTACAGTTCAAACAACATAAAAATGGGCTTCAGAACAACTCAAGTATTAAGAAGGAGGCTCCGCTTGACTGCCAAGTCCTTAAGAAACTTTTAAAACAGGGCCAGCCAAAAAAGAAGAAAACATGCTCTCAGCAAAATATATAACCTGCACTCTGGAAAAGCTGGGTACGTCTGAACTCTGTGCATTTTTTAGGATTACAGGCACCTTCCAGCTTGCGCACGCATCCTCACAGGCAGCAGCTATGGCTCCCCACCTCCCCGCTGCTGTCTCCTTCGGAGCCCCTGGAGCCCAGGGCAGGATTCCTGCGGCTCCAGCAGATGCTCAGCAGCTCCCAAGTGAGGCACTGGGCTTTGCACGGATGTGGATGAGGAGGACTCAGATATCCTTTTGTGTTAAGCGAGGGACATCTAGCAGGGCAGCAGTAACGTTTATCCATACACTTTTTTTTTTATTTTTTTCCCATTTAGACTCACATTCACTTCGGTACATTTAGATCAGGAACACTTTTTCAAGTAAGTGTAGCTCAAAGAGTTTGAAAAACCTTCTCTTTAAATTCTGATAACAATTCTCCTCTACTTCCATATCCCACCTGTCAGTTTTCACATTGAACAAAGCTTCCTTCTGCAGTGCAAGGTCACCTGAACCACATTCATCTAGGAAATGGATTTTACCTTTAATATATCTCTCTCCTTCATCCATGATGGAAAAGGAATGCCTTGGCTGAATATCTGAAAAAGCACTGCTCTTAGTACACAATAGTTGTCCCTCCTGACTTGCCGCAGATATTTGATATGATAGCTCCAAAACAATTCTTCATATGCCTAGAAAAAGACAAAAAAAAAATTAGCAATAAACATTTTAAATCTCAGACCAAACCATGTTGAACTGTAGTCTGATTCCAAACTACTCATAAGAGGGGGTTAGAAGAAAGAGCAAGTATATTTATAAGTTTTATATATACAAAAATGTTCAGACTTCATAGGTTTTGTAAACACCTTACACTGGCACTGCCCCATAGGAGTGATTCTGCACTCTCTCCAAACCCAGCAACTTCCTCCAGTCTCTGCACTGCTGCCAGTGTAAACACTCACAGGGTCAACCAAAGCACAACAGATGGGTGAAGACTTCTTCGCCATAATAGCTTTAACCCCGACTGCTTCACAGCATGTGCCAAGACGTGGGATGGAGCAGTAAAAGGGCAGGAACAAGCATCTGGAGGAGACTCCTTTTGGCAGGAACATCTTCCCGCACTGACCCGAATCCATCATGCAGTGGTGACCTAAGCAGATCTGGTGGCTCTGTGCTGACGCGGATGGCCCTTCATCCAGCTACACCCACCCTGCATTTCCTCTGCATTACCTCTGGCTCTCATCTGAGCCCTTGGTGAGACAGTTCAGATCAATAAACTAGCAGAGAATTAGAAAAGAGGACTCTACAGTTCCACAGGCTGCTGCCTCAGTCTCCCAGTTTGCTTCCTGAAGGGCGCAAGCAGACGGTCTCAATTCCTAGTCCTCTTCCACCTCAGTTGCTTCCTCACCCCAGCCCAACACCACTTCTCAGCTGCAGTCTCCCCTACTCTTACTTTGCGTTGGCTGTGATAGTAAGCCTACTGAATTCACCCAGCTGGGGGAGCTTCCTGCTGCTTCATCACGCTTGGGTGGCTCAGAGAAGCGTCCTTCAGGATGACTGGCTCCATCAGCTCACCAGCCTGGTGGACCGCATCCAATGGAAGATGTAAGAGCCAGCACAAATGAGAGAGAGGGACTGCTTAGCGAGAATGCAGTGAGGAAGAGGGAGAGACGAGACAAGCAAGGGGCTGCCCCTTTTGGGGACAGCAAGCAGGCTAGGCTGGCTCAGGATCTCATGAGACCTCATACTAAAATGTGCTCCTTACTGTGGTAACTTCTACGTGATCTAACCAGCCATCCACCCACTGCCCTAAATAACGGAGTCTCCTTTTCAGCTCTGACCACCTAGAATGGATTTTCTGAAAGGCTTGTTGCCCTGTATCTTTTTTGCAAATTTATTAAAAGTATTGCAATCTTCTTTTTACTTGTTCCTCCAAATCACTTCTGGCCTTGCTGTGTGTTGTTCTGAGCACTTTTGGCATTGCTGCGTTCCTGCATTTAAGCTGGTGAAGTTGGATCCTTTCTCTTTTCATCATTTGGACACAACTCCAGCTTTTTGAAAGATACCTTCTTTTCTCTCATAACTCCCTTATGCTGCTGTTTAGCCTTGTCAGCTTCATTTTGCCCTTTATTAAGTCCTCCTTGTTATGCATTTGCTCTGTGATTCCATGACCTAAAGCTATATATATATATATATATGTCAAATACACTGACCGTATATATTCAGGACTCTTAGCTGGTTTTAGCTTCTTTTTAACATACTTCCTTGTTTTTATGTAGTTTCCCTTTCTGAAGGTGGATGCAACTGTGGTTTTTTGGGCTTTTTGCCTTGTTGTTCTTGCACACAAGTACGTGCCATCTCCTGTTCCAGAGAACAGCCACAGAAATTAGAAAGCAACATTTTGAGGCAGGTCCTGTGCGCTGATCAGGACCAAGGCAAGGGCTGCTTCCTTTCCTAAAGGCTCCTTGAAAAGCCAATCCATGGAATGGTCACTGGCGGCACCCTGAAGTTCAGCCCCACCACTGTTGCCAGTGCAGATGGCTAGCTGGTGTCTCTCATTGCTGCTGCAGCTCCTGCCCCCTCTGCCTTTTTGTTCTCTCTCAGCATCTCATGGGCAGTGTTCCCACTGCCATCAGATCACCAGAAATATGGACCCAGTGCTACATTTGTCTGAAATGCCTCACCATGAGGACACCAGGATATAACATCTCAGTTTGCCGATCCACTGGATTTGACTCTAACCTGGTTTTAAGATACTTACTATGCTACCACCGGTACGGCTGCTTCAGCTGTAAGTTTTATGGGAAAAGTAAAAATCCAGCCCATGGTCTCTGAGCCTACCTTGGTGACCAAGGCTTAACACAGTTGAAACAGAGCACCATAAAACACATGTTTGCTCTTCTTTGCTCCCGAGGCCCGTCCCTATCACAGGTTAGCATACTGTAGGGCTGCTCCAACTTCAAGCACTGGTCAGGGCCCTTCAGAGGGCATGGCTGCTCCTGCCGTGCCCCCCTGCCATGCTGCCTCCATTAATGGCCACCAAGACATAGCTGCCAACAGCCCAGTGCACCGGCAATAACATACGTCCTTTGTGGGAAGTGCAGGGGCCATTTCTGCCTATCGGGTGTAAGCACGTACACGCAATGTACAGAACTGAAAAACACGTTGGTGAGCTGACAGAAAACAGCATATCTAGTGTTGGTGAACCATGAATTTAGGAAGTCCTTGGCTTGGGAGTTCAGCTATCCATGACCCAAAGCACAGTTCAGTGCAGCTGAACTCCATCCCCTTGACTCACAGTTACGAAGAAAACTTACTAAGCTGCAAGAAACTATTATCTCAGCTAAAATGATACAAGGTAAGAGAAATAAAAATCCAGGGAGAAGTATAAATATTAAGATAGTCACAGCTAGCAGCTCAAAGATACAAGAGGGAAAAAAAGAGAAGAAAAAAAATCCCCCACAAAAAGCCTCACATGGAAAAGAATAAAAACCATAGAAGAAAACAAAAAAAAAAGATAATCAGAAAAGAGCAGCACCAAGGATTAGCCGATGCCCACAAGCAGCAGCAGCAGCAGCAGCTACCACCTCCCCATGCAGCCCAGGGCTGTCTCCAGCCACCCCTCAGGGGCTCATCGGGGTGCCGAGGATGACGAGGACATAAGCTGTGAGATTAGTAGCTTGTTCGTCCTAGCTACGTGCCATATGAGGCAGTGGGAGCTGCCGGGGGTAGTTAACCTGCGTGCATCCTGCTTGCGGTGCCTCGTGCTGGGGAAGAGGCCGGTGCAGAAGAGCCTTGGCCACACAGCGCCTGGGGTTTTTTTACCTTAAATTGAAGGCTGGCCAAGAGACAGCACCTAAGACCAAGTTATTTGGGCTATAGCACTGGGGATGATTTTTCCTACTAAAGCCGCTGCGTGGGTCGCTGGTGCTACAGGGGGAATTTGGAGAAGGTGCAAGACCAAAACCTGATCTACACTTTGACCAGCTCTGCTGCAGCCTTTATTTAGACCCGTGTTCATGCTGTCCCTTTTGCTTTTCACTTGACCAGCAGGCTCTGGTAGCTGCAGCAGCTGCTTGCCTAGGAGTGCTATTCCTTCCCCAGGTACTTCTGCTCCCCTGTCCTCATGCAGAGATTAAAATTTGAATCTTACCTCCCTCATGAGTTTGGCCTGCTTTGTTTCTCCTTTCCATTCTCTCGCACTATAACCAAGTAGATCAACTTCGGTCAGCACACTGAGATTCCCTAAATCGAGATCAATTCACAGATTAGTTACCTTCTGCTGTTCCTCATCCAAAGGGGTAGTTGTGGGGAGGGGGGGGATTAATGAATATGGAATGACAACAAAAAGATTACTTATGAGCTTTCTCTGAAGGTAGTTGCTGCACCTGAAATCCAAATGATAAAACAGATGTCAAAGAGGAGTTGTCAAAGGTTGGTATCTACTGAAATAAGCATCAACGTGGAAGATTAAGGTCTGCATAATAAAAGCCTACCGTTTCAGTAGCTGTGCTAAAAAGCCATACAGCCTTCTGCAATACCAAAAAACAGCAACAAGGAAAGACATGCTTAGCATTAGCTGCGCCTTCACTTTTTGCCACACGAGACGCAAGGATTGTTTGGTGGCTGTTGTCCAGGAATGCACCTCATACCTTCCTAAAATAGGGATAAAAAGAGGGAAAAAAATCGTGTCACTCTTTTGCAATACTTGTTTCTATTTGTTTTCTTACAAAAAGAAAAATCATTCACGTACAATACCACTCGAAACACAAAACTTGAGATGTAAATGACAAGTGTATTTTTAAATACGTAATATATATTATTTATATACTGAGTTTTCAGGTTTCTAGGGTTTTGGGTGTACGTGGTTCACATTTCCAAGCTGTCCTCTACACAGCAAAGGCTGGATATATAGTTACAAGGGAGTCACAGGAAGACTGATACCAAAGCAACTGTTCAAAAACAAAAACAAATTTATTTATTTTTTTGCTTCAGGATGTACTGATCCAGAGACCTGTACCGTCATTACTTTGTCACGAAGCCAAAGTTTTAAAGACCAGGTGTTCCTGGGAGTTGTAGTCTATAAATGGGCCATATAAAGCAATATTAGCTGACTAAGCATCATATGACTTCCCGGGGAATTAAAGGAAAGTTCCTGCCTCAATTTGGGTAAATTTAGGGTCAATTTAAAACTCTGGAGAAAGCTCCTCCCCAGGGATTTGATAGAAAGCTCAGGAAATCATTGCAAAGGGGGTGCACTCTCACTGTTACTTCACAGACCTAACCAGGACACATTTCTGACGCTCCCCTGGCATCACAGGCAGGGTTAGGGAAGGATTTGGTTGTCTGTTATTGATAAGGAAACCTAGAACTGAGAGAGGGCCTGGAGACTGAATAGTTGACAAAGGCGGAATCCGCTCCCTGAGCAAGAAATTTATCCTCTGGCTGAAATTTAAGTATAGGAAATTCCCAGAGTTTATGATCAACAGCTGATCTATTATGAACTTATTTATTGATTTAGTACAAGGCTTTAAGAGAACTCAACTTTTTATGAAGGCTTCCCCAAAGAAGGCTGAAAAGATCCCTCTCCAGGGAGCCGACAGAGGGAATTACTCACTCAGCATAGTTTTATGTCAGTTGAACTTCTGCCCCTCCTGGCCTTAACGGGAAATTTAAGAGGGGCTTAAGTTTTTCCAAGCCACTTAAGCCCATGCACTGTGGACAAGTATCCAGGCAAAGAGTTACGTGTGAATCCCAACCTCGGCCATGAGGTAAAGAGCTAGGCGTACACTTTTACAAGCATTGCTGATATTTGGCCTTTTCCAGTACTCTGTTGTCTGAAGAAGCTTTATTACAGGATGTCAAGTGCAAGTTGTCCAGAGGCAAGAGCCAGACCTCATCTCTCCCGTGAACAAAAAGCAGGGTAAGAGCTGTAAATGACAAGGTGTTAATAAACTTTAAAGAGGTAATAGGGGAAGCTTTTGGGGTGCTGGTTCTCCTTTACACAAAACCTGTGCTGCTGTGAACGCTTTTCATACAAGACAAAGGAGAGGTGAGGTCTTCTGTCAGCTTCTACTCCTCAGCGTCCCTGGCACGACCGGGGCTCACGCCTGCAGGCTCCAAGTACGAAAAACCAAGACGCGCACTCACGGGCAACCAAAAAGACCGAAAATCTGAAGCTGCAGGAAACGTTTATTACTGCTGCCAAGTGACAAACAGCGAAACATCAGCTGTAAGGTTTGAAAATGGCATAGCTCATGGAGACACCGGGACATACACAGACACACACCTACTGCTGATGGATACCAATAGGCACGTTCTCAAGAAGCACCCAAGTTGCTACCTAGAGAACCGGCCACTGAGAATTCGCAACAGACAACAGTCCTGGCAGAATCAAGCCACCGCAATTCTTTCCTCTCTCTTCTTTAGGATAAAGGCATCAGCATTGAAAAAGCCTCGGTAGGCTGTAAATAACTGAATCTAGAAGGGAACCTGAGGGCTTACAAATGTTGTTCAGCCCAAGGATCAGTGAGTATTTTGGATTTACATTGTCATGCTGTTGTACGAAAACAAATGATGATTCAAATGAAACTCGTTAACAGCAATTTAAACATACAGTATTAAAAGGAAGATGCAGCAGGCTTTCATTTTGTTACTTAAAATGACTGTATGGGCCCTCTTTTGATTTTGAACAAACTGGGACTACAAAGAGTGAGAGCTGGCCCATCTGTTAATATGAGATACTTTGCTTTATGGAGTACCAGAAATACAAACGAATGCAAACTTTTTTCCTTTACCCCTTTCACAGGCAAAAAGATGAGAAGTCTGCATCAGCTTTTAAGCTGAATCAAGCAATCTTTTGAAAAAGCTTTTGATGGTATTAATCCCGAAAAAAACCTACTGGAGTCCAGCAGACCCCCTTTCAAGGCATATGGTTAACAGGAGCATGAGCGACTCTTCTTCAGGGAGTGCTGGGAAGCACTGGCTTACTGATTTCCATCAAAAACACAAATCGAGAACGAGATAAGCAAATATTGCTCATCCATTTTTATTTAATATGGGGGATTTATAAGTAGGTATTTCCCTAATAAAACACTTAATGGGAGATGGGAAAACCTGCAAACAAGTGATTTTCAGTACTTTTGCTACACTTGCAATACAGCATACCCTGGACTTGATAAACTTTCCCTCCTGTCATGGGAAAGCTGCTGTTTGAACAGCACTTTGCGATTCAGTTGCTACTTTCTGTGCTTATGTCACACCTAGAAATGTAATTACATCTTTTTATTCAAGTAAATGACATTTAGAAGTGGCAATTGGATCGCAAAGTGCTGCTGGCAAAAATACATCACGAACAAGACACGAATTAAAGAAGGGGGCAGTTTAAAATAGATCTCTCCACACCCCCCCCCGCCCCCTCAGAAATTCTTCAGAAACCGAAGAGCAATTGAATTAATAAGGCAGGGGTGGGGGGAGTAAAATAAACCCACGGATTTTTAAACCCAACCCATTCCCTGGGATGCAGACACAATTCGTCCTGGGCCTCAGGGGACAGCATCAACCCCCCCAGCATTGCGAGCAGCTGCTGGGCTCACGTCCTCCTGAAGACCGACCGTGGCCAGCACTGCAAGCATCTCCCACGCAGGAGGGAGCCCTGGGACTTCTAACACTGCTCCTAGCAGAAATTTGGAGGAACAGAGGTTGAACAGCGCTGAAGGAGGGGCTGATAGCAGTGTTTATCTTACAGTGCAAGCAGTACGCCGTGTTTTCTTTTCTTGTCACATCATCGACTTCCTGCTAGCGCCAAACTTTAAGCTTTTACCCCCCACACAAAGTCACCACGAGAGACATGCAGAAGAAAAAAAAAAAACACAACAAAAAAACCCCAAAATAAAAAAGGCCAGAAAAAAGATGAGTAAGAGACATACATCTGCAACATCTGCTTCTTTCACAAATAACTCAAGAAGAGTCTTTAAAGGATTAGCCCCACATGTGACTCCCTCACAGCTTTTTTGGAGGCTGCCACCTTGAAAATGTGTAACTGATGAAATGCAAAATGTAAGGGATCAGCCTGGGAACTAGCAGGCAGCCCTGTACGCAGCGCTGAAGCATGACTCAACATTCCAGCATGTCTGATGGCACCTTCACCCTTCTATTTTTTTCCTCCCTCCCTGTAAGAAGGCCATCAGGTAGGTAACATCGAGTGTCTTCCAAAATTAAAAGCTGACCGTGTGACTTCTTTTCAGGACATCCCTCTTCATGGTCTTTTTGGTACTGAAGGCAGGACACAGCACTTGTTACCATGAAGTGGCCACATCTCATACTCCCGTCACACAGCACTACGTTCCTAGTTCCCAAAAAGCAGGAATCCCCTCCCTTAAATGAGGGAGGCAGAATTTGGGATCCCTCTGTTCCAACCGTTCTGCTGCCCACCCGTACCCCTCCTTCTCCCTCCTCTCTCTCTTGGATCCAGAGCTAGGGAGGGAGACCCCTCAACTGGAGGTGCGAGGCTTGGCACGGAGGTCCAAGTCTGCCTGCATCCAGTTGGTGTCTGCGGAGCTCTCTTGGCAGTCTCACGTCGCTTTTTTTTCCAGACTACGTAGTACCGGTACCGAGGTACGTTACAAAAGAGGCTAGGTCCCTCTTTTAAGGGAAAAGAAGCAAACTTATCCTCGTAGAGCAGGCATCAGCGTAATGCACAGATGCGCACATCTGTACATCCACCTCAACAGACAAAAAGCAATTAATTATACAAGTTCTATACCTACAATAGATTACACCCCATAACAGTTTATAAGAGAGAAACGTGCCTTTTGAAGTAGTGCCAAGTGATTACAAAGTCTTTGATTTCCCAGTTTATTATCAGTGCCACACCAAAAAAAATAGGAAAAACTGCTGAAAACAAAACAGATCAAACACATACCAAGACATGTGGGAAGCGCTGCTTAATTCAGTAACTATTTCATTACGAAACCCTTCCTTCACAGAGCAAAGCAATGTCAACTTGTTAAGCAAATCTTCATCTGTTCTAACGTAAACAACTAGGGATGAGGATCTCTACTTGGTGTAAGAAGAAAAAGAGAATAATTTACAGGCAAAGATGGCAATCATCAGTCACTTACGAGAAGTTCAACCATGTCTGCTGATCAGACCTCAACTTCTACTCCAAAAGAGTAACAAACCAGAATCCCAGCCCCAAACCGTAACTCGAATCATGCCATTACCTAGGAAAGAGAACGCTTCCAGTAGCACTGAGGCCCACCACCTGCCAGAAAGGCTTTATTTGCACAGCTCTCCTGCAGGAGTCCCAGGTGCTCTCTCAGCCCTTGCCCCCCTTCTGGAAAGATCTTTCAGGAAAAATAGAGCAGAAAGGCTGGCAGCCTTCTCTGGACTCCCTGATCGGACCCAAACTGCTGCAGTAAACGTTACCTATCCAGCCGTGACACTTCTTTATTCCTACTCTGTAGCAACAGGCGTAACGCGCTCTTACCTACTATCATCTGATTATCTAAAATATACGCTATTAGAGTTACCTTTACAAAACCAATTTCATCTATATAATCAAGATATTAATGTGTGCCCTAGCCTGCACATACCATTTCTCTCCCTCCAAATGCCTACAACAACAAAAGGAAAGTTTGGTTCTTCATCTCCTGTATAATTCAGCTTCCTCTTTAAAGCACAGGGTGCTTCATCCAGGACCTTCAGATGAATAAAGCTCAGCTACACTTCCATTTACATAAGAAAAAATGTGAGAAGCCTTCCGAGATCTACAGTCTGGAGCAATATATGAAAAGCATTTCGTGACATAAAACCCAAGTATCTCATTAAAGCTCTTATTCCTCTTCCTCTCTTATGAGCGAAAAATAATGAAAAAATAAAACCACCTCCTTTTAAAGAAGAAGCCTCTGTGATGACTTTTTTTTTTAATGTGGAAAAAATCCATCCTCATCCACAATTGCTATTTAATGCCTGTACACTTCAAACAGAACTTACGTAAATGCACTAAATGTATTATTTGAAGGAAGCCCACTCTAAGGATCCTTATCACGCCTGCTGCTGAGCTGCATGTTGAGTCATCCCTAATGCCGCTCATGTTTGTTTCTGGTTTATCTATTTGCAAACACAACTCTCAAAATGCCTTTTATAATTCTTTTTTTTTTCCTGTGCTGAATCCAAACTGACACAGTAAAGGAAGTATTTTCCTCCTGAGCATCTTCTTACGCTTAAGTTCAGCTGAAATGCTTAGTGGTATAAATACCTTGGGTTTTTCTGCTGATTTGTCTAGATAACCGAAACATTGGTTACGGGGGGGAAAAAAAAAATGTTGAAGTCTTAGCCATAAGAATTCTTTTCCCCCTCCTTTTTTTAAATCTTGTTTGCAAGACAGCATGGGACTGGTACTCACAGCCCATCCAAGGACGCGCAGTCATTAGGGGCTAACGAGGCTGGCTGGGGCCCCAGGCAGCATCCCACCAGGGCTCCCCGGGCAGAGGTCCAGCAGGCTGCGGCAGCAGAGGTGGGAAGAGCCCCCGGCCCCGCCCACCCCAGGGCAGCAGGACCTTCTCCAGCCTGCCGCCTGTCCGCCTGAAGGAAGGGACTGGAGGGCTCTGCGACTCCAGCAAGGGGTGAAGCAGCGGCCGCCAGGCTGGCACCGGAGGAGGGATGCAAGCGGCAAAGTAGAGGAGCCCCCCAGCTTGGCAGACGAGGAGGGGTGAAAGACACCTGGATGGAGGAAAGGGGAATGTCAACAGGAACCCGCAAGGGAGAGATCCCAATGTGAGCAGCAGAGAGGAAAACAAGCTGCTTATTGGACTCTTACTGGCACTTACTGGCTGCTTATTAACAGCGCTCCTAGGACAAAACACCCCTCGGGCAGCCCCGGGTGAGTCCCCAGCCCCTCATCGGTCACCAGCCAGCACATTCCTGAACAGTGGCTTGACACTTGAGGGGTCCTTTGCTGAAATGCCATAGCCCACGGGAGAAAGCAGCAAGAAATGCCTGCCAACGCTGTAGGCATGTGCTGCAGGACAGTCCAAGCAGTTCTAAGTTTCCACCTGCCCATAAACAGTTATCCCAAGTGATGGATGGGAAAAGAGCAGCATCGAGTAACCCACGGCAAACAAACAAAGATGAACTCATCTGAGGTTGTTTACTGTCTAAGCAGCATCAGTCACAGCTGCCGATTCTTACAGGCGGTGCCTACGACTGCCGTCAGGGAAAGACCCTGCTTTGAAAGCCAGCCCCCTGTGACCAGGTCACATCCGTACAGCGCACTCGTCGTTCCCATCTCCGTACAGGGTCCCACCGCTGTACCCGCATGACACAGATTTTACATCTGTCTTCAGAGCACAGACCTCTCCCAAAGCGACCCAGACTCGGCGTGCAGTGAAGTGCCATGCAGAGTTCTGGGGTTTTTCATACAGGTTAATAATCGTGTATCATTTATGGTTAATAATCACAAATAATTCACATCTCCTGGTGGTGCGTCAGATCACAAAGCCTGTGCTTTCCTGCTAGGTAGGTGCGGAGGTTGCTCCAGCTGTGTTACTGGCTTGCTTGGGAGTTTTACTTCTCTCTCTCCCCCTTTCCAAGACGGGTTAGAAGTGGAAGGGAAAGGCAACAGAAAGCAAAATATCAAAGCCATCACTCTGAATGCCACTGGCAGAAATTGGTCTTGCGCCTCTCTCTCCCTGCCTCTCAACGTCCAGCCTGATGAAAGTCAAAACTTCAGCTTTATTCTGCCAAGCTAATGCTGTTAGGGGGCAGCCCTGTAAGGGGAGCAGCCGGGGTGTTTAAACCCTGCTCTCTCTTCGTCTTTTTAAGGGCAACAGTTTCAAACTGGCATTTTTGAATTAGCACACGCACATAGGAGTCCTCTGCCTTTTCCTGAGAGTGCATTACCAGGCACTTCTTGCCTAAAATCTTAAGCAAAAAAGGCATGTTGGAAGGTAAAACTGACTGCATCAGGATAACTTACATTTCAGTCACTACCACTCAGTGCAATACCAAAGCGTAATACCAGAGCTAGTACAAACATTTCAGAAAAACATGATTCAAGAACCCAGAATATTCTGCGTGGAAGCTCTCTGTTTGTAAAAACACAATATTATTATTGTTAATGCACATTTGGATGCCAAGAGAAGCTTCAAGCGAAGCGCTCCAGACATGAGTCGCAGGGACCAAGAGACCATGGTTCCCTGACACCTCTGCATTTGCATTAACTGCCTAAAAACTGGGCAGTTATGTGGCAAGGTCTACATGAGATACAAATTATGCAGCCCTGTAAAATATGGTGAAGTGTGACCCTGCATATCAAGCTCTTCTTGAAGGGCTGGTGCTTGGCAGAGGCACAACTTAGTTTCACTTGTAAACTACGAAAATGGAATACGGAGTCCTGGCCAGTTTCTAGCCTTGCAACCCGGTGGTGTCATTTTTAAAGACCTACAATGGTATGAAATCCCCTGTTTTTAAGACCTCAGCCTTTGGCAAGCATGTCACAGCTGAAATCCGTGCACAGGAAGTGACACAAAATGGGATGAGGAGTGAAGGACAGCGAAGACGCCCGCGGGTCGCTCTCGGACAACCGCGGCAGGCACACGGACGGCGCGGAGCCACGCTGAGAGTGAAACAGGGGGAGACCGGTAGAATGCCTCTTTGCCATGCAGACAGACCTGAAACAAGTGTTTAAGCTTGCAGAAAGACTGATTTTGCGCAAACTCGGCAATTAAAACCTTGCCAGCGTCTCCCCGGTGGCATCTGACCTGCGGGCAGCGCCAAGCACCTTGCCATGGTGCTTCTTCGTCGCACAGACGGTAGGGCAGGCTTGGTGACAGCCAAAGCCCCACGCACACCGCGCCGCATCAAGGCACTAGTTTGACGCCAAGGCACACACGTCCCACGTTCATAGCACCGTTCACCCAACGTGGCCACCCTGCCCTGGAAACACAGGTGCTAAACACTCAAAAAATCTGTAAAATCTCGGTGATGTATTATGGACAAGGAACCTGAGACGGGGGTCTTGCCCAAGACCACCTGCAGAGCTAGCGGCAGGACTAGAGCCTGAACATATACAGCCACATCATCCCATATTTTTAGCCTTCCACCGTAACGCGATGTGGCTCAAACAAGACACCACCACTCTTCTGCTCAGCCCACAGCCTTCTCCTCAGAGAAATGTTTGTTGAAAGAAATGCCTGGGCAGCACAAGTTGCCTTCCTAGCCACATCTCTCTGCACAGGTATGTGGTGTAAGTGGCATCTGTCCCCACCGGTGACATGGGGACAGGAGCTGGAGACACACCTCCTCACTCCGTCAGGAGCTTCCAGCACCTCCACACAGGCTACAGAGAAGTCCTGAGGATGCCAAAAATGTGCAGTATCGCTCCTCAGCAGTGAAAAAAATGGGAAGAAGCTACAGAGACAGAATAAGGCTGAAAAGAAACTAAAAGCTACTGACTTAAAAATTTTTCACAGAATTCGTGAAGTAGCCTGCAGCAGTTTTGGAGTATTTTACAGCGTGTTTGCCTTCACTGGAGCCTTCTCAAGAAGTGGACAGTAACACCCTTATCTCTTTTTTCCCCTCACTTACGCTGGGGCAGAACTTGGACATGATTTTATATGATCAGGCAACAGACAACCCAACCATGAGTTATACCATTCATGGGGAAAAAAACCCAGACTTTCCATCAAACCAAACTTATTTTAATATACAAACTAAACTCCCTCCTGCGCCTCAGAACTCGTACAAGATCTCTAGCTACAAACCCTGCTCTTAAAACTGTCGTTGACCACTTTTCCATAGCTGTGGCTGAAGTACACGAGTCCTGACAGTTTTCCATCATGAAACACTGACGTTTTAGTTAATAAACAGGTATTTCTCTGTCTTTCTGGAAGGCACGACAACGATCCCCGGTGCTGCAACCACGCACAGAGGAACTGGTGTTTGCCAGGCCGGGGATCCCAGCAATGGAGCATTTGGGCAAAGTTCCCCGCTGCTGTTACGTGCTGGCACCACGCCGGCTGTTATCAACCCCGGAGCACACACATCATTAGAATAGGACTAATGTGGCCCAATAGTAATTAAAAAAAAAAAACCAGTAATAATTTCACAGCCTAAACCAAGAGAAAATGAAGAAGCTCCTGAAGGTAAACTTTATACAAGTCTAATCGCACCCACAAATCTAGTTATGCAAGTGTAATGAAAGCAGCATAATTATACAACCTTTTGACTCCTGACTGGTTATTCCCTCATGTTTTCAAACCAAGTAAATTAGAAGCATACTCATCTCCCCTAGTACAGTTTGGCACCCACGGTTCAGCTGCATGGGGTCAGGAGGTTCAGCACAGAGGTATTTCTGAAATCTCAGACTCATCTGCCTGGGTAATCATGCAAGGTCAATCATCTTCAGATATTAAGCTCAAGAAAAACTGCAGGCATCACTGAAAACCCCTTTAATGTTTGTTGTTATATTGTCAGTAGACAGGATATGAGGATTTAACCTGAAAGTTGTATCTAAAAAACAAGGTGGGCAGAAAGTCCTGATGCTGAACGGGACATCCATACCATCTAGTCAGGCAACCTGGTCCAAAAAGTTAAACAAAGGGAAAAAACTTATATCCCAATGGCAGAAATCCTCAGAACTACAAAAATTAAATAATTTTTTTTCAGAATTTGAAATCCAAAAGCAGATAGTTACCCGTAAAAGCACTTACACTGAATATGCTGACCAGTGTTTTAATGCTGCTTTGCCCTTGAAAATCAATTCTAACGCAAGGGTGTTAGGCACCTGGTAGTGTTTTGTATAGATATGCAAAATCGCAGCTTTTCCTCTTGCTGTATGTTATCCCCTTCAATGTCTAATTCAATTATTTGTCCAGCAGCGAAGAAGTAAAATTCTTAGAGGAGCAAACTTCAGTGACTACGAGGACGTTTTCTGAGCTTTAAGACCAAGATGGGTCATTTCTCCCTGTTTCACACGCTTTGCCTCGCTGTTTCATCACCTGCAGAGCCTGGAGCGGGCCGAAGGATGGAAGCGGGCATAACTGTACCTGCGCACCTCGGCCACAGAGGCATTGGCGCCACGCTAGCTTAAAACTCACTTACTGAACACCACAGAAATCTGGTTGTTTCTCCACTGCAGAAAATGAAAGTAGAAGCAGAACACAATTTGCACAGCTCCTCCAAAAAGCAAACCGGTTGGCTAGCGTGAAAGGCGGTGCAAAATGCGAGCTGGACCGGTAACCATCAAAGCAGAAACGTATCCTAAAACCTACAGCAGAAGAGCAGGCTGGCAGGGCACCGGCATCTTCAACCTAAAAGACTGCTTCACAGGGACATCAGAGGTGCACGACACCGGGAGCGACGTGCAGCTGGCGAGCAGATCAGGAGGAGGGGTGCGTGTCCATCTTCCCAAATCACGTGCTCATTTCTGATCCCCTTTTTCCTAAACCTTCGCCTTTCTGATGGGGAACAGAAGCCAGCCTGCAACGTTTAAATTCAGATTCCGCACAGGGAAAAAAAAAAACCAAAAACCAACCAACAAACAAACAAAACAAAAAACCAAAAAAACCCCCAAATCCAAACAACAACAACAAAAAAACCCCAAACCCAAACGAATAGCAAAACCCGAGCGCACGCCTGTTGTGAAGGTGGCAGGGGTGGGTGGTTGAGACCCACCCCGACCCCCACGCACGTTCGCGCCGAGAGCACGGGGCGCCCCGCATGCACCAGTTCCCAACCGGAACCCAAGCTCACCCCAAATGCACACCGCTCCCCCGCA
>NW_009259054.1:484732-486461 GCF_000687185.1 Egretta garzetta
CCCCGGTTTCGGGGCGGAAGGGTGAGCCTCGTCCCCCATCTCTCAGCCCGTCCCCAGCTTCAGGAGGGAGCGGGGCTCTGCGCTGCCCCCGCGGCTCCGCCATCCGCCGGGCGTAATTTGTGCTGCCGTGTCCGGCCACGTTATTCTGCGTTTTATAGCAGCGGTTCCCTTAGTGGGAGACCCACGTCATCGCCCGAAACCTGCCCCTGGGACGTAAACACAACTTAGAGGCTCCAGAGCTGTTGGGGTTCCCCCCCCGCCCCTGCCCCCGCCGTCAAATGTTCATTTCCTCACTAATTCACTCATTAACAAGACGAAGTGCATCCATCCCGAAAGAAATTCACCCTTGCCAGGTACCTGCCCTTTTCGCAGTCTTCCAGGTGGGATTTGTCCCGGCTGTATGTAGGGAATTTGCATAGAGCGGCGCAATTTCTTTTCTGGTTACACATTAAAGAACAGTTTTCTCCCCTCTCCCTAGGGACTTTGCAGGAAAAACAGAGGGGAATTGTAATGGTCTGAGCAAGTGACGCAGAGTTAAATCTTTTACAGGGTTATAAGCACTTTGCTCCAGCACGGAGCTCGGACAAACTTACAGGGTTTGGGTTTTTTGGGTTTTTTTCTTACTCCTCAAATATTCTGAGACATTAAAACGGTTGGAGGCAGAAAACCAACACTTTTCATGAAACAGTGAAGAGATTTGTTCTGCCTGGCATGACTATCAGGTTGTTTCTCCACCTACCTCAGTTAACCTGGGCAAGGAACGAAAACAGACAAAACCTGTTCAATATCGGCGTGCACTCATAGAACGCCCCGAACACGCTTATCCAAGGAAAAGAAAATCTAGGCTTAAACCCCAGCTAAGAATCGCAGGAGTAAATAGCTGACTCGTGAGGCCTAAAGCTGTCAGTTGTGCAGCGCTGTGTGCTGCTCCACAGAAAAAAATCCATTTGGGGGGAAAAAAAAATAATAAAGTCTTTCTAAGTGCCAGCCCTGCGCCTCCCTGCGGCGTCGGCCAGCTGTGGGCCTGGACCTGCAGCTCGTGGCTGAAGGAAGCTGTCTCCTGGGAGGTGCGGCTGCGGGGGATGCTGTCGGGATAGAGCGGCACCCGCCTCGAGAAGGCTCCCCGGTACCTGGGATTTGTTTGAGCTGCGTCCCACCGGTGGCCATCGCATGCTTCAGCTTCCCTTGCCAGCCGCCTTCTGCCCCCCGCCAGGCCAGCGTCAGCGCCGCCTGATGGTTTAGCGTTCCAGCCAAATCCAAATTTGCCTCTTTCTGCCCTCTCCAACCTGTGTTAACACCTTAGATTTAATAGGTGATTTCCTTGTGCAGACAGGCCCGAAAGTTAATGTTTATCTGGTTGCTGACTCATTAAGGGAGGAGGGATGAACCACTCATAGTACAGGCGCTGCAGGTCAGCCCCCGTACCAGCGATTCCTTCCACCTCCCGGCTCCCTGCGCTCGCCTCGGGGCGGTCACGGAGCCCTTCAGAACAACCCAGGGAACAGCCCGCGCCCCTCCACCCCTGCTCTGGCTGGGAATACCCTCTGGGGCAATCAACAGCATGGTGATCGCTTACTTGAAACCTCTTGAGGTTTTTTGTTTTCTTTTTTTACAAACACTGTCCGTATGTCTCTTCTTCCTCCTTAAGCTCCTTCTGGACCTCTTCCCTGAGGCGCCCGGGGAGAACTCTCGACTGCCCTTTCCCATCCACGGGCTTCAGCCGGAGAAC
>NW_009259054.1:486841-535168 GCF_000687185.1 Egretta garzetta
GAGAACATTGTCTCTCCCCCTTGCAAGTGGCTGACGCCGGGAGAGCCTCTGCCTCCTCCACAAAGTCCCTCCTGGCTCTGGGATGCAGGCAGCTCTGGGGACAGCAGCTAACTGGAAGGCAGTTTCTGTGACGGACTGTGCAGAGGGGGAAACACACTGCTGCGAGGGTTCAGAAAGCTTCAGAAAGCGTGAACTTCCCCAAAATATCTTGGAAAACAATACTGGGAGCTAGAGAAGGCCTTACTTAGAGTATGTGCTCAACATGTTGCCGCAGATGTGATGCCTTCCCCGCTTTGCCCCCGAGCAGGCAGCAGCTCCGTGGGGACACGGGGAGACCTCCAGGGAGCTCCGTCTGGGAGCAGCCTAAGTTTGATTCTCTTCCTCCAGACTTTCTGGTCATGGCATTTTGCACTTATTCATGATACCCAGACAAGGCTATATGTGCTGATGGCGAACCCCGACCGCTTAGGGATATTTATGATATTTCCTTCCTTTAGGGGAGCATCATGAACTTGCCAGTAACATGAACCTCCAGGTTTTTCTGCAGGTCGTGGCATCTCCAAGCTGCAGGCATGACTGCGACTACTCCCTCCGCTTGTACCCGCACGAGGCTGCACGGCAATTACAGCAAAAGCTCATCCTGAAAGCTGCGCTAAGCAATTATGAAGACGTTTTAACCGTCCCCGTTTAAACCCACAAATCAGCGGCAGAAGCAAGCGCCGTGTTCTTGCTCCCATCTGCAGGTGAGCAGCAGGATTATAACCACAGCCCAAAGAACAAAAACAATTCAAAAGGAGCAAATACAAAGGGCAAAAATTGTCTGCTAAGGCAAAGGCAAACAGCATCCATCCCAGTTAAAGTAGGAAACCTAGGTGCAGAACGGGCGAGAGTTTCGCCCTTCAGTCTTTCAAGTCCGCTACTACCAGTCAGGAACCATTTCCCTGCTTATAATCCTTTATTACCACTGCTAAGGCCAGGTATAGTTCAAGGCATAGATAAAAGCAGTGCCCACGCAGCTACGATCTGCAGCGCAGGAGCTTCCTATAGCTGATCACCAGCTTGGTGAGATGCCAAAATTCAGAGCACGGCTCTACGAACTTACCAACGCTTCTCTTTGAGTGGTTGATTCTGCTCTGGTTTTAAAAAAAAACCGCTCTCTGTCCTTACTTGCCTTTCTGTCATGTCGCCTCTGCATCTCCTCTCCAGAGGGTCCCCCCAGCTGGATTTCTCTCCCCCAGCTTCTTTTGCTGGGGGTAGAAAGAAAATGAGCCCCTTATAGACTCGGCTCGTCTTCACAGACCAAGAAGCTGTGAGAGGATCTGGCTTCCTGTTTCATTTCCGCTAGAGTTTTCAAAGTCACACAGGCTGTGTGTGCTTCTCCATATCCAAGCCACAAGAAAAAAAAAAAAAAAAAAAAAAAAAACGAAAAAGTCGAGCATAACTCAGCTATTTGTAAAGGTCACATTGCTACCTCCCGCCACATCTTCCAAGCTGCTTGAGGGCTGGAGATTGCAGGGTGATTTTCAGACCGTGAAAAGGTAGCCCGTACGCAGCCTCTCTCTCTCTTAGTGGTAGTCCGCAGAGTCACAGCCTCTTCTTTTCAACTCCAATGCCATGTTTGATTGCCAAGTGTTCCAACATTACTTGTGCAATCAGTGGTGCTTTCTGTAGAAATGCTGTGACCACCGAGAGGAAACAGGTGATCCACACCAGCATCCCTTCTCTATTAAGATACAGACCGTGCTATGTAAAAGCAAAGCTTGCACAGATATGATTAAATCACTTCACAGATACCAGAGTTTTAATAACAGCAAGCAAAGGGCCCTTCGAGAGGTTCTTTCCTTTCCCCTCCTCACTCATCGTTCTAAGTTAAATGAGACCAGTGGTTTTTCTATGGGCTAAGGCTAGTAATTGCTTCTTAATTACGCTGTAGGAAGATAGGTCCCAGTGCTGTAGCCTATGAGTTCACTAAATCCAGTCTTCCACTCTGAAAATACCGACAAGTTCTTACTTCAGAGGCAGAGGCAACCATTTGCCCTGCCAGATTCCTTTTCTGTTGACTGTTGCTCCACGTTACAGACGGTTTTAAAAAAAAAAATTGCTGGGGCTCGTATGGTTACTGACTCACATTTTCCCTGTCCCTGGAATGTTGATTTCCTTTTCTGCATCTTTTATTACACTATTTTTGTTAAATTAGTTTTAAAACGCTGTCTCTCCATTACCATCCTTGGATCAGGAGCATTTGCTTAAAACAATAAAGGAGATTTGGAAAAGTGGGGTTGGGGAATGACCTTAATATTGTTTGTTGGCACCTCAGGAGCTGAAGGTGAAATCTGCTCTCCCTGCTCCAGCCCAAGGTTTGGGGCCCATGACTGCAAGCCTGCAAACGCTTCTTATTTCACCATTTACTGTGGAGGAAGGAGGAGAGGAACAATGAAGAATTTTTCTGTCTTTAAGTGTTCACTCGCTGCCTTCAGGTGCTCTCGTGCTACTCATGCTCTGTGCCAGTGAGCATCCGAAGGCAGTGAGTGAACACTTAAAGACAGAAAATATAGCTATGCTTGCACATATTTATGTGCATATGTGGATGTATTTTCTTGTGTTCAGTTTCCATTAGGAAAACAAGATAATCCTGAGAGGGGAAAAATTGCAGGCTGGCTACAGGACCAGTGCATCCCCAAGGGGAGATTTGAAAGAAAACTTGTAGGAGAGAAGAAACCAATACTGCACATGCCCACTTTTGCTTCACTTGCTCAGCACAGCTTTTTTAAATAAAGCAAAAAAGCAAGCTGTTTCATTGAAATAATACACTGAAAATTAACTGTCTTCACTGCACTGAATTCCCTTTCATCATCCTGAATTCCTCTGTTGTACTTCTTTATCCATTTTGTCCAGCCAGAAACAGTTCTGGATGTTCAGCTCTGCCTACCCACCCTCTTTTCTTGGAGTTTCCACTGTCTTTAGCCCATATACCATATTTCTCAACCAAGAATAGATGGTACATTTGGATAAGTCTTTCACAACTCTTCAGGCTTTATCCAAGCAGGAAGAGCATGGACAACCTCACTCTCCCCCCGTGCTGGGGCATGAATATTTGCCTGAGGTCTGCATTTCTTCCATGGACCTGTGAGCATCTTTAGAGCATGGTGACAATTCTGGGACATCTGAACACTCTGTGAGGCAGGGATCTAGGAACTTGGAGGAGTTTTGGAAAGCGATGTCATCTTTGCTCCAACAGAATCAGGCTATAGGCAAAAAAAGGGTTCCAAAAGAGAGAAGAGGACGGACCAGGACCTTCTGCACTCCTTCCTTGCAGGAAAGCATCAGCTGAGCTTTGGAACTGGAGACAGTTACAAAAAATACAGGATAAATTCCACCCCCCCGCCCCCACATGCCTTTTTTATAAGAAACAACTAAGAAAGAGGTTTATGCGGAGCCATGGGGAGAAGAAAAAGACGAACCTACCATGGAAGATGACAAGTTTGGTGTGCTAGAGGCAGTGACCACCTGGGCTGATATAATCCATAAACTAAGAATAGCTGTGTTTGACTGAGTAGCTAGCGTTTGCATGCCTGCCTGTTTGCACTCTTTATCACATTCACAAGCTGACAAGGAAATTTCCTTTGTCCGCCCCCACACTTCTGTGGTGGGTGTTATCAGATGGCCTCTCCTACCCGTGACATTCCCTTGTGGTTCTGTGAGATGTAGAAAATGAGGTCTGCATTTGCCTTCACCACAGCTCAACACGCTCGTTTCCCTGCTCGCAAATGATAGGAGAGGTCTTGGTCTTCAGTGGCAGTTTGGAAACCCAAACATGACATGGCACAACATCACCCAGCTATCTGAACGCTTTAAGCACAAGTGCTTTAGAGATGCAACGACCGCCAGAGTTTGTCCCAGAGTTGCAGGCAGTTTCATCTCTTATTACTGAGCTCTAGAGCCCACTTCTTCCTTTCTTTCTGCTTTCTCCCTTTCTACTGGAAGCAGAGTACAGTTCCAGAGACACATATCCCCAACTTCCCATTGCATGTAGGCACTTCTTCTGCTGTAACAAGATGTCCTACCCTCTCATCTGTTAGCTGGAAGAAAATCACCCTTTTAGGAACAATTATCCTTATCATTGGCAACTGTCTGCTGGAGTCAGCAAGTTGGGGACAGGAGAGGTCTGTCCTATGCAGGTGCACAATGGATTATTTAGTGGGTCAACAGGTTATCCTTTTCCTTCTGAAGACTAATGGTGAGACTAGCATCGATACAATCTGCTTTCTGGACGGGTTAGGATTTGGAAGCATCAAGCAAGTTGTTAGTGCAGAGTTGCCTCCTGTGTCTGGGCACAGGAGACCAACATCTTTGGGAAAAGGAATCCCTGTTACAAAATCTGTGCTGGGCCTTGCTTTTGGACAATTCTTTGTAAACCAGAAACTCCATACTTGGAGTAAGAGTCCATATCGTGGCTTCTTTTTCTTTAGAAACCAATACGCAAAGACTCGGAAGTCAGCTGTTTCTCCTTCGGGCTGTAAGATGTTACTGCCAGAAGAAACAAGACACGGACTATTAAGGCACTTACCTTTTTTTTTTTTTTTTTTTTTTGTCTAGTGTCAGTGCCTGGATTTGCAACAGCGACTAAATATTTATATTTCACTGTCAAAAGTGCATAGCAGCAAATCAAAGCCAGCATTTTAAGACCTGGGTGCTGTGAGTGACTCACCGAGACTACAGCTCCAAAGATCAGAGCACCCCCCTTCCCCGGGCTTCTCTGCTGAAGGAGGAGGAGGAGGAGGAGGAGGAGGCGGAGGAGCAAGCCACTTTCTGCCACCTCCACTAATAACCACAGCAGTCATCAGCGATGGCCTATTTTGCACTGAAACAGCAAAACAGGATCACTAAAGGGAAGAAAAGAGCTCATTCTTTTCAGAGGAAGGAGTCACCCCAACCCAAAACATCAAATGCCATCAGTGAAAAGAACAAACTTTCTTCAGAGGGAGGCTTAGCAACAAGCAGGAAAATGAAACGGATGTAAAAACTGAGGCCAGAAGGAGAAAGCAGTAGCCTGTACACAAAGGAGCAAGAGTGCTGACAGAAAAGTCATGGAGAGACAAGGGCTTGAGCATGTACATGCCCCCTTTCATAATGCAGCTTATTGATCTAAATGACTTTTGGATTAATAGAAACAGTAACATAAGATGTTCTTCTCTGAAAGACTCCATGTGCAGGTGGCAGTTCACTTATTCTGGATCACTAAGATAGACGTCCTGGTCCTATTTGCCATTTTCTTTCCTGCATCTCCTAACAGAATCACCATCCATGCTGACAGCTGAAATTAATACATGTGCTGCTTCATTTAGCAGGTCAAAACAACCTACTGCTAAGCTAATACATGCTAGACTTGTCTACATATTTCACGACACAGAAGAAAGGATGACATTAATTTCTTTTAATTAGGATACGGGACAGGAATTCAGAGGTTGAATTACTATTTTTGCAGTTGCCAAAACCTTATGCATCTTCAGCAAATCCTTTTATCACCTGTTAAAAAAGGGGAAAGGAAATAAGCAGCTTTCTCCATCTGTAAAGCAAAGCTTGGTGATTAAAATTGAGAAATGCTGAAAATACCATGGTGATGGAGACTCTTCAGCTGAGTGTTCAGCCCCCGCTGCGGTGACAAGCAGCACTCCCATCTCCCTTTGCCGTCAGCGACAGAGTAAAGACAGAATTTCCCTACTTGTGAGGGAAGTTCAGCACCTTCCTCACAAAGGATTCAACGATTTCTTTTTCTATAATATTTTATGGATGTTACCCCTTTCAACATTTTGCTATCTAGGCTGCAAGTATTAGGATTTCTACTCTTCTGGCAAGTAAATGACATACATTTTATTTAAAAAAAATAGCCCATGTTGAGAATGTAAAAATGAAATTTCCTGGCTGTTCCCATATGGCTTCTTCTCAAATTGTATACTTAACACACATATTTCCCTGGACCCACCTTCCACCACAGAAAAAATTGTGTCTTCCTGGCTTTGGATGTTTGTAGGATTTCCAGGGATCCCATGGCCCTGCAAGAACTGGTGTTCCCTCAGCGTGTCAGCCATGCCAAGACCCCGGATGCCACCTGGGGGGCTGCACAAAGCAGCCCATGCACTGTAGCTCAGAAGGTCTCATCCAAGGCCAGCAGGTTGGACTCCAGGCACATTCACTGCAAGTTACAGGAGTCGGGAGCTGGTGCTTCATTTCAGCTTCTCGCATCTGTTTTACAGAAGGAAGGTGTGGATTTTGAGTGGCACTAGAAGAACAAAGCAGAAGTCTTCTCCTAAATTTGGGAGGAGGACAGTGTCTTGGATTCTGCCTTTATTTCCTCAGAATTACTTTTAGATTTAATCATATCCTCTGAACGATCTGGATTTACATTACATCAGAATAATCCTACTTTCTGTGGCACTTCAGGATGACAGGTTTGAAGATACTGGAAGCTGCCACCAAATTTTTATGGGAAGGTTTTACATTTAAAAGGATCATTAACTATACAGTCACATAACTGGATCCGTATGTCACAGGTTTTGTTTGAAAAGCTGAAACGGTTTCTACATATGTTAATAAACTTGTTTTAGCACCGAGAGCATAAATGCATGACAAATTGTCTGGGAGGAGAAATGAAAGGGAGACCATCTAAACTTCCATTTCTGCGAGGGAAGGAATCTGACATGCTGGGGGCGCAGCAGGAAACCGATGAGGAACAGAATGTACAACCATTGCTGCTGTTAAATATAGAGCCTCAGCTCTGAGGCGCGGAAGAGCCTTGCTCTTAGGGTCTCTTCTTCTGATGAGTGTCTCATGTCCCCAAAACACCTTCAGGACATTGCAAAAAGTTGACTCAGATGAAGGTATTCTGCCTCTTTCTCCATCTACTGTAAGCTACTCCAGAAGGTGCCAGAGCACTTTTCTATAGGTCATACAAACATCATGTTGCTGGATTTTTTTTTTAAGGGTTTTTCTTAGATCTAACCTAAATGTCAGATGCACAACTCTATTCTGCCATCACCTGTGTATTACAAGTGGAAAAAATCCAAGCAGATGATTCTTTAAGCTTTGCTACATTTGGTTTTTTTCCAAGCAACGTAGTAGCAGTCCTTCCTCCACCGACCTCCAAGTATTGCTCTGACATAAAATGTACTCGCATGACTCAAATGGCATGATTACAACAGCATCATGGTAAGGTAAATACCATATAGTTACACTTCCTTCCACTGGCAACGTTTCCAGGAGACAGACTTCATAAAGAGCTACACCCAGTAGTAAAATGATTTGTGCTCCATAAACAAATATAGAGAGCTGTTACAAAGTCCGTCATGGAGGTCAGCCAGAAACAAGCCACTACTTTTAAGTGGCAATATGTCAGCTGCAAATGAGCAACTCAACAGAAGCTGAGACATTTGTATAGTCAAACTAGTAGGAGGCTTGATATGCTGAAGTTAAGGCTGCCGATGGTGATAGGTTTTGCAAACTGAACACCCCGTGTCTCCATGCATGGACCTATGGTTTTTGAAAGCTTTTTTTCCCCACCTCTCAATGTTAACATTAGATTTGTCCTGTTTGTGGAATTCATTGAAACATTTCAAAAAAGCAGCCTAAGCGTGGCTGAGGGGACGGCAAACACACGCTACCCATACCTTGTATTTGCTGCATCGGAAACAAAGATGGGATTTCAGAGTGCAGCCTAAGCAGATATCTCAGCTGCCTCCCTGCCTCCATCACCTAGCTGCTGCAGCAGACTTGCTAGGCCAAACACGGCTGTCACCAACAGTTAAAGCAATTTTGGCTTTTTACGTGGGAGCTCAACGGTGTGAAGCCAGGTGCCTTGCTAGAAGCAGGAACGTGAGATGTCTGTCACACTGGCAGATTTAGGAGGTAATGCCTGCTCAGTCACCACAAAAGGAGGCCAGGACATGCAGTGCACTTTAAAACGCTGCAAGGCAACAACATTAGTACATACACATTTTTATATATGACTCGTTAAAGTGCTGGATCTCTGTGTGCATAGACTTCTCCCACTGAAACCGCTCTCAGCACCTGAGCACTTTGTTTTAGGGCAGGGTACTTTGGACACAAAGCTGTGTCCTCGTGGTGAGTACAAGCCTGTGTCCTTGTGAGTACATCCCTCCTGCCCATCCGATGTCCATCGCCATAACTGAGGATAGGCAGTCATCAGAAGAGCACAAATTTCCAGACAGTTCTCATGATTTGCCATTTGTGCCTCTTTTTTTTTTTCCCCCGGCACAAGTGTTTCTACATCTCCCCTCCCAAAAGCAGCTAAGAAAGACCTTTTTAAGTGTATAATAATTAGCAAAGAGCCCTTTCACCTTCCCTCCCAGAGGGTGGTGTAGGAGAGCTGTAAGTGCACACAGAAGGGAAGGACTTGGAGAAATCCGAGTAGACATCTCAGGGCAGCAGCTCGAGCAGAGCTCCCTGGAGTGATGCAAACAGAGCTTGGGGATTTCGTCCTCCCGCAGAAAGATTAGAACAGCAATCCCTGCTAAAGGTAACGCCTTTCAGTGCAACGCCGCTCTGCAATGAAATGACATCATTTTCACTTCCAGTGGCTGCAGAAACTCTTAAATGTTAAAAAAAACCCCAGCCTTGATGACAAGAAATAGCTGCATTAATGCAGGGTGGCAGATGCCCCACGACAGCACCACAGCGTGAAAGAGAAATACAGAAGCTGTTTATACTGAAGACAACCCACCCTTATACTACTTTGTTATAGAAGACCTCCAACATTTACAGAGCGATGTATTCTTCATCTCATACCCCTTTATCCAGCTGGAAAGCTTTACCCTTGCAGCGCTAAAATACAACAGAGGGGGAAGCCCAAGTAACATGGTAGGAGTTGATACTTCTCTGCCTGACTTGGGTGAAAAGGTCAGTGTTTGACATCAGGCAAACTTAACCATGGAAAATAAAACCCTGTCTTACTAGGACAGTAATACCTGGGCTCGGAAAAAAAACCCTTTACAACTTCGGCTGCAGCTTTCACGCTATTAGATTCCACAGCATGCACACACGGTTCAATACTACTTTAAAAAAAAAAAAAAGCCACTTCAAATGTAAATAGATTATCACAACGGTTGCTTGCTAAGACAGGGTCTGGCGTGTGATAGAAATGATAAACTAGAAAAGCAAGATTACTAGAAAAAATACTCAAGTTATCTGGGAATAGATTTGTAAAGCAGATAAAGAGGTTCTGCGGAGCACTTAAGTACAGAAACAGTTCACATCTGAACTAATGGAAAAGAGCGTTACCATTTCCTCCTTGTTTTTTTCAAGTCAACAGATGGTGTTTAGGCCTTGTAAAAGGTTACCCCTCTCAGCTCTTGCAGTTGACTAACAGAGAAAAATATGTTTCTTGATTATTTGTCAAACCAAACATTACAGACTCAGGAGGAAGATTCAACTTTAACCAAGTACTTGCACTACTTACCTAACCACTCACAACTGGAAAAGTCACAGCATGCAAACAGATGTTTTCTTTCACAAACAAATGCTATATCCCTACCCATCCATAAATCCTTCAGAGGATGAAAAGGAATCATTGTCCTCTTGGCCATGTACTGACTATCCCAGAAAATCCTTACTCAAAGATACTTATAATATCTTTATTAAATACCAAATAAAGATATTTTCCTCTCTCTGAACTTTATCTCTGCAGTCTCCTTGGGATATTAGCTTCCAAAACAAGCGGCAAATACTTCTAGGGGAATGCTTTTAACTTGCACAGCGAATTATTTTGAAAGGATGCCATCTATTCTCTCTCTCTCCTCTTATCTTGCCTCCGCTAGACCCATTAGCTTATCAGAAATTACTGGAAATACTTTTTAGAGTAAAAATCTTGATTGCTATTTTGCATATCGGAACAGGTTTCCAAGCCAATCCTCCTCTTGCCCATCTCCAGAGGTTACCATCCTCTTCAGCATTTCTCCCATCCTGCTCCAAAGATGTTGAAAGTTGGCTGCGATGCCTTTCTCATGGCTGAAACGCTGGCAGTGCGCTCTCTAAAGCCAGCTGTGACCCAGTAACAGACAACTTACAGCCAGTACAAAAAGGTAGCAAATGGCATTGTGTCTGTATGGAGAAAAGGACATTTAAGTACATTAGATATTTGTTGTAAAGTTCCATACCAAAAAACAGAACGTGCAGAGGCAGCCATGCCATGGTTTCTGTAGATGCACCGTTCTTCCCTTGGCCGGACTCTGAGCTGGTGGCAGGGATCAGATGCAGAGTTAAAGTCCAGTGTTGTCCATGCCTACTCCTAAGGAGGCTAATTTATCATTGACATCCTAGTAAGACATGTATCGTAACCTCCTTTCTGTGTTTGCCTGCCGTCCTTCACTTGCTTCTCTCCGTATTCTTACTTCTCCCCAGTCTCCATCTGCATTGGCCTCCCCGAGTGCATTTTGAATTGCTGGCTGTCTTGAATTGGATGTAGCACCCTTGGCTTCTCCAAGACATCAGGCAGAACAAGCCCATGCTGTTATCATGTCATGAGTATCATGAGTAATTCAGATTTGGGAACAGCTTTGATTTCTTTCCCATGAACTACCACATAATTGACTCTGAGGCAAAGCCCTAGGAAACCAGACTTCCTTTCTTTGTGCATCTAAATAATTACCTGCGTCTCTCTTCACCACTGCTATATTTCTACTTACAGAGAAAGCAATGGAAGGGTAAATAGCATTTATGCATGACATCAGTTTGCAACCCCTGGATTCAGAAACAAAACCAAGAATTGTATGAGCAACCTACGTACCTCGAAGAAATCTATACGCTTTGTCAACATACATCTTTTTTGCAGTAGTTGCAGCATGCGTGCATGCCACTGCAGCTGCCACCCTTTCTTACAGCACAACGTTATCCACGAATGCCAATGCAGTTTAGCAGTACAGGCCTCATATCCTTCATTTCCTCACATCTGAAGATCCTTCAGAAGTAAGATAGTCGGAGAAACAGCAAGATATGGAGAACAGGTTTTAAAGAGTTCCAGTGAATGCCTAGTTTTCTTTTCTCCTGTGAGTGCTTGCGTACATGCCCCACACTGCGTGATAAATCCAGGCAACACCATACACATTTTCACAGTAACTGAATGTGTATCTCAGGCTTCTACTGAGCAACAACAGGAGCGTCGTACACGGAAACTGAGGACCAGCGTAGCGCCTATGTGCAAATGCAACTCCCCAGCAATGACTCTGCAAATCAGAAGGACTTTTCCCACTGCTATTGCCTAAGTTGCAGTGGAGAATACTTGCAGCAAAGGTGCAAGTGACGTGATGGTCTTGCTGCAGGTCATGAAACTGTCAGCTAGCCAGAGAGACAACTTCATCAGGGTCACACCATAAGATCATTTAGTTTTGACAACCGCTATGTATGAAGATTGCCCTGAAAGGTTTGATTTTCTGCAGGAAAAAGGACAAAGCTGAAGCTTTATGTGAGTTATGAAGCAACTCTTTGACCACAGAAACATGCTAGAGGGAAAAGAAAACAGTTACATTAACTTCTTGACTCCTGGCAGAAACAACATATAGCTGTTGGCTCAGCATAAGCTCTTGAACAAACCCGATAAATTACCTGGAAGAAAACAACATTAGAAGGAACAGTTATTAGACCTGAATCTATCTCATGCTCCTGGCAGAAAAAAGTTAGTCAAAAGGTGAAGCTGCTACAAGCTCAGATGATTGCCTCATCCACCTCACGACCACCAGTGTAACAGGAATTCAGCTAAGATTTTCATACCTAAAAATTCCCTGTAGCGTGGGATGAGTGAAAACAGAGAGCAGCAAGCAGATGACTTCCCCAGTAGAGATGCTGACCCCTTTTGCAAACTTATGCTTTATGATGTACCAGATATTTATACTATATCCATACTTCATCAAATAGAAAATACCACATTTCCATTTTAAAAAGTAACAGACTATTAAGCAGGAGGAGGTCTTGAAAAGGAAACAAATGGCTAAACATTAAGTGAAAAATCAGGTCCACTTAGAAGAATTACTACTTACCCCAAAAAGACAAATAAAGACTAGAGTCACTTTAGACTTGAGAACCATTCATGTTCTTTGCAAGCAGGTCTGAAAAGCGAGGTAAGATCTCCAGTTGTCCTTCACAACAGGTAACTAGGGTGAAAGGAGCAGTCATTACCAGATTTACACCCTGCCTTACTTTGTGAAAGATCCCATGAAGAAACAAGTTCAGATCTCCATCACACTCCAAGAGTAGTGAGTAATTTTGATGTTCAGGCACTTTTTGGTGGTGATCAAGTTATCCTCAGGACACCCCATCCTAAAGGCCTCCCCTTAAGACTTCATGATATACCACGACATTCTTGTCCCATCAGCGTGAAACAGCTAAGACTGCCCACTAGCATCTAAAGCTCCCAACAGCAGCAACAAAAGCAGAACAAGCCAATAGATGCATTACCTCCTGTAACTGGGACTAGCACAGATTCCCAGCTTTGAGTTTTCCTGGCAAGCAGAGTCCTGAACCCTCCAAGTCCCAGAAGAAAGCTCCATCACCAAAGAAGGAAGTGCTCTCTCACCATCAGTCTTGAGAGATGGCAAATTAAATGACATTGTTCTGCAAATACTCAGTGGATCTTGGCATCGCTGAAGGAAAAGTCTGAGAGCTTGAAGAACCATCCATCTCAAGGGATCACATGGTCTTCGGCAACACACAGGCAAGATGTGTAAAAACAGGCAAGATACGTGATGTAAATTGCTATTCAACCAGAGTGATTAGGCAGATTCCCAGTGGTACGACAGGGCAAACTTCCAGCGGCTGCCAGATCTTCCTCAGTGTTTGCGAGCAACCCTTGGGATAGCAAGCCCTCCCAGGGACTGAGTTCAGGGTGTGCTAAGTGAATTCCTGTTGCCGACTACTGCCAGGTGAGTCTTCAGGAAGCTTAATGTGAAATTTCTGCAAGTAATCTTTGGAGATACTCCTGATGCATAATTTCAGAGTGGAAACAAGCCTCCTGCTTGAGACCCAAGTAAATCCTCTTGTTGAGGCAAGGGTGCTAGCCTCAATGAAATCAGTGTGTAAAATTTAATTTGAAAGTGAAGACTTTCAGCTTAATCAAGTCCAAGGCAGGTTACAATTTCCTCCCTCAGAATCGAGATGAAATGAGTTTGATGGCTCCAGGAGCTGGCAGGAAAACTCCCTCATGTCAGGATAGAGTCCTGTGAAAGTTCTTGAAAAAGTCAGGGGAGCTAGGCTGACTATCGGAGTAGTAAAATGAAGGCCAGCAGTAGTCAGCCTCTATTTTTTTAGTATAGGAGACCTCCATGATCTGCTCCATCAGAACAATCTCTCCCTAAGGCAATCACACTACCTCAGCTTCGTAGGCTGAAATAAAGAGGCTGAGAAAATTCAACAAGAGGAAATTAATGCTCATGCAGGAGGTGCTGAAAGGGGGATCCAAGTTTTAAATAAATGATCATGGGCTCTAAACTGACCATTGCCACTCAACTTGGGAACGTGAGCTCAGGATTTAATATTCTAAGAAGTATGGGCTCAAAAGAAGTCAAAGCAAGGTGAACATTTGGAATTTTTAGAAAAGGAATAGAGAACAAGGTGCCATTTTGCAACTGTGTAATTCATGATGCACCTGTGTCATGAATACTGTGTGAGTTTTGCCCCCTCCCATCACAGACAGGATACAACTTGGGACTAGGGAAGGTTCAGAGAAAGGCAATTAAGATGACAAATAGCTTCCCCATGAGAAATGAATAGACCAGTACTGTTTAGCTTGGTAAACAGATGACCAAATGAAAAGTAATGTAGACAACTGTAAAAGCAGAGGTAAGACACAAAAGTTGGGGAGATGAACTGCTCTTTGTCTTTTCCAACTTCAGAGACACGAAAGGGAGACATCAGTGGGTTCTTCACATAGTATGGAGTTCAACTGCATACCCGTTGCTACACAAAGTTGTGGATACCAATGGTTTATTGCCATTCTAAAACAGTAATTAGGTATTACTTAATCCTCAATGTACTTTTCTCTCAATGTACTTTTCTTCCATAAGATGCAAAGACATCATTTTGTCAGGAAGACCACGTGGCATGACAGAGGAGAATACACTGGGGTGGTAATGGACGGAATGTCTTTGGGGGGGCTGGAAATTCAGTTTGCAGAGACTGAAGTGTTGCTTTGGTGTTAAGGTTTCATCCTTTCTGTAGCTCAGTATATTCATCCTCTTTGGATGGAAGATATTCTCCTTCAGAAACACAGAAATTTAGAGGCATGAGAACCAATACACTGCCACAGGCATAAGAACGGAATCTGAAGCTTCATCTGCTGCAGTTGATGCAGTCTCGGTTATCTCATCTACACATTTCCTCAAACAACAAGGACAAAAAGTCCCTCCAGCGGTCTGTGTATGTACGTATTAAGAAGAAAACTCATTAAAAAAGCAGCTTTCAGATTACTGCTCTTGACAATTAGACAATGAAAACATCATGAGCTCAAAGACTTCATGTATTAAACCTCAGATTTATCTCTAGCACATTTCATCATTTTAACCTACAACCAGTGGGGAAAACCGGGAACTTGGTGCTCTTCTCTAATACTAGAGTTCATAATGGCTTCTTTTATTGGAAGGCACAGATTAGGTGATGGGAGTTTATTATTAGCAGGCTTGGTGCTGGCTCTCCTGACATTACTAGGGGAACAGGAGGAGATCAGACCGCTTTCCTCAGTAACTCCAACTGCCCCTCCACCCCCATTCCCCTGAAGCTTTTTGGGTAGGGTTAAGGGGAGTGAATTAGGGAAGATGAGAAGTGTTCCTGGTTTGAGGACAAAGGCATAGTGAGAGAAACATATTCTGCTGTTCCGACACATCAGGCTCTTAGTCCCTCTGGCAGGTCAGCAAAATGGGATCTCACGCTTGTATTGATGCTTAGTGTTATGGCACGGCACAAAGGACCACTGGGTGCATTTACTTGGGAAATGCTTGAGGTAATCGCTTGGCACGTGAAGCCTGGGGTGCTGGGTATGTGTCTGCTTGCCAGGAAGGAGAGAGAACAGTGGGCACCAGCTCCTTTGCGGTGATGAGAGATCATCATGCTCTTGCGTTACGGTGCAGACAGAAAAAGCCTTTTGTCTTGACTGCTTGGGTGTATGTGATTGTGCAAAAAGTACTGGAAGTACAACCTCTACAGGTGCAAAACCTGTTACTCCCTAATATAACCTCCATCAAGACTTAATATTAGAAAAAAAAAAAAAAATCAGAAGTTGTTTGCCTGAGGGAGAAAGCAGTGGTTCTGACAAAAACACCACAGTACCTGGAACTGGTTTAAACAATTACAGAAACACGGTCTTACCTGGTTCTACCTACCTCCACATGCAGCTGAATCCCTATAGCAGTGAAAGTGGTAACACACCCACACCGAGCCCATATACGCATGGAAAGGGTATGTAAAGCCTAGCTCATCTTCTGGACTGAAGCATACATGGTAACACTCCTCACGCCAGTCCCTAGCGCACAAGTGCACTGCTGTTCGCAGCAAAGATCGGCTGTCCAAATACTTCACTAAATACCAGCTACTCATAGATTTCACTGCCCACAGCCACTGGCTAAGTATATTCCTGTCTTCATTTCTTTTAAGATTTTGAGAACCATGGGGTGTAACCTCGCCAGCCGTTGGTTTTACCCTTGATTACATTCATTTTTCACTCACCAGCCCCTCTTTTTGATCGAGTCCTACACAGACTTCCTCAGCAGTGGGGTTTTAATGTTTCCTGCCAATATCACGCAAAGAACATCCCATTATATTTTCAGGCATCTTCTACTACCAGTCAGGTTTGCACAGGTACTGAAATCTTTTCAGGAAGCCAGATGCATTTGCTGTGTTGTTCTGGAAGATCTCTGTTGAGCCCTGGCCTGAACATGATTTTTGGATTTGGAGAAAGAAAAAAATAATTCTTTGTTTTTCTATTCATCAACACATTAATAGACCCATCTGAGAATAAGGATGACTTGTAGTTAAGTGACCTCCGTACTCACATAAGAGAAAACCAGGCTCTCCCACCCTCCTCCTCATCAGCACAGGCAGGTATGTGTTAGGCCTCCGCCCATTAGGAAGACAATGTAGGTTACTTCCCTGACCGTGGAAATAATTACCCAGCCAGGCTTTCTGCTTATCAGCTGCACAATGGTTTTCAAGTTAAGCTGTGTTCATCAAATGTGCAAAGAACTCCTGCACCCCACTTGAGTACTGACACATGCACTGACTTTGAATTCTGGCAACCTCCTCTCTTTTTCATAAACTATCAGTAAGAAGCGATAGGGGTATGCTATCAAAAAGAAACATTTAGATGCATTCTTCTCTTGAACCTCCCTGGCTGTATCAGGTATGATATTGACAGCCATTCCCTATGCTCTACAGCATTCCCACATCAGAAACCTCACACCAGCTGCTTTCACCCATGCTTTTGGTTTCCACTGTCAGACTGTGGTTCTGGTGTGTTGTGCACAGGACAGTCAAGGAGAACTGTGCCCAACCGAGTCCAAGTGCCATCTGCAGCCCCAACTACACATTTAGCAAAACAAAAGGACCTTACACATACATTATCTCTTCAAAGCATTTGAAGAGATACCCAAGTTGAGAAGCCCATCATTCAAGCTCTTCAGCTGGAAGCTTTTACACCAAACAGCAGGTTTTTGTGCTAAACTCCACTCTGTCAAAAGATGTTGGCTTTCTCAAGTAGCAGGGCTCACAGAGAGGGCTTAGAAACAGCGCACTCTTGTTCACACAAATGGAAGAACATCTCCCTGCTACTTAAAAACCACCTACATTATTTCTCTGTACAGCATTTGGGTAACTTCTCCCCAGTTGAGCGTATCTTCAGTCAAGAACAAGTATTTTCGAGAACTCAAGGATACAAACTCTTCCATGGAGCATGTTGCCATCTATTTGCCTGTCATGGAAAAAGCTTCCAGTGGCCCATCCTTGGCAGTACATCCTTCCTGAATATTCTCTGTCTCTCTCTCAATGTAAAATGTCTCTCTCAGTAGTAAATTGTGGAGGAATAAAGGGACTGGTTCATCACTTGACAGGTAAGAGCAGAAAAAAAGAGTGGAAAAAATTAGGTATACAATGCAGTATCAAACATAAACACTCCATGTTGTTTCCTGATCTTTCCTTAATTTTAAATTGCAAATGGATTAATGATAGCAGAAAAGGAAGAGACTGACGTACACAATGAAAAACTTTTCTGCTTCATCCCTTACAGGATGTGAACAGAGTTTAGCTGCAAAACCCACGTCTTTACGGTTGAAAGTAACTTTTCTTCATAATGAGTCTGGAATGCCTACAAGATGTGGGAAATCTGTTCCCCAGTTTCATATTAAACTGAAACATGATCCTTCAGTCTTTAACTGGGAACATCTGGTAGAAAACTCTGCTGGTCAAAATTTACTAGCTAATAAAGACTATGATGAATTTCCACAGTTAGGGAGTTATGCATGTTTTATATAAAAGCAATCATGACATTACAAAGCACTCAACACTTAGAGCAAAGGCAAATATTATTTTGTAAGGCATGAAAGATACATACATCATTGCAATTTAAAATGAATTTTATGGCAATAAAATAACGTACTTTTTTTCCTTTTTAAATATAGAGCCTAATTAAAATATAACCAAACCTAAACTTTCAAACTCCTTAAAGCAAGAGATCAGACAAATATGTCAAATATGTTTAATTTTTTTCAAAATAACTGATGGCAAAATAAAATATTTACATCACGTCATACTGTGTAAACATGTAACGGTCACTGTACAAAGAAATATACATGCAAACTAAAGCAAAAATTTAACTAAAACAATAAAGAAAAATAATACACAAACGTAATGATATGAGGTTGGTACGAATACACATCCAGTTTTGAAGTCAGTTGTTTTCTTTTAAAAAGTTTCTGTACAACTTTACAAAAAAACCCCAAAAAACAAAAAAAGGAATAAATAGAATACAGTGGAAGCCGCAAAGCTCAAAACTAACCCAAGCTAGGTTATGGCTTAAGACCCATAAGACCCATATATCTAACTATTGTGGGATGTCGGCTTGGTTTCTTTAAACATGGTATTTCACACAAACATGGATGACAACACACCCATATGAACTCAGTGATGCACAGAAAACCACCTCTCTTTAAATAGCTCACATTAATATTACTTCAACCTTAAAAACAGTTACTAAGACAATTACGTGCCAGATTCTCCTCATCTGACCACTACTTTCTGAATGTATTCTTCACCAAAGAGCACAAAATTCATTTGTTCATTTCACAGAAAGAAGTAAACACAGATTTCAAAATTCTAAAAAGTCATAAGTGTTGAGACTGATTTTGGGAAACTCAGACTTTGGCATTTTGAATATAATAATAAATTTTAAAAAGTGTCACCCTACTTCTTAACCGTTTGAGATTTGGGATACGAGTATATCTCTCTTCTTTTTTTTTTTTTTTTTTTTTTTTTTTTTTTTTTTTTTTTTTTTTTTTTTTTTTTTTTTTTTGAACAATCCTTAAAACTGACTAGTCGTGACCAAATTCTATGCTAACCCTCACCTTAAACTAATAATGACAGTGTGGTACAACACACCCACCCCTGCCCACCCAGAAACCCCAAACACACAAACAAAACCATAAAGCTCGCCGTACTAAGTATGTGCTTTTTCTATATATTTATTACAGTTACAACAGAGGTCCTCATAAATAGTTGCATAAAATGTTAAAGCCACAACATTGCACATGATATGAAAGAAAACAAAATCCCAAATGAGTGCATTTACAGTATTTCATCCTGCTGTATACTGCTTGACAATCGGGTCAGCAAGCTGGGCACCAACCCGAAGTCCTTTTCTAAGGGGACAGTGAGCACTGACCCAAACTGAAGACCCGCACAGTGGTATACCACCATTTAGGAAGGAAGGGAAAAAAAAGGATAAGGGGATGGGGGGGAGGAAAAAAAATTACAGACCGAAGGCAGGTAACAGTCTATATACAAGTAAGGCCTACATTTTATCAGAGCAAAACGATTCATTCTATTTGTATGCAAAAACTTTGAGGTTGGATGCACTTAAAAGCAGAGTCTGATCTCAGTGCACTGCTACGTGAGATACATACAGGCGAGGCAACTGGAAAGCTCTAGGACCAAGTGAAAACCAGATGTTATAAATGGAGGCCATATCAATGGGCAGCCATTTTGGTGAGTCTTCTCCAGGCATGATTTCATTTTTGTTTTAACACCAGTGCTTTGAACATAGGCATTTCTTCCTTGAATAAATCTTGAAAACGGTAGTTAAGTTCACTTGCAAAATTCAACCCTTGTTTATTAAAAAAACTATTTTTATTTTTTTTGCAGAAACCTGAATAAAATACTGGTACTGTATCACTCGTGACTGCTTTTTGCAGAGTACAGTGCTATCGTCCTCCACCCCAGTGAAGTCTGCATTGCCAGTCCCCCGCGCCGCCCTGCGCGGGTCCCCCTGGAATGCGTTTGCACACGAACATTCGCTAGCAGCTGGTTGGCTCGGGGTTTGCTTTCCTCAAAATTCAAGTCAACAGCTGATTGGCAGGAGGAGTCTATCTCCAGTCTGATTGATTGGCAGGAGGAGTCCATCTCCAGTCTGATTGGCAGGTGAAAGAGAATGAGAGAGAACTTCAAGCAAGGTCAAACTCTTGGCAAGAGCCTGCTCTGTAAGAAGTTTTTAATGCTACGGATGGGTCGAACATCATTCTGGTGTTTTCGCCGCTCAATGAACGAAGTCAGTCTGGATATGTCAATGCTGTCAGCACTTTTGCTATTCCCCAGCTGCAGCCATTGCTCCTGGAGGGCCAGTGCAGCCGAGGGACGCTTAGCTGGGTCATCCTGAAGCAGGAAGCATACAAAATCTTTGGCCTTCTGGCTAACTCCTTTGAAGTAGTCATCTGGGAAACTAAAGTCTAAGCGGCAAATATTCAGGCAAGTTTCCTCTACACTTTCATCCAGGAAAGGAGAGACGCCACTAAGAAGGACATATGTGAGCACTCCAATGCTCCAAATATCTGAAGTGAGGGAAACAGGATTTCCAAGAATAATTTCAGGAGCTGCAAACTCTGGGTTTCCAAGTAACTGGTGGATATAATACGTGGTATTGAGCTGGACTGCGTCTCCAAAGTCAGCCAGTTTTATTGTTGGCTTAGTGGAACTCTGGTCCACCAAAATATTTTCAGGCTAGAAAACATAAAAGCAAAAGTTAAAATGTCTTTTTTTCAAGTCAGTCTAACACACATTTAATGCTCCAAAATTACTGTTTCCCATCCAGTGCTGTCAGCTTCAGTACATAACAAACAGCTACAAGCTATGAGGATTACTGCTGAAGGCCAGCTCTGCAAAGCCGCTAGGCAGTCCTACCCAGGCTTCCCCCAGACCCACCGGCAGGCAGTCTCTTGCCAGCTACAGTGTGCAATGAAATGTGTTTCAGCTGCTGGCACTGTAATTTTTGCAGGAAATACAGTTTTGCCAAATAATACTGCAGATGTTCACAATAACAGCTCTGCAAAGTTTCACAGGAACCTGAACATAAGCTTAAAGAACAGCAATTAGAAATAGAGGGTGAATAAAGCAACTCCTCTATTTGCTTTATGACAGAGAGACAACAAACCCCTTGCCCTTAAAGACTGGAAGATCTTGTCAGAATTTTCATGATGCTTTCAACAGAATTCAGCTTTACCTGGTGATTCTTTAACATAATACAGCCGTACAGATGGAAGTCAAGCACTGTTACGGGACTATGGCAGGGGCAGATCCTGTTGGATGCACATGGCTTCAAGAGAACTGCCCCACAATTGGCAAGCTGAAAGTGGAATTATTTTTGTGGTTTTGTTTCCAAAGCTACTGCTGCTGTGGCTGTGATCTTCGCAAAATAGGAGCGACTTACCTATAACTAGTTTTTAAGACTGGAAAAAGTATTGGTGAACTCCACATCACACTAGAAAACTTTAAATGTTGGGTCTCCATGCTATGCAGACTAGACTGGTTCTTCTTGGAAAGCAGAAGTATGTGGAGGGAAGATGCTGCCTCTTTTTGCTTTTTCTCTGCATGACCCCTTTTGGCTAGAGACCCTGCCCTACCAAGATGACTTTTCAATGCTAAAATTCCTTATTATTCAAGTACAGGTGGAAAATAAGAATATAAAGAATAAGGTTTTAATTAATATTCACCTTCAGAACTTTTTATATCGCTTCTCCTACCAGAATGCATCAAATCCTTGTGGCTCAAGGAAAATTCCCAGGGTAGAACAGAGGACCAACAGGTACCATTCACACGGATACCACAGCCCTCAAAGTGCAATGATGAGAAACAGATTTGCAGGAACAGAGGAAAAGCAGTGTCTTTCACAACAAACCCTATGCTTCTTGAGAAAGAAGTGGATATGTGCTGTAAGTTCCACAGGAAATAAATAAATAAATAATAATCAAACAAAACTGTTCCTGTTAGCAATTATTTCCAGTGAAAAGGCACACACATGGCTAGCAAGCTTAAAGGAGAAAGCACAGAGAATGAAAAGTTTCTGCTTTGCTGGCTATGAGTGATCTAAAGCATTTGGGGATGGAGCCCCACCCCGTACCCTTCTTCAGGGGGTCTCAAGCAATTCACAGTTCTATGCTCTGATCTGCCAGTTTCCTAGGAGAAGGAGGGGTTTAAGCCTGGAATGGCGCACACTGCCAGGAATCCCATTCATTCCTCACCTTTAGGTCCAAATGTGCTATTCTGCAGTTGTGAAGATACTGCACAGCTTCCAGAATCTCTCCCAGGTAGAGTCTGATCTTCCCTTCTGTGAGGTTTCCCCATCGCACGACATAGTCTAGAAGGCGACCCTGGTCAGCCCTATTGGAATTACAAAGGTTATATTTTGTTTTAATTCAGATATCAGCACTGGAAGGAAAACATAAGTTTTGAAAGTTATATTAAAAAATGCTTAAGGCAAGTGTCCCTTAACAACTACAACTACATCAAGTAATCACTGTTTCTCATGTTTGACTTGATCATCTGTGAAAATGTTTTATGTCACTTACAGCTGACCTGCACCTACAGTTCTGAAGCGGGAGCAGAGGGTGAAGGCAGAGAAGGAAAGGAAGAAATACTGTAATTTTAGCCAGACCTGAAAGACCAGGTATGTCCTGCCATAGACTACAGGAATAACCACAGCCTGCATCACCTAGAAGACAGAGGACTAGTGTATGAAGAGGAGTTTTGGTATCAAGCTACCAGATCACAACATTCCTAACTTGCTTGTATAATTGCTTGATATAAAATCATTTCTGGACCTTCAGACTAAGATAATCACCTACATATCAGCTTAATATATCAACTTATTTCCTTCTGAATATATTATTAAACTCAACGTTTTAACATCAGCATTAGACACCTGCAATCTTTATCTAGGTGTCTTCAAACTTCTGTGAAACCTTGAAGTTCCTTATTCATAAACCACTATAAAAGACCCAGAAAGTCAGCTGCACAGGTTGTATTTTACAGATAACATTATGGTCCACACACATTTCTAACACTAGTATGTAGTTGGTGGAGGTCTCAAAGGTATCGAGAAGGCCAATGAGCTGGGGATGCTGGAGATTCTGCATGACTCCAAGTTCATGGGTAACCTGGTCTCGCTTCATCAACTTCTTATTCACAAACTTAGTGGCTACTGCTCGCTTGGTTCCCTTCTGGTCACACTTCTTAACGACAGAAAATCTGCCCCTGGAATACAATATTGAAAGGAAAGAATTAACCATGAGATGCACTAAAGATATACTTTTACCTTGAAAGATATCCTGAGAAAGATCTAATTTTAGATTTCTAATAAGCTACCCCTTACAGAGCAGTTTCTGAACACAGAGTTTTAAGTACATGCATCTTCTACAAAATGTGTCTGTATAAATAATTAGCTCCTGATAGAGATCTGTTTTATCACATTTGCAGAGAACTCAAGTCAGAGTAGCATCCAGCTTTCAAAGGTCACCATTAAGTTGGAGAAATGAATATTCTATGCGATTTATTTTGCATTTTGCTCATTTTCTTACTTTTCTGTCTGTAACTTTCATACCCTAAATAAAAAGGTTTAGGAGAGCTTCACTACAGAAGCAGTGTCAGTCACTGTAAGGCATGATTAAAAAAAAAAACCAAAAAAACCAGACCATGTAGCTTTCCAAAGTATTTGAAAAACACACATCCCTTCAGCTACGATACCACTTCAGCCTAAATATGTTCTGTTTATGCAGTGCCATCTAGTGATGATAAGATTTTTCACTTCCTCATTTCTATTCAATCCAATGTAATTCTGGCCTTTTAGGCTCATATAAGTATTTTTCAAAGAGAATCTTATTTTTTGAATGAGAAGTTCAATATGTTGACATGGACAACTTTGGAGATCAGCATACAGAACACACCTGCCAAGCTCAGCCACTTCACTGTAGAGGGAATCAAAGTTGTCTTTCCAGATTACCATGATCCCATCACTTCCAGGACCTACAAAACCAAACCAAAACAAAAAAGACAGTATGGCAAACATTTAGTATCATCAGATCCTCCTCAGAACTAAATTGCTGTCATTGCTGTCATTATAGACAATGGATTGTTTCAGATGATTGCAAAAGAGGAAGTATTTGGACTTCATATTCAGTTTGGGAATAGATTTCATTAGGAATTTGCCTCAGTCAGACTGGCCCCTATCATCTTTGGCTTGAAGCTGAGTGTGTGCTTATTAAAAAGTAACTCATGGCCTCATATTGTCCATCCTCTTGCAGCTAAGAAAGAAAATTATTTCTGTAATCAGCTACTTCATTGATGGTTTATGAAGATTACCACAGCAACAGAAGTCAAAGAGTATTCTGGAGGAGATACTGCACTAAGATTTGACTACAGTCAAACGGCAAGTCCTTCAAGTGCAAAGGACTGAAAAAGACTTCACAGACTGATACTGAAACCTTAATTCAGGGAGGTAATTCGAGATAGCCAGCATGGCTTCACCAAGGGCAAGTCCTGCCTGATGAACCTAGTGGCTTTCTATGATGGTGTGACAGCATCAGTGGACAAGGGAAAACCAACAGATGTCATCTATCTGGACTTCTGCAAAGCCTTTGACACGGTCCCCCACAACATCCTTCTCTCTAAATTGGAGAGCTATGGATTTGATGGGTGGACTGTTCGGTGGATAAGGAACTGGCTGGATGGTCGCGTCCAGAGGGTAGTGGTCAATGGCCCGATGTCCGGATGGAGACCAGTGATGAGTGGTGTCCCTCAGGGGTCCGTACTGGGACCGGTGCTGTTTAATGTTTTCATCAATGACTGGATGACACCAAGCTGAGTGGTGCGGTTGACACACCAGAAGGACGGGATGTCATCCAGAGAGACCTGGACCAGCTGGAGAGGTGGGCCTGTGTGAACCTCATGAGGTTCAACAAGGCCAAGTGCAAGGTCCTGCACCTGGGTTGGGGTAACGCTTGGTATCATTACAGGCTGGGGAAAGAAAGGATCGAGAGCAGCCCTGCCGAGAGGGACTTGGGGGTGCTGGTGGATGAAAAGCTGGACATGAGCCGGCAATGTGCGCTGGCAGCCCAGAAGGCCAACCGTACTCTGGGCTGCATCGGGAGAAGCGTGGCCAGCAGGTCGAGGGAGGTGATTCTGCCCCTCTACTCTGCTCTGGTGAGACCTCACCTAGAGTACTGCATCCAGCTCTGGAGCCCTCAGCACAAGAGGACATGGAAGTGTTGGAGCGGGCCCAGAGGAGGGCTACAAAAATGATCCGAGGGCTGGAGCACCTCTCCTATGAGGACAGGCTGAGAGAGTTGGGCTTGTTCAGCCTGCAGAAGAGAAGGCTGCGGGGAGACCTGATTATGGCCTTTCAATACCTAAAGGGGGCCTATAGGAAAGATGGGGAAAATCTTTTTAGTAGGGCTGGCTGTGACAGGACAAAGGGTAATGGTTTCAAACTAAACCAGGGTAGGTTTAGACTAGATATAAGGAAGAAATTCTTTACAATGAGGGTGGTAAAATACTGGAACAGGTTGCCCAGAGAGGTAGTGGAGGCCCCATCCCTGGAAGCATTCAAGGCCAGGTTGGACGGGGCTCTGAGGAACCTGATCTAGTTAGCGGTGTCCCTGCTCAGTGCAGGGGGGTTGGACTAGATGACCTCTAGGGGTCCCTTCCAACCCCAAACATTCTATGATTCTACTTTGTGATACAGCCTTAGAGTTTTCATTTTGCTCTTACAGACTGGGGAAACAACAGGTAGGATGGCCAGAACTTTGTAGAAGTACTGGTAGAACCAAGTAGAGGGGCTAGGGAAATTCAGCTGCTTGTCTTTTGAAGTCTAGTTGCAGAGTAACCAAGACATAGAATCACAGAATCATTTAGGTTGGAAAACACATTTAAGATCATCAAGTCCAACTGTTAACCTAACCCTGCCATCCCACCACTAAACCATGTCCCTAAGCACCTCATCTGCCCATCTTTTAAATACCTCCAGGGATGGGGACTCTATCACTTCCTTGGGCAGCCCGTTTCAATGCCTGACAGCCTTTTTGGTGAAGAAATTTTTCCTAATGTCCAATCTAAACCTCCCCTGGCACAACTTGAGGCCATTTCCCCTCATCCTATGACTTGTTACTTGGGAGAAGAGACCAACACTCACCTCACTACAACCTCCTTTCAGGCAGTTGTAGAGTGCAATAAGGTTTAGTTTTGATTGAAAAAGTGAATGCTTACTTTTGGACAAGGTCAACAAACCAAGGACTGTGACCGAAAGATGGTAGTTTAGTCTACAAGCCTTCCGTGACTCTGATTCTGGCGAAATCGCAGTTTAGGGCTTCTCTACTGGTGTAGGAAGGACAGTCATTACACCAGTTCCTTAAAGCACACAGATTCTCGTCCATCCAGAGCTTTTCACTCCCCTGCCTAGAAAGTTTCCTTGGCTGATACACTATCAGTGGAATCACCCCATCCTGTTAATGCCCATATGACAGAGGGTGGCAGCAAGACAAACTGGATTACATGCCAAAGCAGCCCCGCCAATGCAGCAGAACAAATTCTATAGTGGAACTAATTCAGGTGCAGTGGGAACTGTCTCTGTATAGGAATGAGTAACGGTGGCAAGTTGAAGGAAACAGCAAAAAGAATCGGTATCTTACATTATGTCTCATTATCAACAATACACCTGACACAGGGGGTGGGGGGGGAATGATCAGACAGTGTAGCAGCTACCTGAAAAAAAAAAAAAAGCTCTATTTTCAGGAAACATTACTGTAAAGACCAAAATTTTGTTTCCTGCCTCTTATATATTGCAACACACCCATCCTAGGGCTTAACTACTGGCTGTCTTGGTTCAGTTAGCAGGAAGTGCTGGCAATAGTCACCACCTCAATGTGTCAGGCACTTACTGTGGCTGCCAACAAGCTGAGCTCAAAGTGGCAGCACTGCTTATAAACCCCCAAAAATTTCAGATGAGGTTTTGGAAGGCAAACATCTTTCACAGTCTGGTTTCAACATTCCAGGAAAATGTCAAACTTCTTGGAGAAGAGAAAAAAAAAAAAGTGAAGAACGAACATATTTTGGAGAGGTTTGGGACAACTGTGCAAGTCCCCATATCAGCTGGGACAGATGTACAAAGACAGAAAGAAGCACTTCATATCTTATTTTCTTTTATATGAGTCAATTTGAGATGGAGCCATTCCATCCAAATTCTATTAATTAATTCTCACCAGTGGATAAATACATGGGCCTCTCAATAGATTAAAGGACCCAGATAGCATCAGTTGTTATAATTGCATGTAAGAAAGCCTGCTATCCTGCTGTCTCATTGTGTTTTCCCTGTTTCTAAAAATGAAGGATCCAGACACTTAAGAGAAGAATAACTGAATGTACAAATATACGCTGAAACTTATCACTATGCCATCAAACACATCAAGTAAAAAATAGTTTTTTCCTTTGCTGTCTGCCTCCAAAACAGAGGCATTTTTCATCTTTGCAGGTTTCTTTTTCATTCAGGTTGCCTCACTTCAGGTACTAAAATAATGTAATCTAAGTGTAGATCCATGATGCAAAGACAAGAAATAAGTTATATGTTCTCCTGAACGCTCAGGCTCTACAATTCAAGCAAAGAAGCATATTAAAATACAGAGCAATGCTACTCTTTTCTTATCTGTACACTTTAGAAATTATACATGTTGGCACGGTAACTTTCATTGAGACTAAACTAAGAATGCAGATAAGAAAATATGATTTTATCATAGTACGTTTGAACTAGTATTGACAGACAAGGTAAATGAACATTGACAGTACTGTGTAGGCATCTTGTCTGTATGAACCTCTAATTAGTTACATCCTAAAAGAATACTTCTTTAACAGAGGGAAGCCCAAGCACCGGGCATCTTTTTCCTGTACTACGGGTATCAGACACTTTGAATGTCATTAGATTAAAAAAGCGAAGAGGCAGGCCTACCTAAAACTCGTAGACTGGCGGAAGATGAAACCGAACCCATATCGTTTGCAGCTATACATGTATAGATACCATCGTCTTCTGCAGTGACTCCAATGATTTTCAGTGAAGCCTCTCCTAAGTCACTGGGAAACACAATGGCATCCGTTAACTTTATATTCATTTTACAGACCTTAAGTTATGGAAATCAGCCAAAGTTAGACTGATACTGTTAATATTTCTTATTCTCCAGCCCCCCTCTCTCTCTGGACAAACATTGCTAACCCTGTCCCTGCCATTTCAGAAGCATCTACCAGAATTTGAGCACTTTGTGGCCATCAAATACCTTGGCATGTCCTACAGACTGTTAGAAAAACATCCTCACTGACATTCTGCCTCAGCATGTCCTAGGCTCCATTATGTTTGAAAAATCAAACACTTCCCCTGTTTCTTCCCACTTTCTCTACTTCCTTCAAATTATGAGAAGCCGTATCAAGACAACTTTCCATCACTATTCTTTCTGAAAGGTTAGTTTCCATCCCTGACTCCCAGCATATTAGAAGCTGATCCAACATTTGTACTTTTGGAGCATTCGTCCCTTGTGAGAGAGGGCTCCACCTTCAACACAAAGGGTGCACCTCACCACAACTTTGGAGACCTCAGAATCTGGGAGAATGAGGATGGGAGGAAACTAAAAGAGACTTAAGTTTTCCCTGTGCTCCCGGGCAGAGACAGCAATAACCTATATAAGACCACAGGAGGAAGATTCTGCAGGCTCTTCCTTAATCTTTCTCACCATTCAACCAACCCTTTTTGTTTGATGGTTTGTCTTAAAATGTCTGCTTAACTGTTCCTCTGTGCAACTCATGTCTAGTACTTTTTTGACCATCTGCCATGGACATGAACAGCAGATAATTTTATTTGCAGAAGTCTCATACAAATGTGAATACCTGGCAAGTCCTCTCTACACTTTTCACCTCTAGGCTCAAAATAACCCTAACATTGTGTTACTTTTTCACAACAGGGCACTTTTTCAAGATTTTCTGTTATTCTTATTGCTTTCCTTTGGATTCATCCCAGTTACTGCAAGTCATTTGATGCACTAGTAGAGCTGCCACAATGCCTCTGTCTCCCATAAAAAATTATACCCAGCAAAAAGGCAGCAGGAGGCAGAAAAGAACAGTTTAACATGCCATTAAGTTTGCAGGTAAGTTGGGCTATACTGCACAACCTCTAAGAAGATGACATACTCTTCGATCTATTAATGAGGAAAGTTTTCACCCCCCCCTTCTGAATTGAGAGCGTAATTTGTAAGACATTTCTTCACAGTGAATTTACTCACTAAACAACATTTTCTGTACATAAAAGAATGCATTTTCAGAAAAAAAACCCCAACTTTTCTAACATGCAGTTTCACATTCCGAAATACAGCAATTCCTCTTATTCATCGAGTGTTTGAGTTCCCAGTTAGTCTGTTAAAGTTCCATCGCAGCAAAGCTAAAAACAGGCAAAAATGTTAACTTCTGTGCTTCAACAATGAAGACAGTGACGCTGCCATGCCAGCAGGAACCAGAGGCTTTTCTTCACAAAATACCATAGTGTGATCTGAAAGCAGTCATTTGCCTCAAGAATTATGGTGTGCTACTAATGAAAATACAGGATCAGCAGATGGCATGTCACAGCACTGGCATATCACAACATACTGTTCTGGTTCAAGCACTAGGTCAGCGTGACAGAACCACAATGGTTTCTCCAATAGCTACGCAGAAGTACCAGCTGAATTTTTTTAAAAATCAACTGAATATGACATTTGGGTACCCTAGCTGTACGTAGAAGTTACACAGTATTTCCAGAAAATCCCAGCTGTGAAATATTTCTGCCTGAGGGTAACCCTGCCTTTATGCCTCAAAGCCAAAAGCCATCCTCCACCAAGGGTGCAAATAGAAAATATAACAGTTTCAGCAGTTCCTGTTGAACATTACACAAATTACTGTACCTGTACGAAATGCTGTGATGACCGTCATTGCTCAGTGTGTTATGATCAGGACCTTTCCAAGTAACTGAAGCCTTGGGGCGACCACAGACTTTACACCTAAGCACGATGGTCTCTCCTGTCTCACATGTTACCTCACTCAATGGTATTATAAACTCTGGGGGAACTGGAAAAATAAAATCAATGGCATTAGGTCAACTGAAGTTAGTAAATTTGTTTTGCTGTTCCTTGCGCTCTCTCTTTTCTATTAGACAAAGTGGTATGGTACTTTACATTTCCAAGGTGAATCTATCCCTCTACATTTCCAAGGTGAATCTATCCCTCTACATTTCCAAGGTGAATCTATCCCTCTACCCTTGGAGCACATCCATGGTTAGGCCACTTGCTGGGGCTTTGGAGAGCTAGTGAGTTTTTCTCTGCATGAACTTGGACACAACACTACTGCTATGCCATGGTTAAACCTGAAGCCTACCACAGTGAACCAAACACCCTGTTTATGGCAAGCTGGGGAAACCCTACAGTGAAATGTATTTAAGGACGTGCTCAGCCAGGCTATCTTTATGTCCAGCTAAGTTTGCCAAAGGGAACACAAACCAACTCACTCATCCACTGATGCACTGTAATGGTTTCCCTTTTTACATACAGGTGAAACTCAGAAAGTTTGGTTCTGTTTATTAAGATAAAAACTGAGTTTGGCCCAGAGTGCCACTATCTTTGTCCTCTGCACTGGACAGGCCCTGAATGTTCCCTGGGGTGCAAGGTTAAAAATGAAGCAGGTGGTCTCCAATTCCCAGCCTTGTTATTTTGCAAATTCAGCACGGCCCAACTTCCATACAGTGTCCATGCAAATGCAGTAGACTGCAAATCTTTCTGAACATGTTGTGTGGTCCTTGTGTTTTACGTTGTTTTGGACTTGTGAACAAAAATATGTTCCTTGCATCTTATAAAATAAATATAACATATTTCATTAACTGTCTCCCTTATCCAAAAGGAGCCTAGGTATATTTTGGTAGAAAACACTCCGTTCCTGATGTAATTCATGTCAAGCAAATTTAAACAAAGTAAATCATATTCTAATAAAATTATATGTACTGGGACTTTTAAAAATTAAAGCAACTTACCATCATAAATGTAATTGGGGTTGAGAAGCTGGAAAGGAGAAATTAAAGAATTAATGTCCTTATAACATTGTAAGAAATTAAAGAATGGTAGAAAACAAAGGACAGGGATGGTTCAAAGTTAGCTGTACCCACAAAGATCCAAGAAACATCTCAACACCAGAATTTATGCACCACTCTGCTCTTTCTGCAGTATCCTTATGCTACATCACGCTTGCAGGCTCAAAAATTCTATCTTCCCATTTTCAGATTTGGCAAACACTGTCCATTAAAACCACTGTTGCCTCCAATTCCTTCATGTGAAATGCTGACAGAAGTTACTTTTAAAGAAATCCCAACACAGCTCCTTTTGGAAGCTACTACATCTTTGTAACATTTACCTTTACAGAAACCTTGTTGGCAAGTCCTTCTCGGGATTTGCGGTAACCATTTTCTAGCTTGCCTTCCCTTTTGCCGTCTTTATCTTTTTTCTCAGATTTCTTCCTTAAGCGGAGTGCTGTGTGCCAAGACGTTGACTTCCTGAATACAGAACATTAAACTTTGATCAATTTTTTTCAACTCCAGGTTATGTGTTACACTCTCTAGTCTCAAATGGCATTGGAAAAGTATGTCAAAATGTAATTTCATTGTATTAAAGTATACTGAAATGAAATAAATCAAGTATTCCATAAGGGATGCTATCCTTGTTTAAAACTGTAAGCAAGCCAGTAAGATTAGTCTGCAGTTATTTCTTTAAATCATTGCTGGAATGGTAAACTTTCTGTATGAAAATACAAACTGTCAATCATACTGAGCAATGATCAGTATGAAATCTGTTATCAAATACAGCCTATAGAAGCTTTACTGCTAAGAACTTTGATATAATTTCTCCCATTGCAGATTTGAGAGAGATGTTCCTAGCACAACCAGACATCTTCAATAGATTTGTGGCTCAAAGAGGAGATCTAGGAACACTGAAATCTCATTTCACTTGACACAAACATCTATGACTGTTTTCCTAAACAAAGGTGTCTAGCCTGAGAACTCATTCTATTAAATAAACCAGTAACTATTGTTGCTCTTTAATCAGGTATTATTTCATCACCTTTTCCCAGAAGAGCACTACTACAGCTTTTTAATGAAGAATATGTGCTTCCGGGCTCTTTCTTGCATTTTGAAGTTTGCTAAGGGACCTCTCAGGTACTCATTCTGACTGATGTTAATTTATTTATCAAACATCACATCAGCTTTTGGTTTAGAAGGTTCAAAGCCTTGTCTAAACTGGAAATTTTTCTTCCTCCTTCCCTTCTACACACACCCAGGCACTCACTTGATGGTTCCATCAGGGTTGTCAATGATGACTGCACTGGTATGCCCCAAGACATAGCCGGGAATCCAGCCCTCGGCTGCGGGGCACTGATCAGTGGCGGCTCTGAACACCAAAAACATGTTCTGTTGGTTGCTGGCTAGAATCTGCACGACCTCTCCTTGGTAGACATTTATCTCATCCTCCTTCACTGCCGTGTAATCGTGTGTCACCAGCATGGTGGAGATATTGCTACTGCTGCTACTTTCACTCTGCAAGTGTCAATTCGAAGCACAAAGAGGGGGAGAAAAAAGAATCAAGTTTAAAGTTCATGAAGACGACAGGCTGTTCATGGCCTGCTACATTACAACCATTACCTGCATGATCCACATAAGCTGTAGTCAAAGGAGAGAGCTATGATTTCTCTTTCAGTGCTGCTTGTATCTCTTTATCTTGTGTAAATTAGTTTGATCTTTGAATACCTTAATGTACAGCTGCTGCAGAAATTTATTCCTGTTGCTTTTACTCAAGATTACTTCCCTTAACTGAGAGTCAGTTTATACATAGATCTCAACTGGTCTTCCTTTCAAGCTCAGACACTGGACCTTGCATCTTTATCAGGCAACAAAACTACAACACAGCATGTAGGACAGTTTTTCACGGTCTTACAGGTGCAGTTTCAAAATCATAACAGGTCAAGACTTTACCTTGCAAAGACTGGAAATCCCAACAATGAAAAATACACATAGTCTTTCCTAGCACTATTTGTCAGATCTCAGACACCAGCCTTCTCCACACAAAACACGACAAGGTACAAAAGAACAAAATAAGCTTTTGACAGTGTCTCTCAAAACCTCAAGGCTTGTCCCTGGTTGAATCTGTATGATCAGGCTTGTTCCTTTAAATGCACAGGATGAGGTAAATGACTGGAATAAGAAATTATTCGTTTCTTGGGCAAAATAGGCCCACTGAACTATCAGAATAAAGCTGGAAATATCACTGCTAACTGATTAATGGCTATGATAGCTGAGTATTGTAAGCTGTTTATCATACACTTTCAACGGGTATTCATCAGTGTTGTTCATTTCCTCAGTGAGCATTTGCAGAAAGCTAACTATAGCTGATCAGGTGTACATTAAAAGTCATGCTACTTTTCAAAAGAAAAAACCTTCTCCTGGACACAAATCCCCTGGAGTTTATTACTTTTTAAAAGTAAGACTCATTTTGTCCATTTGCATGCGTTTCTCATATGAAGTTTAATAAATGGAAATGTGAAACCTATTATTAGACTATGCAACATATTCCCTGATATAAGTTATTTCCCTCTTGAAATAAGTTATAACCAAAGTGGATGGCCTATTAATGATATTGCATGAGGCGTGTATGTGTGTGTTCCTCTCTCTTATCTCTGTTCTTACTTCAAACTGTTTCAGTTCACTACCAGTGAGGGCTTACTATTGCTTAGTAGTAGCTGAGTTGAAGAAGGAAATCAGTACCCAGCTGTAGCTGGAGACTACTATGGCATATATAGCATAACCACATGTTAGCACCACGTATGTGCTAGCAGTGAGAGGAAAGCTTGGCACAAAGGATTACACCAGTGTCACCATTTTTTCTCAGAATTGTCAAATACCTCTCCCCTCTCTCTTCTCCTTGAGGGGATATAGCAGGGGTCAGCGGACAGCATGGTACGCTGGGAGCCTGGAAAACCATGTTCTCTTCCAACCTGCTAATGGCCTTGAAAAAAGTCACTCCATCTCTTGGTGCCTGTGATTCCCCATGAGTGTTTTAGCTGGCTAGGCTACTGAGAAACCAAGACATTTGGAAAGGAATAGTCTCAGATTCCTCATTTATAGCATGTGCAGCACATTGATGCTTGGGTTTCCAGTGAGTCTGTAATTTTATTCTATCTAAACTGTTTTATTCAGCTGGGTGAGTCAAGTCCAGTCTCTGTCTTTTTTCCCTATTAGGATGATGAAAGCAAATGCTACCACAGAGAAGGATTGCATCCTGGATTGTACCTCTACTACAGGATATTTATGTTTAACTCCAGATGCTGTATTTCCAGAGGAGAACTCATTTTCTCTGGATTAGAGGACTGTCTGCATGGTCTTTTTTATTAGCAAGCCCCTTCCATGATTCAGGCAAACTGGGAATAGTAGAAACAAAAACCCAGTCTCATTTTCAGTCACTGTTTAAGTTAAGATTACAACTTGCTAGCTTCTTTTAGCTAGATGAAAAACAACTCTATTCAGAGAAAGCTGTTTGGTTTTTTTTAACTCCTTCTGTTAGAGAAGAGAAAGGGAAGGCTGAAGTAGAAAAAGCAACCTAAGCCCCAAACTTTGCCCCACACACTGTTCCTGAACTTACTGTTTCTTAGCATGCAGCAAAATTTGTATAACTGCAGGGCTGACCTTCCTGTAACATAACATCTCTTTTTAGTAGTGAAGTCTCGAAGGATCATATTAAACTCTGAATATTTCTTATTTTCAACAACATCAAATAAGTCTGTTAAACAAACAAGTGTCTGGTAACTACTAAGTGAAAAACATTCTGGTGAATGTGGTTATATCAGAATTTCTTCTCACCACAGAGAGACAGCCTTTTCTTTTGCCTTGCAAGGAAGTAATTATTCTCACACAGTTAATGTTTTTCTACTGCAAGTTCTGTTGGTCATCACTGACCTCAATTATGGGATTAGAGGAGGATTTACAATCAAAACATAAAAAATTCCTCCCGTACTCCTGAAATACTAGCAAATCCAATTACTTTTTCTTCTTCTTAGAACTAACTTTTCCATAAGTAACCAACCTTAACCATATATGCATGTAAATACACACACACAAATGGTTAAATCAAAATAAACTTCACAACCCATTTTCTCTAGCCTGTTGAATATAGCATGAAATCCTGCTAAAGTATAGTCTAGAAATGAGGTTATAAATGAAGAATTATGACCCATCTCAATTACCAAACTAAAGGAAACACAGTTGTGAAGCAGAAGGCGTGCATTCAGATTTTACGCTTTACAGCAAGATAAAAAACAAGCAATGGCGTCTTTGCCAAGATAGTATCAAAATTCAAATGTTTTGAAAACTCAGAGCCATCCTGTCTCTCTTTCTCTTTCTTTAACGGAACAACAACAATTAATACTATGCAAGTCTTCTCTGCATATAAAAAGTACCACCATCTTGATTCACATGCTGTGCAGTAATTGCAAAATACTCCAATTTTTCCAGTTATTTTATATCATCATCACGTTTTGCTACACTGAAGATAAACACAAGACAGAGCTAAATCAAATTAAAAGCTTAAATAAGATCAGGATAAAAAAACGATACATGCAAAGCATAATTTTTTCTTCTGAAGCTATTATAAAAGTAAGTGTAAGAACTAATAAGTCAAGAAAGCTCTGTGTTAAACAGTTCTATAAAGAAATGCATGCATTAAAAAAGGTCTGGCAAGTTAGGTGATCTGCAAAATTGGTATTGCATACAAATTGTGAGAGAGTGGAAAAACAAACATTTGTGAACACAACACTTAGAGAAAAATCAAATGTGAGTTTAGAAAGAAAGGCACCATTAGCCTGCCTACCACATCCATGGCAAGTGCCTTGAAATTTTTGCTTTATATTCGCACATGCCCCTGTGATTGCTGTGTTGCATTTCTTGGTGGACGTTACTAGAGAGAATGTGGATTCTGTTGACACCCCGGCTTTCCGCACAAACATACCAAGCGCATACTAAAAAGTTGAATCTCCAGATGCCCTAAACCAGTTCTTCTTACAAAGCAGAAAAGACAAGTAAGTGGAGCAGCTATTTGTTTTGGTTGTAGTAGAAGGAGGATTATTTTAGCTAGGTTTTGTTGGCCTGTTTTGATTGCAGGAAGCTTCCTTGACCAGACACAGGATTTAAAAAGTGAATGTTGTACATCAACTAACGCTGAGAGGGGGAAAAAATAAATTAATAAAAAATAAAAATCAAGCAGCCCAGGGAACATACTGTAGATGTCTCCACGAAGTTAAAACTCAACAGGACAATGGTGGCGGATTTGTGCGTGAAAGGGAAAAAAAGCCCCAAGGCAATCTGCCAAAATCTTGAAGTCAGATTTAAGTGCCAGCCGCAATGCATAACCCAAGGTGCTCTGGCTGCCACGCTTCAGCATGTTAATTATGTGCCTTCAAATTAGAGACGAAAAAAGCAAGGAGAGCAAGTTAGTAAGTATCAGCCTAGTGATCTATGTTTTCAGCAAAGGCAGAAGTTGCACCTAATGTTAGCAGTTGCTTTTGTGTCTGTATACATATCTGTGTTTGTATGTATACATACACAGAGAGGTAGGTAATTTTGTTTTTTTAATGTGCAGAAGATACTTGAACAGTTGATTATTTCAGAGCAGTACAGCACTGGAGAGCCAGAAGTTAGTACGGAGAGTGATGGTAACGCACAGAAAGGGAGCATGGGAAGGTTTTAGAAGAGCTCGCAGGACAGAGGTGCTCCGCTCTTACCCCATTACTCTGGGTGGAGTGAACTGACTGCTCGCTGGTCGAGGAGCATGTGCTCATGCGGTCTGTGTCCTTGCTGTGTGAAGAGTGGTCATTGTCCCCAGGGAAAGTGAAGGAGCCAGGGCGGCTGGCAGGGGATGCTGGGATGGAGCTCCAAAAGGAGCCCTTCTGCAGGGGGCTGCTGGGTGGAAAGGTTTCTTTGCCAAAAGGAGAAGGGAAAGTCGTGGAGAGAGGAGAGTTCATTGGTGAGATGGCTCCTGGCCTTGGCTTCCCAAGCGTCAGTGATCCTATGCTGTTTCTTGAGCGACTGTCCTCTGAGCTTCCACGTGAGTCTTTCTGGGCTCCGTCAGCTGAGCCAGAAATGTTTCCTGCTGTCTTCCTGGGACTTTCAATAACTTTCATCTTGGGAATCTGCTCAGCTTCTCTCTGAGGACCGTCCGGTTCTGCATTGGGAGGGTGCCTGTCTGGCTGGCTCAGGCCAGTTTCTAAGGAGGGGTTGTAGTGTGGCAGGGAGAGATTGTGAATGGACATACCTGACATCTTGTCTGCCTCTGCTTGGGCCGAGGCTGCAGAGGAGACCAGGACTGGGGAATGGTGTCTGACAGGCTGGGGGATCCGGGATGGCCGGCTACGGCTGGAGCTGGGGATGCCACTACAGCTGCTGGGGCCGCTGCTGTTACCGCTGCTGCTCCCGCTGCCGCCTCCACCACTGCTGTGGTTCCTCTGGTACTCGATTGGGGACGTCAAGGCTGCAATGGGGACGGGAGGGGAGGCGATCAGGAAAAGGAGGACAGGAAAGGGAACAGGAACAATTTAAACCAGACATGTTTACTGGCAAAAGGGGGGTGCTGTTCAAATACAGTAAAATCCCTTAGCAATGCTGGTCACGCCCGTGGACCTCAAGTTACTTTTCTACATCACACCTTCACGACCTGTTGTATGTACCTCTATTAAAGATGAAAATTCTGAAACCAGGGAGAAATGTTTTCCTTTAGGATCACATTGTCAGTCAGCAGCCAAGCTGGCAAGAAAACAGGCGTGACTCTGAATTCTCAGTTCATCGTTCCATCCATTACAACTCGTTAAAAAAAAGCTAGACTGGGGCAACAACCAATGGATATAAAAATACAGCTAGAACTTTCTAGTGTCACAGCAGACACTACTGTCTTCTACTTTTCTCCCACAGAATCTGAGTGTTGTTGCCAGAGTAAGATGTGACAACAATGGCCACCAAAATAACACAAGCAAAACATACTCTGAAGAGATGCTTAAAATTCCACTTGGATTTAGCCTTTAAAGGCTTGTATTTGATTAGAAGGGGTACACAAGCTCTCCACCTCAACGGATGGTGCCAATCTTGATTCACTCCTACAAAACATTTGGAAAATTTCACCAAGAGAACACCATGTAAATTCCGACTACCATTCTTACAATAAATGCTAGCATCTGTTCTGAAGCATAAATGTGGCACATATCCCCCAACTGTTCTGTATTAGCTCAGGAAAAAGGAAACTTGCAAAACATTTCAAAGCCAAGAAACAACAGATGAGAGAGAAGTTATTCAATTATGAACTTTCAGTGAGATGAAATCATTTACCATTTAAAAAGTTGCGCTGGTTTTCCAAAATTTGGTTAATTTCATGGATCCATAACTGGCGGACTCCTGGACTAGCAGAATGCAAAATAAAGGTCTCCGTGACATCGCCCGTTCTTGATGTTAGTGCAAATTTACATGGATCGCTGTCCACATTTTCCTCCAGGGAAAGGCAACTCACCTTCATTAAAAAAAAAAAAAAAAAAAAAAAATTCTTTATTCATGTATTTTATGAGAAACATACTTCTAAAATCTCTTACTTAAGAGCTCAGAGTCAGATCTTCAAATGCTGACCATCCTTTCCTGCAGTAAAATAATACCATGAAATGAAGGATTACAGTAAACTAAGGATAAGTGTACAGTTTACTGACACACTGTACCCAAACAATCTCCAACTGGTCAGTAGGGGCCAATGTTCTCCATTGGCCCTTGCTCTCCCTTCGTGTTATTTAAAATGCTGAGGATGCTGTGGAGCTCTACCATGGCCCACACTGAAGGCTTCTGCTGCAAAGACAGCAATGCCTTGGAACAGGCTGTCCAGGCAGCACTGAACAGGATGCTCAGCTGGCAGGCAGAGCACCGAGGCTAATGAACAGAAATTGGGTCCATGCAAAACACTTCACCAGGAGGGATGACGGGCATTAATATCAACAGTTTTTGTTTCAGAGAAGGCTTGAAGTGGGAGCAAACACTTTTTGGTTGAGGGATTTGCTTGTAGAAGAGCTGACATGTCTAAGAAGGTGGCACTACTTACAGATGTTAGCTATACATTTGGACTGATTTCATCTGAAACTCAAAAGAAGGGACACATAAAAAGTTAGTATCTTTATTTGCAATGCCTTTGCAATGTGGTGTACACACAGCACAGAGCTGAAGACTAAACTCTTTGTGAATGCTTTTCCAGCTTTGTACAAGGACACTGGTTTTGGTATGGTTCACATGGAAAGCATCAGAGTGCTGGGTCCATAGATTTGAATTTATCATCAGAGCAAGCACGAATTTGGTAGGAAGTAATTTCAGGAAATGACTGACACCTGACTGTGCATTATGACTGCACATCTAGATGTCACTAGTGACTCCACACTGAATCAAAACTGTTACCTTAGTGGAGTTTGTGTAGGGGATGCAAAGACTCACACACAACAGTTACCTTGATACTGTTTTTAAACAAGAATCCGGGCATGGAGAAACCTTTCTTTTTATCTAGCAGCTCACTGAAAATGACAATCTGCTCAAACAGGAAGACCCGTCTCTCCTTGCAGCGTGGCAGAAGTCCCGTGTCCTGGTCTGTAACCAAGAATGTGTCCTGGAGCAGGAGCTTACCCTGGGCTACAATTTTACCCTAAACACAGAGGCAAGCAGAAACATATTTAGTGCAGTTCTTAATTTCTTTCCCCACTCAATCTTTTTGAGCAGATGCTCACGCCAAAATAGCTTTGTATATTTTCCAATTTCTGAATGTCACTGACATTTATATATCCATTGATCCTCTTATACACAAGACATTCTTATGCTCTTTCTCAAAAACACAAACACCATCAAGAAAAAAAACAACAACAAACTAAAAGTCCACCCCACCCTTTTCAATTGATACTGCAGTTTGAGGCTTAGTAACACTGAGGCCTTCATCTCTCTAGTCTCAATAACTCCTTCCTTGCCACCCCCACCACAGTAATTCATAAATTCTTCTATTGTCTTCCAGGGTGCTGAGAAGGGGAAGAATTCAAGTTCATACCTGCATCACAGAGGAGAAAGGGCTTTGCAAATAGCGCATGTGACTGTAGCCTGGCTGACGCATACTGCTTCAATAGCCAATTTCCATCTCAGACTAGAGATGGACTAGACTAGTCCATCTAGACTCAGAAAAACAAGGAGAAGGGCTACAGTTGCCTCAGGAACTTTATTGACCTTAGCAACTCCTCCTTTGCCTACACTGCTGAGGTCAGGTCTGCTCACCTGCTGGCAACCGATTACTTCACTATTTTGCAAGTCATCAGTCAATAAGGCAAATGAGTAACACCAGTGCTTCCTAGATTTTGCAGAAGGACTTACCTAGTGTGACTGACATAACAGGTGAAGCTTCCCAAGAAGTGGTTCTTGGCAGGGCTAAGACTTGATTTTTCATTCACTGCTTTTTGTACCAGCTAACCAGATAGTGAGAGAGCACTCTACCTCATTTCTCCCCCCAACTCTCACCACAACATTAATGGTTAATTTCTGGAGAACCTGACAAAAACTCTAAGCAAAACCGCAGCCAACTTACATCAAATCCTTGCAGGCGGCCAACATTCATCATGTCATTACACCGTTTTGGTACTATACACATGACCTCTACAGCTCTCTGTTCAAGACAAATAAAAAGTCAAAGCTTTATTTTCCAAATGAGTTAGCAGGATAAAATTTTGTTTCATTTGCTATGGTTTCTTTAGAACAGAAATGCAAAATGTAAACACTTATCATAATCACATTCTCAAGAGTATCAGAAAAGGAAAGCAACTCTATGTCAAAACACGTAGAAATTTAAAGAACATGCAAATCACTAAGAGAAAAGGTCTCAAGTACCTCTAGTTCCGTTGTGTCAAGGTTAGCTTTTTTAGAATATTTGAGGAAGTCCTGAAAAAGGAAAAAAACAATGAGTTCTTTGTTCATTAATCAACGAGAAATCTTAGAAAATCTGCATTTGCTATCCTCTGTCCAAGAATGACAGACCGCAGAAGACACAGAGAAAAATTTTCTTTTTAAAGCTTCTTGCTGCAGTGCTTCCCCCTCTTATCTTTTAAGATTGATTCACTACTTTTGATTTAGATCATATAAGAAAATGTATTAAGGCAATGACCTCTGTGATACACAGGGTTGTTTTTCAGTAAACATGTATTTATGTGGTATTAAAATGGTTGCAGATGTAGTTGGAAAAGTTGGGATGAGTCCCAACAACTCATACCACATTTACATCTGAAAACAGTTGGGAGATCTCTGTCCCCTTCATATGACATTGGTACAAGTTCTAAACACTTCCATGTCACTGACTGAAGTTCATTTGGTCTTAAACTGTTAAAAAACAAAAAAAGCGAAATTCTGCCCAAGCTGTTCACTGCAATTTTTATAACTATCCGAATACGCTCAGAAATTAATCATATTACATTCCTTACAAATTTGAGTTCTGTTTGGGAGGAGGGTGGAAAAGTATCAGCAATATTTAAAAAATAAAACACATCTTTTACTGCATATATTAAATCATTCATCTCAACATCACTTTACCTTTAGTAACAGCTGGTATTTCATAATTCTCTGCACAGGTTTTATTAGCAAGTCTGTGAGCTGAAGTCTGTGGCCCAGGCGTTGCTTTAGATCCTGATGGTTGTAAAACAATTTTTTTTTTTTTGTTCATTCAATTAGAAACAATTTTGTTCTGTTTTGTTGAGTTAGAAACACAGCAGGATGTATCGTTATTAGTGGCTATCAGAGCAGAAATTGGCAAAATTCAGAGCAGGACCTAATCTTCAGTTAGCAAAAACTAACAAGAGTCCTTCACCTTACCTCTATAAGCTTTGTTTCCAAAACATTCCCCCCTCCAAGCATCTTCCACATCTTTTTTTGAAAAGATTGTATAGTGAAATGTAATTTTTCAATCACAGGTTGTATATAGCCTGTTTTCAAAGTGTTCTTTGCTCATCCAGAATTGCCACTGGATGAGCAAAGATATTATTAAAAAATATATGAGCATCATATATTATATGATTGCCATCATATAATATACACTGTTCACTGCCTGGGCTAGTGCTACTAAGGATGAGACTCTACGGATTAATTAACATCTTATACCTAAACATTAGTTTTCTTCCCCTAGAGATTAATACATCTCTAGAAGCCTGTATCAGACTTGAGAAAGCAGAAGTGGCAAGAAATTATAATTTAAAACAGTAACAATGATATGTGCTTTTTTTTTTTACCAACAGATCTGATACTGCTTATGATTTCTACACACCCTCCACCTTCCATATATTCTGTTTCAGAAACTTACCTCAAAAAATGTATCAATGTATTCTGAAACAATGTGCTCAGACTTTGGTTTGTTTTGGCAGTAAACTATGTACATGTGCAACCTTCTCTCCTAGAAGAACAAAGATACAGAATGATAGATGATCATCAAGAAAAAGGCATGCCAGATTGAAATGGAATATTATTTTAAGAAGTACAGCTGTTTGAAAGTACGAATTTAAAAAGGTCCTTTTGAGGAGAAGCAGCAGCTACATATGTTGAAATTACAGACCTGAAAACACATTTATTTGGGAATATAATGATAATTTAGAAAGGCAACACAAGTCAGAAAATTGCCACAGTTATAAAGACTCCTTAACAACAGGTGTTTAGAGACGATAGCTCAGCAGGTCCCAAAATAAAATTAAGTAGACAAATGGTTATCTTCTTCTTTTAGCAAAAGCAATGGATGGAACCTTTGAAGTATCATAATTTTTATTTTATTTTAATAATCTGATTATTATTCTAATATATTAGAACAACAGCCTCCTCCTGTTTAGCTGTACAGAGCAGTTAGGAGAAATCTCTCAGTAGTCTATTTAGTGTTGCAGTTTGAGTGGAGCCATAGGTGATGTAGCATGGTAATGGTGGTGTTAGTATTTTTTAACTCTGATTCTGTATTTTGTGCATGTGCTCTTCACACAAGGCAGCAAAGAAAAAGAGAGTGTAACTTCAGCCTTTAAAGATCCATTCTTGATTACCAACCCTGCTGGTTAAGAAACACAGACATACCATATGCATCTATTACCTACTCCAAAATCTTCCTTATCATTTTGCTAGGATTGGTTTTGCCATTAGAGGCTTTTCTGCTCACAGACTTATGGAGTACTGGCCAGAGAAGACAAACGGAAAGCAAAAAAGGAAGAAATAAGATGGGAGATGGAAAAGGACACAGAACATAGATTAAGAGCAGGAACTGAAGTGTCATGTTCTAGCTGATAGTCAGGGTTTTGCTAGAGGATGTTATAATAGCATCACAGCTTGCCTTTCCATCTGCAGTGGTAAGGGTGCCTTTCAAAGACAACTCGGTTACAAATATACCAGGGGAAAGTAAAACAGCGATCAGAAATGGAGAGTCACTCCCTTCAGGTTTCCCATTTTACCAGTGCCAGAATTCTCCCCTCTTCCCATGGCTGGTTTTTCTTTGTTTGTGTTTTTTTTTTGTTTTTAAATAATAATAATCCCTCAGAAATAAAACAACTCATTCCTCATCATTAGTCCAGAAATTAGGCCTGGCTTCCAATGTTACTGTTCCATTAATGTTTGGTTCTGTGCTCTTTTGCTACCCTAGTATTGACTTCAAACACTGGCCACAGGGAAAATCTGAAACCCATTAAATATGCTTCAATCCAGTCTGTCTTCAGCCTTTGCACACTTGTGCAAATGATCATATTTAGCAGGTTTCCCTTCTGCTGTCTTGCATGATTTGGAGTACCTGAGACCTCACCTCAAACAGATACTAAATTGTATTTCTACACAAAGAGCCACCAAAATGACTGATTAGTGGCATGTCTGAGGTATCTTCAATTTTGATACCTAGTTTCTAGATAACTAGTGCATCTGATTTCCTTCTGCAGTGTTATAATACCCAGATGTATCACACGGTCATTCCTTTTAATAAATAAACGAAAAGTGGAAAAGCAGGGACTTGTATAAAGCTATAAAGGGTACTGTGTTGGACTGAAATTAAACATCATGAATTTCTGGCACTCCCAGTTCCTTCCCCAAGTGAAGAGGAAGGAACCTTGGCTACTGCTGTGATTCTCAGAAAGGGAAAGGATACAGAACTAGAACATGCTAAAACCAGTAAGAAGAATGAGATACTTTCCTATTTTTTGGTTCCTATGCTCCATGGTACTGCATGGATTCCTGGGATTAGAAGATAGGTCTATCTGGTCATACAAAATTACAATTTCCTTGCACAGAACTGGAACTGAATTGATAAACAGGGCCCACATTCATATTTCCTCTCCAAAGGAAGATACTGGGAACAGAAACTGGATTATTAGTCTATTTATAAGCTCTTACAACCTCACCTCTTACAGTGAGGAATATTTTACAACACTTTCTTAACTGTGTTGTACCATAGATAAATCCCTAATAATGAAATGTGTTGGTCAGTAGCAGGAATAGGGGTTTGCCAAAGGAAACATTTGCACTTACATGCTTAACAAACAGGGATCCCAGCTTTTCTGGATCTTCAAGGCACTTCTCCAACTCTCCTAAAAAGAAGCTGAACATAAACAGAATAAACATTTTTTTCTGATAGCACGCACTCTAGCAACAGGTGATCACAAGGCAAAGTGGTCTGACTTGCAAGGTCCACTTTGTGTCCCCTATCAGTAGCTTGGATATTAATGTGCGTCCAAAATGACAAAGTTAATGGTGTAATATTTTAATATAGATTTCTAAAAGGACACTCTTGAATCCGTGTCAAGATGAAAAAATAATGGTGTTCATTAATAAAGTTCTTTAGTTTCATATAGTGATTGAAACTTTTTCCCCTTCCTAGTTTGAGTGCCTGAGGTGCTCATATTGCCATGCTAACCCCTAACAAATTCTTCAGACTGTATTCTTAGAGAAAATATTTTTGAAAACAAAGCCTCAAACAACAATACAAGCTTCTGTACATAATACTATCTGTACTATAGACTCTCAGTTGAAGCACTTGGTATATATAAGCATCCTTGTTTAAAGCCAACCTTCATACCAACCTCTGTAAGTATCTACAACTCAAACCACAAGACTAACTGTATTTACCTTGCATCTGAATATTTGAGGGAAAAAAAGACTTTCTTAAAGTCGATCTAGTATTTTTTAGGTAGAATTGTTCAGCGGGTAGTTTTCAAGTTAATACGTACTCTCTGTGCCAGTCATAAATCTGGTGAATGTTTCCAAACACAATCTTGTCTTTGCCTTTCATGTCATCAGGTACGCCATCTTCTTTCATAAGTGCCATATAACCCTGCAACAGTCCAAGGAAGTTCAATGTGAACATTTTAACTTAAAAAAAAGTGAGTTGCCTTTTAATCCCCCTTTTCCCAGACGCTTTCCAAATTGCCCATGACAACAGCTTGCCTGGGACACAAAAACAAACCAAAAAAAGGCGCTATAACATAGCATAACATCGAGCATAGACACAAAATATCACAAACTGCCTAGAGCTTGTCTGCACAACGCTGCCCAGGGCTAGAAAGATGAATTCACTCTAGCTAATTTAGCCTGAGTGAACGGGCTCAAAGCAGAGGGAAAAATTCTACAGTCGTTCTTGTCTGAAGCAGCTGCAATGCTTTGCCACGTAGGGCTGTTACCAAGTACAAGTCAGAGCCACTGAACTGGCTTCTGCACTCCTTTGCTCAGCATTTCTTATTTCAGCCATCCACACTGACCCAACACCAAAAGCGTGCTGGGGAAGAAAGCAGCTGCGCTGCATATGGGACTGCAACTACTGCTGGCGGTATGAGCTAAACAGACACAAAAAAACCTGAACATCGATTCTATCAGCAAGCATTCTGGCTGCAATAAAGTTCCTTTTACATTTTTCCATAGTCCTGTCTTCTCTTTTTTGGTGTATATAAACACTCGTCTCACTGTGCAATTCTATCACATAGAGCTGGGAGTGTTTTTATAGAATCATAGAATCACTTTGGTTGGAAAAGAGCTTTGAGAGCATCGAGTCCAACCTTTAACCTAACCCTGCCATTATATTTTGCAATATTCATGCAACTCTATTCCTTCTATTTTTTTCCTAATACTTCTATTTCTAATTAGCCAGCTCTGGTTTTAGTTCACAAAGTTTATGTTTTTATGTCTAGCGTTTTCATCAGGAATTATTTTGTTAGTTACAAAAATACATCTGTTCATAGCCGTCCAATGCACCCTTTAAATACTGTAAAAAGACTCACAATGCTGGTCTTTCTTTCCCTCCCTCCTTTTAAAACAGAGTTTTTAGGATTTGAACCTTGTTAGGCTGAAATTCACTGTTGTGCTCATTCTCTCTACTCTTCCAAATGCATTTTGTGGGTTGCTGAAGACTGAAGAGAGATGTGTGATGCTATTTTATTTTACAGAAGGGGAAGCTAGGGAGTCTAAGAGAAGCCTAGCAGTAGGAAAGCAAGTTTTTCAAATCTAGGATTGTTCCTCTACCTGCCGAGTTACAATGCTTGTTTTTTAATTTAGTTGTGCTAAATAAAACCATCAAGTCTAAGATACTGTTAGGCCAGAGGTAGTTATCTTAAAAAAAATTACTAACAACGTTCCTCAGAAGACTAACGAGGTGCACCCAATAGCAGGAGAAAAAAAAAAGGAATGAGATCTGATGCAATATTTCTAATACATTAAAAGCCTGCAGGAGGGAAAACTCAGAATGCAAACATGCACATTTTCAGTTTCTTCCTGTGCTTTGTTTAGAAAAAGCTGTGAGTTTTGAGCTACACAGCTGTTTGGTAACACATGAAAAAAACCCCCCACAAACAACAAAAAGAAAAAACAAGAGAATGCAAACCATCATACCTCAACTACGTAGCCAAGATCTCGTACATAATCTCGCTCTGTCTCCACTAATTCCTGTAAGACATAGCTACAATGGAAAGAAAATGGTGAACACACATTTCATTACAAAAATAAAACAGATTCTTGAAGAGGATTAATGGCATACAGCTTTTCAGACATTCGTAGTCACATATGTTTGATAAGCAGAGCTGAAATGGAAGAATTAATGCACATTCTTTCTGAGCAAGATGTTGCTTGGACTTTGGAACCAGAGCAGGCTTAATTCTGTTTATCTAAAGCCAAATGTTTTCTTAAATGTGTCATTAAAATTAAACATTTAACTATTGTTTAAAATAAAATGCTATTATGTCTCTGGTCTGGAGACCCTTAAATATATGAACTGTTATTTTTACCCACAGATTTAAATAATTTTGAAACGAGGAATGTTTTTGTTCTACCATGGTAACAGTTTACTGTTACATAAAGAAATTAAGTGTGCTGTGGAACAGAACAAGGGGAATGACCAGTTTTTTGAGGCCTAATCACCCTCTAAACATTTAAAGATCAGCATCTACCTGCATAACTGAGACTGCCTTGTGACAAAAATCAAACACAGGTATAACTAAAATTAAAAATCACAGGAAATTGAAACTGTGCCTGTTTAAGAATTATTTTTTTTTTTTTGCATAATGTGACTGCATATTTGACACCTACCTAACACAAGTCCTCCCCCTTCCAGATTAACAGTTTCTGCTGCCAGTTCAAAATGGACATTTTAAAAACGTTTATCTCTTCAAAACATTGTCAAAAAAGGATTGAAAATGTGGTCTTACTGTCGTCTTTTTAAGGAGCTGGATTTCCTTTCTTCCATCTCATCGATGGGTGATGATGAGGAGAGAAGGGAGTTATCTGATGGGTTGAAGGATGGACTGCTGCTGTCACCTTGATCTACCAACAAGGAACTTGGACGGTCCTCCAGGGCCTGAGAAGGTGTTCAAGACAGACAGCAACAATGATTTATCTCCCCTTTATTCACAAGACACATTTACCTGCAGCTGCAGATGGAAACCTATAGGAAATCAGTTACTGCAATATATCTTGGGAAAGGTGGCCTCAAGCTCCTAGGAAACCAACCAACAACTTGGCTTTCCAGGACAGATAATCTAATGTTATAGAAGCACATCTGAGATACATCAGTCTTTCCCTCACAGGAAAAGAAAGGAATTCAGTTGATTTAACCAGCAAGAGATAAAAATCAGACTATCCTGCTCAGGGAGTAAGTATTTCTACGGTGGAAGCTACACAGATGTGTGCTTGCTTCCAGGGATTAAATTATATTTGTCATACTTCAGTTCTGGCATATGCAAGTTACTTTCAATAATAAATAGGACATCTTTAAAGGAGATTATTTGGATGTTACATCTTTTATTACAACAGAACTGGCATTCTTTGTCAGACATTTTGTTTATCATATTAACTAGCCAAAACACTGACTCGGTGAAGAAAGTAATGACTTCTACAGCCAGGGTTGCTTTTGAGCTTCATGACAGTTCATGTCCTAGGGAAGATTCCCTATCTCTTCCACCAGATACACTGTGTGCCTTGCATGGATTCCGCAGTCTTCTGTTTGTACAAAAGATGGAGAAGCCATAGGAGAAATAATACAAACAAGCTTCTGTGAAGTATTTATGGGACTACTTTAATTCAAGCCCATAATCTTGGATCAAGCTACAGTTAGTATCACTTTTTCCTGAAAGTGATACAGGCTTTAATGCAAGACACATTTACTTCACCAGGGAGGGGTTCAG
>NW_009259054.1:535187-539137 GCF_000687185.1 Egretta garzetta
CTGACCCTTGGCTAAAATTGTGAAATGAGAACATCTCTGTCAGGGACCATATGCATGGATCATTAAGTTATATCCACTGCTAGGCTCCCTGAAAGACACACGGACTGTCACACTTTCCGTTTACAAAAGGCTGCTTTGAATTTTCCCACAGATTACTTCCTATTCACCCTTCTGGTGCATCAGAAGTAAAAAGCAAAGTTTATACTCTAAGAGGGTGAAGAAATTATTTCATGCGGTAATTTAAGTCAAGTGCAAGTCTTTCTGAATGAGAAAATATAAAATGGAAATTAAAATGTCTCATTCTGAAATTCAAAGCTGCTTAAATTTACAACAAGCCTCTGGTAACATTGGGCTGCCATGCTGCAATTCTCTGTAGAGTTTTCACAGTGACACTTCTACTAAGCTCAACCAGGGTCTATGTTGCAAAAGCCAGACTTAAAGGTTTTGAGTGAATCATTGCTGAGAGATGTCCTGAGACCATATAGTCCAATCCCACTTCTCAAACAGGGTCATCTAGAGCAGGTTTTCCAGGACTGGGTCAAGTTGGGTATTGAGTGTGAAGGAGGGCCTTCCTGATATTATCCATACATTCATTCTTTGTCAACGAGCATCTTCAGAACATACAAATTTTAACACAGAAACTTAAAAAAGCTGACACAAATTCCTCCTACTTCTTAGCAAACACTGCAAAGCAAGGAAGGAGCTGCTAAAATACAAAACAAACCTTTTACTCTTTTACTAATTTCTTCATTATCACATTGCCTAAAAAATAGCTAGAGAGCATAAATGTCTCTGTGTGAGGGTTATCTGCTTTACTATTGAACTCTGCAAAGTCTATCAGGCAAATCAGGGTAACCCTGGGTCGTAGCATTCATTTTACTAATAGGACATTTTCTTTTTCCTAATAGGAAATGCATTTTCTGTCTTCTCCTCTCCCTCTTGTTTACTGGTTTTTTGCTTCTCTACACAGCCATTTACCTATTCTGTAAGTGCTTTCACAAAAGAAGGTGTACAAAGTGACCTGTACACCAACCCAGAAAGTGACTTTTGAAACAGGCATCAGGTTTTACAAGTCAAAGGTGCATGCTCAGGATGGGAACGTAGCTTTGCTTTGAATAGCAAGTCAGGACGTGAAGACACAACTTATTTAAACACATGCTTCTGCCAGTCAGCCTCACCATTTTACTTTTGACGAGCTCTTCAATTGCACTGACTAGTTCTGCAGCACTGGGTGTCTCAGAGCTGGTCGGCCGCACCAGTAACCGAGATGATGTCTGTGCAATGACACAAAGGAAGGAGAATCCCAGAGTTAGCCTGGTACTTGCTCAAGGATCAAGAGACCTCCTTCATTTCTCTGCTAGATAAAGGTATCTGACAGTTACTGTCAGTGTAATACAACAATAAGATCATCTCTTCCAACCTAGGCAACTGGAATTGGAAACTTTAAGCAAGCCCCCCCCCCCCCCCCACCAGCACTACGGAGGAAAGCAATGGAATTCAAGGAAATATCCTTCATCTTGTTGATTATGATAACGCCTGACAAACAGCTATAAAAATCACCTGAGCTGACCCAATGGACAACAAACAGTTTGTTAACTTATTTTATTGGAAGTTAAACAAAGCAACAACTGCAGAAAAGTAGCAGGAACCAAGAAGACTTGAGATAAAGGAGGAAGCATCATTAAGCTAAGAAAAAGTACACCAGTAACTCAGGGGCATTTACATTCCTAAAGGAGCTGGGGTATATTGCCCAGATTCAGAGGGGAAATTGAGCTCACCATTCCTTGTGCCATCCATTTTCCCCAATGGTATGTGTAGAGCACAGAAGATCTCTGGCCTCATAAGCTATAAAATGCCAGTTTATAGATACAACCGAAGGTAAAAGGTGTTCACAGTAAAGGATTCTGGGAGAGGGCCATTAAATTCAGCCTCAGTAATTTGCAAACAGTTGTTTGCATATTACATTTATCATTAAATAACTGGAACGTGGAAACAGGGTGTAATATGAACCTTACTTCATATTACGAACAGCACAGTGAACATCATGTAGCACAGAATAAGCTGTTCTGCAAATGTTTCCAACAAACTGGACAAAGAAATGGCATGTATAATGACTTAACACAAGAGGTTCTGCTCAAACCGAGCATGGGTGTAACAAGGCTCCCCATAAGTCAATACAAAAAAAGAATATACAGATTTTAGGTAGTTTGCCTTGTATTCGTCTTATTTGGAAAGGAAAACGGGTTGGGTAAGCAAAGGAAATACAGACAACTTTAAATGGAAAGATACGGGAATTGCGCCAAAGCAGAGACAGAACACAAGTCAACATAATGCTGCATTAGAGTTTACAAAAAGAGAAAACAAAAAGCAAAAATAATTAGTTTCATATTAACATAACTGATCTTGAAACTTTAATACTGCTTATCCAAAAATTAAATGCAAACAACTTGTAAACTATCAAATGCAAATCCATGAAGTGTGCAATGATTCTACTGAACAGAAGAATGCATACTGTGCAGATGAGCTCTTAGGGGAGAAAATGGTTGTGTTATTTAGTGATATTAAACAATCAGCATGGCCTAGCACGTGATGTTTGCATGCATACCGAAACCTAAGCAATCCCACAGCTAGTGTGTCTTCTAGGCAACTGTATGCTCCTGATGTCTGACTGTTGACTGGGTTTTCAAAAGCTGTGCTTGTACGTGGGTTTTCACTTTGGATGTGGAGCTCAGCTTAGCCTTACAAAACACTGGCAGTGTTGGAATCAGACTCTGGTCAAGGCCCCTTCTCTCTGTTATTGCTCTATGGGACTCCGTTATTGCCCTGTTGCTATATGGGGTGTGACTTGGTAAAACTTCAGAACTGGTTAACTTCCAGTTCATATGGTTATATCATATATTATCTGAAAAAGAAGGAGCTGCCAGGCTGCACAGCTGAAGTCTGCCTGCTGACCTTCTTCGTGATGGTGCACTCTGGGAGCAGAGTGCACCCCTTGCCCAGAAATAAGGAAAGGTGGAGGAAGCTACGGAGCACACGCAGGTGAGAGATGTTGCTGGAGCCCACAGTGGGCTGGGTAGGAAGGGAGAAACCCAGCAAGCAGGGATTTTCCAGCACTGAGTATAGACCAGGAGCCCTAGAGGGGAAGAAGTGTTTGTAGTGAGGCACAGAGGAAAGCCAAGCCTCTGAGGTCATGGAAAGCAGGAGACATTCCTCGGGATCCAGAGGAACTGAGCAACCCAAAAAACCACTGAGCGTGGCAGGAATGTGAAGGACAACTCCACCCAGAAGGCAGACAACTGGGAATTTGTTTGCAAGCCTTTTATTAATCAGTAACTCCGTCAACAGGGCCAACTGAATTCTGCTGGGTAAAACTTTGCTCTGGCTTCTCACTTCTGCATTCCAGTAAGACATTTGCTTTAGGTACTGGAAATCGGTGGTATGCCTTGGTGTGTGGACTTCAGGGAGGCACACACAACCTCCCAGGCTGCCATGAGGGGACTTTTTTGCCTCCAGTAGGACAGGTATGGCACAAAACCAAACGTACCTTAAATGAAATACCATATTTTGAAAAATTATGGTATCATATTAACTGTACCAAATTTTACCTTCTGAGAAGTCTTTTCTAGAATGCAGTTTAAGCTACTTAAAAAAGCTGTCCTGACATGTTTTTACTGCAGTGGGTGCATGTTAACCTCTTACGAAGTGAAAAGGAAGATTTTACTAGGGATTGAAAGCTACTCAAAGCCTCTTATTCTACTGTGATAAGGGTCTTGTTCTGCATCAGAAATAAAAAAGTGAATGGACACTAACTTACAAGCATACCCCTTCAGGTAACTGTTCTTACTGTGCAAAAAGAACTATATAAGTAAAAGCCATTTTTCTGTGGAGAACTTTTCATAAGGCTTACGTGTAAATTTTTTTTGTATCACTGAAGGGACATGCAAATTTGG
>NW_009259054.1:539149-578018 GCF_000687185.1 Egretta garzetta
ACCTCAAACTGAGATGATTATTTCCTAGCAAAAGAATACTCTCTCAGGTCTAAAGGCTGGCAAAATTTTAAAATTTTTTTTTACCTGTTTTGTTTCAAGAATATTTCCCAATATATTAACTCCCCCAACTCATATATTATACTTTTTCGATTTGGAAAACATGTAGGAATTAAATACACATAGAGCATGGGAGACAGCCACTTTGATCCTAAAAATGATAGCTTCAGGGATGATTGAGATCCCCACTGAAAAGCAGTGGGATAGAAGGAAAAAAAAAAGGCAAGTCAACAAGATCAGCTGAAGTTATCAATAACATCTGCATCACTTGGAACAGTGAGTAACCACCCACAAAATTCACTAACAGTGTTCATGCTGTAGATTACAGTGGCTAAAAAAATTTAAGCAGCAAAATGGGAAGTAAACAGTGAATGTGAATATTTGCTGCACAAGTCCACACTGTTCCTACTTTAAAACCTTCAATTTCCAGGCTTGATAGTTGTCCCCTAAACATTTGATCCAGGTTGAAAAGCAAAATAAAATCTCCAAATGTATGAACATTACAAGGTTTAAGAAAAACAGACAACACACAATTACTAACTACATCCAGAATTTGATTACTGACGCAAAATGTTTACCCTCAATTTTAATGTGCCTTTATAAAAAACACCTGGACTATTACCCTTATTTGGATATCAACTTCTTAGTACACTTGTAGAGACACAAAAAAGAAACCAACAAAAAAAAAGCTATGCTGCTATACAAAGCCACCTTAGAGTTGATTTGAACAGCTCTTTTTGCTAAGACATGTAGCTAGAATTTTTTTCCCTGGAACCGAGACTATCCAAAATACTAGGGGCTTGGTGAACAGCCTGTGATCTAAAAACATTATGTACAACTGTTAGTTTCTCCAGATAAGCTTTACTTGCAGATAGTATTTTAACCTCAGTACCCAAAGGTATGATTATAAAACAAGTAAATTCTAATCACTAAATATGGCATCTGTTAAACAGATGTAAATAGGCCTGCAAACACACAAAGCGGCCCATTTCCACATTTAAAGTGCCAGCAGAAAAATTTCTGCACTTGTGCTTTTTAAAAAAGAGATGCATTTAATTCACACCCTTTCCTCAGGAAACCCTTTTAATGTTGTCTAAAGTGGTGTAGTGATTACTTCTGTATACCATAAAGCTGTATTAAATACATTACAGATATTTTGGAAACAGAAGAAAGATTTCAACAAACAGAGGTTCTCTCAACATGTGAAGCCTTGCCCACTTCCTCCTCCTACCTTGTCATCCTGCGAGTCAGGCTGGAGAAGACTGTGTTGCTGAATTGCCATGGGAGGAGGAAGCGGTACAGCATCCGCTCCCTCTTCACCTTCCTCTTCTCCACAGCTCTGCATGCCTGAAGAGGATGACTTGGAGAGAGTGCCACTGCTCAGTCCCTCGTTCCGACCTCTCTGTAAATGAAATCAAGACATTCCAGCTCTGGTACCTCCTCAGCAGCACGAAGCTTGTTCAATACAACCTTATCTTAAACAAGTCTGTTCTGTAGATTCACCTCTCTCCCAACAAGCCAAGTTGATGCTACACAGTGCTGCTCCTCAACAGAGGGGGAAAAAAGCAGACGCCAAAGATAATGTGTTCACTGTTTGGTAAAAGCAGATGGATTGAAGATACTGAGAACAAGATGTTCAGCTTGAAATTTACTACATGAAAGTGTTACCAAAGCCATGCTTGCTTTCCAAGTTCAGTTAAGAGCCACATTCCTCTAATTTAGAAACTCAAGAACTTTGTATCTGAAGTACCACCCCTCATAGCAAGACTTCTAAAGGATATTAACAAACCCTATTATGACATGAAGTATTTTGTCAATTATCCTTTCTGCCCCTCCCACCCCCAAACAGTGAGAGCAGGCTGCTTGTACAATTTTTACAGTTGTGTTTAAGGACAGCCCTTCCAATTATACAAGGAAGTATGATTTCAATTAGCCAAAGTTTAACGTAACTGATCTCGCAGGATAATTTAACTATCAGTAAAGGAAGACAGCATAGGTGATTATTGTTTTTTCCTGACTTTAAGGCACTGGCCTTAGGTTTTTCCCTCCCTCACAGAACTGCAGAATAACAGATACTTCCAAAACAATGCTACAAATGCATCACAGAGGGTCTCTTTCCACAGCCTGACATTCAAGGACAGAGGCCAAAATTCCTTCCCAAACCACATCTGCCAATTCACCAAAATGTTGGGAGCAAGAAAAAAAATGTACTGAATAATTAATTGGGCATCTGAGACAACTTTTCTGTATGGTAACAACCAAAACCACTAGTCAGATTCAAGCCTGGTAAAAGGGAATAACTGTATAGCATGCAAGCAGCTATGCCCTCGGAAGTGGTAAGATGCCATTCATTTCAGCCTGAACCATAGGTTTGCAAGAGAAGAGAATTCGGCTCTGTCTGCACATAACTGGAGGCAGGCTTTGCTCATGCACGAGTTCCAGGCTTAGAAGGATATTTGTGGGAGGAAGGGAAACCTTCAGTAGATGTCCTAGGTGGCAAAATCTGGAGTAGTTCACAGTCTCCTTCACTCCATTGAAAACTGCCATGTTTATTATTTGACTGATGGTAACTACCTTTTGATTTGAAGGGCCAGTAATTTTTCTGTGCTCTAACTCTTGCTCAAGGTGCAAATACAGCTTTAAGCAGTTAAGCAGCTCTCCCTGTATTTCCTCTGATCCACCAACAAGAAAAGGAAAGGTAATACAAAATGACCTGATTATTCCCAGAACTTGAAGCACCTTTACTCACAAAGCTGTTCCCCTGAGTGGGATAAGAGAGCAAAGTCAGAGAGCAACTTGTTACTCTCTCGTTTCTCTTTTTCAGCTAGACGTCCTTCTCCACAGAGCTTTACTAACCCTCTCAGTGCAGAAGGGCACAAACTGTGCCTGGCCCAGTACTTATGCAGAGTACAGCAGTCATCAAGAATGAGGACATGGCAGATGCCACTTTGCTCAACTGCTGGACAGTCAGCTGAGGAGACAACCTTCACCTGACAACATTTAGTTCTTTGAAAAACAAAAACAGGTCTCGGGAAGCTCCCCGTGAACACTTACCTCTTCAACGGTTTCATCCTGTGGGGTCGCTGCGCTATCATCAGAATCCTTCTGAGAGCCTGCATCGGCACTTTTGCGAACCTCTCTACTCTTCTTATGCTTGTGGGCTAGTTTTTTGACATGCCCGTCTGCTTTTCCACTGCTAAGACGCCTCACGGGACTGGTAAGCCATTTTCTCAAAGTGTTGCCAGGCCGCTTGGGGCCAGGGGAGCTCTGTGCACCGATCATGTGGGGCTGAAGCGACGTTACCGAAGCAGGAGGACTGGCGTCATTGCTGGAGACAGAGAGGGAGTCTGAAAAAAGAAGGAGGGGAGCATTTTAAAATGGAAACACTGATTAAGTGAGAAACAAGGCAAATGATGTATGTAATAATGGATGTTGGATTGGATTTATGGATGAATTGACCGGCTTATTTTGAAGTAACCTGGCCTTTAATGACACCACAACTATCAGTGTTCATGCTGCATGTGGCCACGCACATAAGCACCATTTACATACTTACCACAGTCAATCTTCATTAAGTTGCTCTTGCCTCAATTATAATTCATACTTACCACTGCTGATACTGATTAGAGAGTGGATTATACTTTCCATATGTCATCTAACTTTATGGAAGGATATGCTTGTTTTATCTTTTAATGTATACTGCTTTCAGCATGGACATAAAGAGTAAGAATAATTGCCTCAATAAGATAAGTGAATTATTTTTCAAACACCAAATTTTATTAAAAACGCTCTAGTTACTTTCATTGTTTATTTATTTCTTCTACCCTTGTGAAAGGGGGAAGAAGAGTCCAGAAAGCAGATAAATGTCTTTTGCTTAGATCATCTTGGAGTTTTGGCTGTTGTTTTGATTGTTTTTTAAAAAGGCATGTAAAATCGATACTTCAGAGCCCATTTGCTCAAACCTCAGGATCAGCAGTACTTCTCAGCATGACAATGCCTGAAGTTCTGTAGTCAAACAAAGGATACACTTTTCTCAAGCCATAGTTGTATGCGCATGAGGTCAATACTACTTTCCCACCACGGCTCCTGTCACTTGAACTGGACCGTATGCTTATGATAAACACCCACTGGTTAGCTATTGTGAGACTACATTTCTTTTTTCCCCATGCAGCACAATGCTTTTCCCCCCAGCAATTCTCTTTTCCTAAAAAGATACTTTTTTTTTTGGACACATTCTTGTAACACCACTCCTATGAATATTATCTACCACCGGAGTATTAACAAGACTCTCCTAGATTGTCAAATATGGTTTCTTTTCCCCTGTGTGTGCACTTTTGTAGATGGATAGTTTATATAACGATGACATAAATAATGTTTTGTTGAATGTTTCCACTGCTGGGAATTAAATGCAGCACTTGTGTTCCTTCTTGAGGCTTGACACAGATGTTCAGGTCACCTCTTCCGGCAGCTTTTCCGTAAGAGGCGGATTGCCAGTCTGACCAGAGGTATTTGAATTTTGTAGAGTAATATGGTCACACTGATGTGGCAATACACTTCATTGTGAACACCCAAATGCCTTGGACCTACACACAAGTATGTGAGCCCGCTCTGTTTCCACGGAGTATTAAGTGCAAATTATGGCTTTGAACTGAGATGGGGAAAGAGACATAAAATGTGAATATAATGAGTTAGGACTTTTTGGTTTTCCTTCACTGTTCAAGCTGTTCCAAAAAGGGCAACCTTTCCTTAGAATCCAAAATTGTGATCTATCAGACTGATTGTCAAGATTTTTCTCTATTCTAATAAAACGTGAATGGCATGTGACCATTAAGATACACCAGCTCTGATGCTAAGAACTCCTGTAGCTCACACTGTGTGAACACATACATACTAATTGCTCTTAACCACCACTTTCATCATGTTTCCATAAAGCAGAAGATAAACAAACTTTATAAAGCATACTTTCAGTCTAACAAGCTAGTTACAAACACTTCAAAGCAAGTCACCCAAAATCAGGATTCATCTACAAAATTATCTTCTAGCCAGCGCTGTAGCTGTGCTGAACACGGGTAAGGAGACTCCTTGTTACACCATTAACCTGGTTTCAGGGCTTTAAGTAATGGGTATTACCAAAAAGCAGATGCAGAGTTACACTAGTCGGCTTTGTCTCCAAACCTTGGGATAGCAGTGCTGCAGAATTACCACATTATTTTCTTGTTGAAACAGGAAACATAAGGAAGAACTTAATTATCTATAAAAATGGTTTTCAACTTGCAATCTGAGTATCCCTCAAGGCCCCTGGATTAATGCTTAAGGGTCCTCAGCACATACATAAGAAAAGCAAGCCTAATAGCCATCAGGATCCACATCATGACAGATTTTTTACTTTACTTAAAAAAGAAAAAAAGAAGTGGTCTGCTTATTAAAAAGAATTCCAAACTAAACTTCCAACCATCTGCAAGCTCTCCACAGGAATCCAAACAATCTCCTATTAAACCCCTGTGAGAAGTTAGTTTGACTTCTCTTTCACCAAACTCAACTTTACCTTTATTATATCATGCATCTTTTAATTTTTATCACGTACCTTGTTTCAGAAATCATCGCAAACATCAGCTGATGGGTAGTTATATTAATAAATAACCTTCTGCCACTCTGCTAGTAGAGTGCAGAAAAGGTGAAAACAGTGCTGGTGTTCTTGTAAACACATTTCTTAAAGAACCAACTAAATGCTTTGTTTTCAAGACTTGCAAATATGAAAGTTATAATCACTCAGCCAAGTTTTTCTTTCATTTGTATATATTTTTATCCCAATAATGGTTCATACAACTTCCTTCCACACAAATAAAATAGAGCACATTCACTTGTTTATTAAAAAAAAAGCAATTTTCACAGAAGTTCACCATGTACTGTTTTGTATTTTTGTGTCGTTGCATTTCTTTCCTTTACAAGTACTCCTTTCTAAGAAAAAGGCAGCGTGATGGTGCAGTAACTGATTGCGTAAGATTTACTTTTACATAAACATGGCTATCCCTAAGCATGTAACATGCCTGCAGTTAATAAAAAAAAAATTCTTTTTATAAAACCTGTGCTCCACCTCCTTAAATTCTCACCTATCCTTTTGACAATCAACACTTATGAACTACCAAATTCCTTGTAAAACCAAACAGTACAATGCAGAGCCCCTGAAACTGTGGGAGATGAGTATTTTTGTCTGCCTGCACTTTTGCTGTACCACTCCTACTCTTAATCCAAGTCAGCCAAGAGTCTGTGGGCAGGAGGGAAGAGAGCAGGAAGAAATACATACAATCCGCTCAAGTGGAGAGGATCTAAGAGACAAAACAATATTAACCAGACATGTTTCGCAGCACATACTTTAGCCATATCCTCCTACACAGCATTAGTTTTCATTTGGCGTGCAGCATGTAACTGCCTCTCATCTTCTCTTCTGCATGATTTAATACGACGCCCTTACTGAAGCATTATTAGGGCTTCAGGGAATCATAAATGTGGACAAAGTGTAAGTAGTACACCAAACTGATAGCACTGTTCCCCTTTTCTCTTTGAAGCATGAAAGCACTGGGGGAGAAGGAAAAGCTTAAAATGAGTAAAAATACTGCATTGCCATAAATGCTTCAGCTTAAATATAAAATTTTATTTTAAAAAAGTGTTTAAAAAAAAAAAGGTTTAACATCACCAGTGTTAACTGGAATGGAATACCAACCCACTAGTCTCTTCAGAGATAAGACCAGAGATAGATAAGATTTTTTTGCCCATCCTTAAATTTGCAGAATACAAACTACAGAACTACAGCCTCATAGGTCAATGCTAATACTCACTACAAATATTCCACGCCAGTATTTTCCCAGTGAGACCCTTTACCACCCATTTTCCCATCCTAGCTGTCAGGAGTCCAGATTCTCCAGTTCTTACTCCCATCCACTTCTTCAGGAGACCAGTTACAACACTGGAGCACAGTCATGAAAAAACTAGGTGTTCAAGTTCAGATATTTAAGTAGAGGCACTGCCAGATCCAAACATTAGGGAATACCAGTATCTAATACAGGCATTTTCAAGAGCACAGAAAGATCTATTCACCTTCCCTATGAGAACAGCCACACAGGTGTGTCTTATTTCCCATTGCCCCATCACTATATACTACTTCTATCTATGTAATTAGGGATACAGACTTGGTTTGATTGATTACCATGCTTGGGAAAGTTTACACTAAATTGGCTTTGTTTCCTTTATGACTACATAGCAAATTGTTTTTCTATGGTTGCTCAAGAATATTTTATCACTAAAACACGCTAAGAGGAAAAAGGAATATTCAAAATTAAACCAAGAACAACATGGACTTTTAAAACCAAAACAGATGGAATAAATTTGGGGTATGCTAACCCCAACTGTGTTTCAAGTACAGTAAACTTTCTAGTGAGTGTCAGATTCCCTTTTAGAAAAAGATAAATGTAGCAGATGGCCATCTTGGAGAGAAAAAAACCCAACACACATATAACGATCACACACAGCAACACCAATCCAACAAAAAACCATCAAATTTAATAAAATCACTCTTTGCTCAAGTAGAGGCAGCTTTGTAATTCAATAAAGTATTTTAAAAAAACTAATGGATGAGCTTTGTTTTATAATTCATAGCCACAATAAGAAAAGAAGGCATTTAACTGCCATTTCTCTCAAAGTAAAACACACATATGTTGCTTTGGTGGTGAGGTCAGAGAGTTCACTGAGAGTCCATAAATATATTTTTGAAGCTAAAGAAAAAGGGCAGGCAGCATGGGTTCTGACCCCCTCAAACTAGAAGATAAAGTTACCTCCAACAAACAGGCAAATTTTTTGAAACTGGAAGGGAAATGGGAATTCTTATTCTAGTCCCAGCTTTCTTAACACTAGAAACATGCACATCTGTGATTAATAAACTGTTTTTTTCCCCTAAAAAATAAATCAGCCCTGTTAAGCTAGCTGATGACTTGAAAGACTCTGCTTCATATTAACTATTTCCATATTGCTGTTTTCAGAGTTTTAGTATTTACAAGGAGAGCAAGGGACTACAAAACCTGGCTTCCTAACCCAGGGAATCAAACTGAGCCTGTTTGATGCCTGCTCTGCATCTCTAATCCCAAAACACTGCAAAACCAAAAATGAAAACATTTTACTGTCTCTGGACTATTAAACAGGGATGGGGCAAGGAGTGAAAAATGGAGCAAAGCAAACCTAGTAACCCCAACTGGCATGCCACAAGCTGCCACTGCAGATCTGCCATCCACCACGGACTTTAGAGACCGGAGAGCCCACAAAACCTGTTGCACAGGGCAATTAACCAGCTGGTCAGTAAGATTTGATGCAAGTACATTACGAATATTTGGGGATGAGAGCTGCTTGTTGGTTCAAAGCACAGAGAACATGATCTACACTGATGCACTTGCAAGTTTAACATGCAAACTGGAAACAGCTACAGTTCAGTGATTGCCCAAACCCGTATCTACCTACAAACACACATGGCCCAACCTGAGCCAAGTCAACTTACCATCAGAAGAAGCAAAAAGTTTACAAGCGTCTAATGATGAAAGCCCATAAAACCCCGCCTGTGTACGCAGTCATCATTTGTTATTAGATGAGGAAAGCTTGAAACAAAGAGTGCAAGGTTTATTTTATTTGTGGACACACACATGCACAGTTTCTGCCTGGGAATTGCCTTTGAAGTAAGAGGCTATCAATCTGCCATGTACAAGACCACTCAGATGCTTTTGTACGTGTCAGGAATTTTATTTCTCTCCTGCTGGGTATCCTCTTTAGACTATCCTCACTATGTATTTTTTGTAAACCAATACTGGAATATACATCAAAAGGCATTAGATGTGTTTCAGCTTTAACAAGTCACCGTAAAAGCAGTTACCATTTAAAGACAATGCAGCCTGAGCTTTATCAGGCTTGCAAATGGGGAATTTCCACCATCTCCTTTGGGAAGCATGCATTTCACTTATGATACAGAGATAGTGCAATAATTTTCATGAAACTAGTTTCTTAAAGAAATTCGCAAAATGCAGGGAGCTAGTACTCAATATATAAAAGAAAATCCTTCAATCACATTTGTGTTTGGAGCGGAACAAACACACTCACTCTTCATCTCTGGTCAGCAAACCTTTCCTGCCTTTTATTTCAAGTTACGCACTATGCTGAAATACAATTTCTAATATTTTCAGTGTGTGAATAGACAAAGAGTTCAACTCCTTAGTATATCTTCCCTGATTACTGAGATATCTGTATTCATTTTGACTGATACAGCCACTACTCCAGAGCACTTGGATTTAAATGTATTCAATAATTAAGTCTTCCAAGTCATCAGAAGCTGATCGTGCTAATATCAGAGAGACTGGAATTCTAAGCTTGAGGCTAGATACTCTTCAGCTTCTCTTAATGAGATACTAAGCTGCCCCACAAGCATGTCTGCAATTAAACAAAAACCCCGTCCCCCCAAGACAGACACTGTCATCTTAATAACTTCGAAAGGTCTTTATGAAATCGAGAAAAGTCATCCAACAGACATATCTGCAACAGCACTAGAGAAAGGAATGAAGAAAATCTCTGATTAATGGCAAAAAGAATATACTGTTCATTTCGGTCAGAAAATTAATGGCATATGCCTGAAGTGTTTAATACACTTGTGTTACTACTATTTTATCTTTTTTTTTTAATATCCTCCCCTGCCTTCCTGCCCCATAAACATAAAATCAAGGTTTTACACTTAAACTTTTAAATAATTTCACATGCATTATAGGTTGCACACAGAGCAAGCTGTAAACACATCAACTGCAACCTAGGAGCTAAACATGAACAAAATTTAGATGGAAAAAATCCTCCTCTTACAACTGCTGGATGGTTTTGCATCCACACTTGTTTTCTTTTTTTTCTTTTTTTTTTTTTCTTTTTTTCTTTTAAGCAGGAAGAAGGCATGATACTGAGCCAGAAAAAACTTTCCCAGGTTAACAGAAGTAGTTCTGTTTGCGCTCTCTGGAATTCGGACCTCAGGGATGCAAAACCCCAAACCTAAATCTTGTGTATTACTACAAGCGCAAGGCAGCACTACAGAAGGGGAGAGTGGACTTTGTGGGGCATTTCATTCTTTGCAATGAGCTGTTCTTCTCTCCTATTTCTGGAGAGAAATATATTTTGTGTCACAAGTAGGAAGTATTAAAAGCTACTCATACTGCTGAAGTTCAGTTTCACAGTTTGTGAAAACCACAAGCTTTTAATAGGTTAAGTCTCAGCTTCCCAGTACGCTGCTTATATTTTAACAGGCAATGTCTTGATCTCAGCTCCGCTCTTTTGACCACCTGTTTGCTCAGATATAAAGACAGCTACATCCACATGCTTGGCAGGACATGCCAAGGACAGATCTATGCCATTTAGCACTGTTTCTCAGTCAAGTTCTCACTCTATGCCAGTGCACTGAGCCACCCTCTCTTCTCTCTCTACAGATCAAAGCAAGTGCCCTGACCATTTTAGTATGATTATGTCCCTGCTGGAAGGGGTGTGTGTGTGCGTATTTCTACTAACCACTAATTGCACAGGGGCTTGCATGCTTTGACATAAGAGCTGATAGACAGAAGCCCATGTTCTAAATTTCAGGCAAAGTTTTCTCCTTCTCGTGCACAATCTCCAGTGAGTGTCTTTGGGCCAGCTGGGTCCATCATTTGGTTACTCATCTCTTGCACTTCACCTGTGCCTCCTGATATAAGACATCATTTTAGATCACCATGAAGGAGCACATAACATTATTTGCTCTGCAGAGCTACAATAGGCAAGATTTTCACTGAGAGATTTAAATTACATATCGCTAAGTCCCTCATAGGGGCTGACACATGCCATGTAATTAATAATACTAAGGTGATACCCTTCTTTCATTAAATAGTTGTGAAAGATTTTCAGTGAAAACAGAGAAAGAAATTAAGAGAAATATTGCTTTTCTATATTAGAAAGCAAGTTTTCTCACAGCACCAATGTAATTTCCCCATTTCCCTTTAAATGCAGCAGCTTTTAAAGATCAATTTCTCACTGAAGTGTTTCACAAAGTCTCAACTACATCATCCATTTTCTAAGTGTGGGTGTTTTGGAGCTTTACCACAGTCATGGATATTTTTAAAAGTCTTATTTATGTGCTATTTTTGCCAGATGCCTAGCATCAGCGATATCCAACTACTGTAGGATGACCGAAGTAGAAGATCAGATGAAGGCCTGGCCCATCCACTCCTCCTCTCCAGAAGAACGGATGCGACAGGAGCGGTGAATGCCAGGAATGACTGTGTTCCAAGCCCAGGGCCATTGCCTCCATGCTAGGTTGAGTTGTCCATACAACCCCTTGCCTCCAGCCTGCTCCCCACAGCTGCTGCTGCTCCTTAGCTAAAGATCTCAGCACAAGAAGCTGGTTGAGGGCACAACACAGCTCCTGAAGCAGCGGGAGCTGGCAGCATTCGCTTCCTTCCAACTTGCTCCAAGTTACAGCACTCCCCGCCTTTGACAAAAGCGGGCAGCTAGCTGGTGGGGAGAAGCAAGGTCTGAGCCAAAGAAGGAAAAGAGTGAAGGCAGAAGCTTTGGGCCTGGTCCTCGTAGGCAGCACTGGTGTTTAAGACACTAGACAGAGAGTTTTGCTGACTGTTGACAAGCTGTTTTGTCTCGTGCATGCTGTGTGCAGCCTACTTTTGAAGAGCCATGCTGCGTGATGTTAGCAGCAAAGATGCGGCTCCGCTCTCGGTGGAGAGCTGTATGTCACATTCTACAAATGGGAACCGCTACTGACACAAGATCTGTGATAAGTAGTTTCAGATTTTAATTGGGGCAACTGCACAATTTTCGCTTATCTGTTACTGAGCTGGAGGGTTTTATCATCTACTTTAATTTTTACTGCAAAATATTTTTTCCCTAGGAAATGGATAAAAATAAACAGCTGTCCTAGAAATACAGCTCAGAAGCAGCGCATCTGATATGCTGCGTGCATCAGTCCAGAAGAGGAAGATATGAACAGATATGAATCAGAAATGTCCATATCAATACATATAACAGAAGAGCCAACCAAAGGGAAAAATAAGATGCATTCAGCAAGCCTCGGCTCTGCTGAAAGCAGAGAAAGATGTGGGGGAAGGGAGGGAGAGAAGCAAGTCTGCAGAAATTGCATTAGGAAGAATCACGATTGCAGGCGTTATTTAAAGCATCACATATCATGCTTCCTTGTGCAAAAGTTTAGCAATGCAGAGCATCCCAACGGAAGGAATTTATCCCATGCAGATTTTAAAACATCCTCCACTACTCCAACAAAAAGTCTGCATATTAACTAGGTTACTGCAAGCAAGTTTGAGCAAGTCTGATCTCAAAAAGGAAACAGGGGATGCATGGTTCTACTGGTGCTCTTTTGAAACTGAGAATATATACACGGATAGGGAGGAAATTAGCTTTCACCACCTTTATGTAAGTGATAAAAACAAGCTTCACAATTATGAAGACAAAACCCAATCATACATAAGATCAGCATAAAATGCTGAGCCAGCATTTGTTTTTTCTTTTGTCCAGAAGTTTGAAAAAAAACGAGCAAGTATAACCTCTGCCATGTACTTATAAATAGAAGACGAAAGTAATATATTTTATTCTCTCTCTTTTCTAAATGCTTCAAAAATTTCCAACACATGAGAAAACCTCTCAAAATTCTCTAGTAAAGCTGAGGGAATATATGACAAGAGTCAATAAACAAACTTTGAAACACAAAGGGTAGATACTAATAATTGCTAAGCATATCTTCAAGGGTATTAATAAAGTTCATAAATATAGACAGTATGCAGTGCTAGTACTGAGGTATGAGAACAAATGATACGAAAGAAATAATGCCTTTATCAAATTTTATTTTTTTTAAAAACACCAAGTTATTAGATGACTAGCACTAAAAAAATACTTGTTTCCTCTCCTCTTCACCTACTGCAGTTACACATTAACCTAAATAGACATACTAATCCAACAGCAATTTTAACAGTCTTTTTTTCTTTTCCCCCATCCTCTTGAGTCAAAGCAGAAGAGTTCATTAGAACAACTAGCGATTGTTTGGAGCCACAGCTTTAGCAACAGCTGTACAAACACATCAATCTCAAGTTAGGAACTCTGCCATAAGCTTAATAATAATATACTCATATCCTTTAGCTTTGGGGCTATACAATAACTCTGGTCATTTTCTCTTTCCAAATGTTATACTGCTGTAGCCCTCAAAAAATAAATTGAGAAAGTAATTAAAGGTATTGGGAGGGAAGATGGAACGGCTAAAACAGTGACAAAAATTGGTCTTCCAAAATTCCTATATAAAAAAGAAGTTTGCTTTTTATCCAACTAATTGATATTAGTGATAGAAACTAATTGTGCTAACATTGCTTTGCATTGTAAAATGTCGAACTTTTCAGTACGCACGCTACCTGGAGCATTAATGAGCAGAGTCAGGCCTTGCAGCCACGCCACTGGGATCAGCCTCCACACTGCCTAACGGGATGACTGGAGGTGATGACAGACAGCTTCCTCCGAGTTCAGTCCCACCTCAATAACTACGTTATCAAGAGCAGTCTTAGATGGCAGTGATTGGAAACCGAACTGGTTTTAAACTTTCTGTCTTCAGATGGAAATGTAACCTGAGCAATGCAACGAGAGCACACATGATTTTAATAAAGGTCAGTCACACTGGAAATGTAATTTTTTTTTTTTTTTTTTTTTTAAAAAGACAACAGTCAAGGTTGACTAGCAGATAGCTATTGAAAGTCATAATGGCAAACTTCTGCACAGATGTCTTTTCAGGATGAAGTATTTTAAGGTATTAGGAGGCGGGAAGATACTCCTCCACAACTTCATCAATCAATGAAGACTGAGTTAAAAGGGGAAAGCTAACTCCTTGGTATAGATGTATTTTAAAACAAGCTAACTATAAATTAATGGAAGATGTGACATTTTATCTCAATGTGCAATTAAAACACACTGAACACTAAAAACTGAATCCATCCTTGCAATGTTTGTTAACTTGATTACAGCTTCTTCAGGAATATCATATGCACTGCTGAATTTTCTTTGGCATGATCAAGCCCACATCACACACACAAAAGAGCTATATTTTGCCATGCAACTTTTCTGTTGTTTTTATTTCCTTCAGTTATTCCAAATAAAGGCTCAGGGGGAAGATGGTGTCACAAACTGCCTTGGCCACCCAGTCATCTAAACCTCGATTCCTTGAATCATTCCTCACCATTCATCCATCTAATATTACCTAAGTGGGCACAGGAAAATTATGTGATAGGATCATGGCAGAGCTGTCCAAAACTGGTTTGGAAGTAGGAATCAAAAGGAAATAAAAAGGGAAATAAAAAGAGCAAACACACTTCTTTTGAAAGGCAATAAATGAGAATTCTTATTACTTGGTTTAATTAGACATGAAGTAGGGGGAGGAAAGGGAGAAAATTTGTATCAGTAATAACTTCTCCACAATGATACTGTTACAGTAAATCATCTTGTTATACACTCAACTGTAAGCTTAAATTTAGGGGAAAATTAAGTTTTGTGGAGGAAACAAGATAAGGAATTTAATTAGCTTCTATTCCTTTTCCTATTGAAAAAAAACATTTATTCATCAAGTCCCCAGCACTTCATAGCATGCATCTAGAGAGTGGATCTCCATGAAGCTGTCTTCTTAGAGCAAACTACCCCTTGTAGTTGGATATGATGGGTTGGGTTTTTTAACCACTCGTTCAAGAAGACTGACTAGAGGTGTTCAATCCCATGCTCAAATGCAGGGAAACAATAAAAAGAAAGTGGTTAAATAAACACACTTTGCTATTCTCTGTGAGGAAAACCAATCCTTACAGGGAAAGGTTTGTTACATTACTGATGTCATCTTTTCAAAGCGAGATGGAATATACTTATACCACCTAAATTCTGTTCTTTTCGATACCTCCACTAAAGGAGAGAGAGTCGGCGCAAGCCTTGATGAGCCAATTCAATGGGTTGTTACAGCCGCTTGTAGCCACTCAAAGGCAGATTATGACCACGTTGTTCATTACTGGTCTCACAATGAGCACCTAGAGGAAACTTTCATTATGTAAAGTGATAGCTCATTCTTATGATAGCTGCTGCCTCGCTGAAGTAATTTGTTTAAAATAGAGCTGTAACATAGCAAGAGGCAAATTAAATTGAAAGATGAGCTGAGGCAGTTCTGCTTTGCACTGCTTAAGCCCATCCATTCAATACAGTTTTTTGACCATGATACAGAATTGTATGCATTGGATGTCTGGTTGCAGGTATGCTCTGAGAGATGTAACAAGAAGGTAAAGAGGCAGCCATAGTTTTCCTTGTAATGTAATCAAACTTCACCTTCTTTTTAAAGTTTTATCAATAATCCTTCTGGTCTCTCTCTCTAGGAAGCCTTCTCAGTATCGACTACTTGCTTTCCCATCATCTTTTTTGAAATTAAGTCTAGGAATTCTTCACTGAACATTTTGAATATGCCTCACTGCTGATATACAGGAATACAGTCATCTTAGCAAAATCAAAAAAAGCTTATATAAAAGTGTTTTTTTCTTACTACAGAAATGGAGTTACAAGTCTTTATTACATGAAGTTTGCATTGTAAACCCAACTACATTTCCCTCAGAAGAGCATACATTTTCCTTTTACATCTTTCAAAAGTCTTTAAAACTAGGAGCTGAGTAGCTGGTTTGAGAAGAAGCTGGAGGTTAACAGACCCGTTTTAAATTACGCCGTTTTCATGTGGTGCTTATACAAGGTCAGAGTGGAAAGCACTGGAGTGGAGGGCACAGACTGCCCAGGGCTGGAGGCAGAAGGCTGCCTAGGGCTAACTCCTTTCACACACCTGAGCTGCACTGCTGCTCAGTCTTGGTTTATTAAACAAAGCGGGTAACCCGCCTGACAGCTACATGAATGAAAATATGGCATTTTCAAGTGCCTGAAAAGATATATCCCAATTACAGGGAACAAAAATTAGTAGTTCATGTGAAACTATGGATAACTGTGGATCTTATCAGTTCATGCAGAGCAAAAAAACCTGAGCCTCAAATCTTCAGGTTCACAAGCAGGGATGGCAGTTATGGAAGGACATAAGTACCTCTCCTGCATAAGCTCCTACACCTGAAAACTCTTTTTTTTGGGGGGTGGGGTGGGAGGGAGGGGCATAGCGTTTTCTGCCGGATCAACTCCCTGGTCTGGCTGCCTGCATGATTGCTAGCGATCACGCAACAGAAGCAGCTGGATCACATCACAGGGTAAATAAACTGGCAGTAACTGAACATAGTTCTGTTTTTGCTAACCAAGAAACAGCACCTTCAGATAACTCTCTTGCAAGTCCTGCAGCCTAAGGATTTGAAAAAGCCATGTTGCAAGAACAGTGAAGAAGGACATAGAGGTCAGGAAAGTAGTATCCTTGCATATGTAACTATATAGCTGATACATGAGCTCAGTTTCAGGAGGATTTTTGTTGCATGCTCTTCGTGGAGATGGAAAAGCACACACAGCACATACTTAACAGCTTCCATCTGTATTCTAAAAGAATAGACTTTCAAAGTGTAGAGGTGGATCTACGCCAAGAATTACACCAGCCCATTAGTAATACTGGACTCTCCCACTGCATCCTCTGAGTCCGGCCCTCAGAGACCTCTTATCCTCTCTTGGACACCATTTGCTAACAATTACTCTATAGTAAAAGCATCCTGTTTTATGGATGAATTATTTCTGAGGCTTGATATACCATCAAATGTTATGAAAGAGGAAAAAGAAAGCTAGTTTGATTCAAATACATTCTTTTAAGCAATCTATTGCTCATATAATAAATGTATTTCTTCAAAGCCAAATGAGAACTCTCTCTTCTCCTATGACCACCTTTCCTCCTCCAAAAACCAGCCCCCAGATAGTTAATAACTTCAGGATAAATTTTGGTTTTGTAGATTTATTCCCTGGATTCCATCCATGAGATTTGAGCCTCAGATTTCCCAAGTGAAATACAGACTCACATGATCCACTTAGGGACTGAAACATTACATCCTATTGTTTCTTCTAGCTCATAAGGTAACTGAAAAAAGATGTTGTTTCCAATATTCAGCTCCAGACAAACTTCTCAACACTCTCTTCAACCAGATAACCATAAACAACTTTGATATTTATCCACATTTTTCTCAAATGCAGAACATTTTTAAGTTACAGGAATGGGTGGAATTACCATGAGAATTGGTTTCTTCCTACCATCACCACTGTTTTCTCCAGCTGATGTCAGATAAAGGCAAAAATACAATACTCATTTATTAATTTCAGTAGTTTCTTGCCAATTCATTACTCAAAGCCTATTCTCCTTCTCCCTAAATTCTGAATGCATTTTCCTCCTTCAGACTTTGTGAATAAGTGGGGAAAAACCTCAGATCATTTAATTAAACAGGAGTACATTATTATTAATTGCACATGTACTCTAACACTTTAGTGAAGAATAAACCAAACTTTTTAATTCCTTAAAAATTCTTTAGGCAAAGTCGAAGCCTCAGTTAGTCTTCCATGAATAAAATAATGTACTAGAGTACATTCTGAATATTCACCTAAAACCCAAACTGCCAGTTTTAAGTTTGCAGTGGCCAGAAATACTATAGATACAACTTTTATTCTTTCCAGTTCAAGAGATGGCATAGCTACAGTTATACTGGGGTGTGCAAGTAAGCTTTGTTCCCCTATTATGAAAGGCTACTGAGCCTCCTTACAACATGGTCTGTACACATGGACATCTGTTTTTAAGAAACAGAAAAAGAACAATGAAGGATATTCGTGAAATCATGCATGCTTGCCAAAGAAGACTTCATACATGTCTATGATCTTAATTTATGATAATAACGGAAAGCATCTCGCTGATTGCGACTGACTACACCCAGCACTTTATAAAACAGGTTTTCTAAACATTCTTTGGAAGTAAAACACAGATAGAACTCAGCCTGACTGACCACTGCAGCAACAAGAGTTCAAAAATGAAGCAAATGAGCTCCAGCAAAGCCAGGAGAATGCAAAGCAACAGAAAGGGGGAAAGACTATTGCCGTGCCACTAACAGACCTCCAGCTCCCTAGGGTAGTCACAGCTCTGGGTGAGCACTTGCTGTAAAATATTTTGCTGCAAAGCATTCTGCCTATCACTTATTATTTGTAATTGACTACTTCCACCTCCCTCCAACATACTCTGTACTTGTTTACTTCTAAAACCTGGAATAACTGCTATTTTAGGAAGTGATTGCGCATCACTGGAGGCTACGGAGCAGCTTTCTGAGAACAGAGCTCTGTTGCTGGCATCAGGGGTGACAGCCTGCTGACATTAACTCCCTCTGGTTGGTTCTCCGATGCCCCGTGATCTTTCGAGGAACTACTGAGCGTTACTACCATCCCACTGACATGCAACCCTATCTTCAGATATCCCCAATAAGATTACTTTCTATTACATCCTTGATTTCATGTTCGCAACCCTTCTACCACCCTCCCTCTCCTCTCAGTCTATCTGCAACAGCAGACTGGATACTAACAAATGAAATAGGGTTATAACTTGCCTTTTGCTCCTTATTTTAAGTATATGCATGCAGCATACAGCAACAGAAGACTTGAACCTAGCTGCAAACAACTTGCATCTGAAAAGAAAGCATCCTGACAGCTGCATCGGCTCCAGATGCTCAAGGTTAGCACTGTTTTGCCCTGCAGACATTTCAGACTGTTAGATATGAGAATCGAACTTTTTTTGCAGGAACAGTCCAAATGCCAAGGGCAAATACTGTTTCCTGCTAAAATTACAAGGGAAGAGGAGGAGAAGACCCAACAACAACAGAGCTTAACATGAACATCCCTACCCTACCCTCTGTGCTTCTCCAGTCAAAACTGAAACAGCATAGCTTTCCTCCACATTACATTTCAGAATCAACATGTCTAAATAAATTTCACACAGACCAATTTATTTCCCAATCACTCTTTCTTTTCAAGTTGTATTCCCAAAAACATTACTTCACAACAGTAATTTAACAGAAGTGATAGGTATTAAACAATCTATGATTTTTTGGTTTAGCAGCATTCTAAGACAATTTCTGCTAAGCTCTTAAAACAAATTACTACCATTAATAACATTTCACAGAGCAAGAGTTACCATTTCTCATTTCCACAGTTCCACTAAAAAAAAAAAAAAAAAAAAGTAGTACATGCATTTTACATGGTTTTTCTGAAAGAGCTTACTGTACAGCATCCCAGTAGTTTACAGAGCAGAGTCATTCCATAACTGCTCCCTTTCCCATACAGGTCCTTTCTGTTATACTCTGCAGTTTTTGACTGGGGTCAGAGGGAGGGGAAAGGCAGAGAGAGAAGAAGAAAAGCAAGCATCCTACTAAACTCCTATGATTTGAAAACATTCCCCAACCAACCAACCAACCTTCCTCCTCCCAGCCCATTATCTCTATTGCACATATTTGTACCTAAATCCAGGATCCAGTATTTACAGCCACTCGGCTGCCCGTTGTCGCAGCAGGTAGGATTTACTGAGTGAAGCGATCCCAGAGTGTCAATCTGTTTAATCCTGTTTGGCATGGTGAGGAGTCAGCTGTTCTGATACCCACAGCTTACAAAATAACCTACTCGCCCACACCCCAGGGATGTGTTACAGCTTCTCCTGGAGATGTTCACCCAGATAGGGTTACAAGCAATGCCATCAGACTGCGGAAGTCCCCGTTATCTTCTCAGTCTGGTTTAGCCCCCTGCCCTGCCGTCAGAGCAGCTCCTCTCTTCTAGGGATGCTCTCCTCTGACTCACTGAGCACAGTTCCAGTCTTTAAATTCACATGTGGGAATAGCCAGATGCAGCAGATTACACTCTACCGTAACTACCCTAATTGAGGCTCAAGTTGATCTTAAAAAATACAGCAAACAAGCTATTTTTGCTCTCAGCCTTCAGAAAAGATACAGTCTAGTACCTCTACAAAGCTTTTGGCACGCACAAACCGAACCTTTAACGCCTCTTTTTATTTTACAGTGCATAGTTAGTTTTTAATGCTTTAGCTAAAGACATAAATACAAAAAAGACGGACATTTTCCAGCCAGCTAAACCATGCAGCACTTGCCCTATGACTTCCATTTTCCCTGACAAAACCTGTACCAAACAACGGATTCTGCCCTTACCTTCACCTTCTCTTGAGCCTTGTTTGTGAAAAATAAAAAAATCCAAACATTAGAAAATCTACACCTTTTAGTAAATTCATTTGAGATCTTGCCCTGGTTTAAAATGCATTTCAGATCTATTCACCTCTAAGCTTATATTCTGCAAGTTAAACTTCTAGTTCATCATGCTATATTCCTGTTCAGTAAACTGAAACTGAGTGTATTTTATTTTATCTATGCATTCTTCACCTAGCATGCCATGCAAGCATTTGTCCATAAATATTCATTTATGGGGCTTTTTTAGCTAAGCACTTTACAAACCTAGAAAAGATGTTTGGTTTCTTCCCCTGAACACCTCATAATTTAATTTTAAAGGACATACAAAAAGCTACAATCACTAGATAGCTAAACAGCTATGAAGCAAGGATCAAATTTCTGTAAAAACAGAAATGAAATGCTTTCATCATACTGTCATGAAAAAAGAGCCCTCAAATGACAATGAACAAACAGTACTGTAAAATACACAAGCATGTAGTGGGAAAGAAGAAAATAAAGCAGCGAGGGGGTTGCCAATGATAATAGCACAAACAAATGTGTGCAATGCAAGGATAAACAGGAATTTTCTGTAGAGCTGATAGCATATAGGTTCCCAGAGTCAAAGGCGGCTTACCATTAGCACGTAACACAAATTGGATACATTCACATTATCCTGTTTGCACTATTAAAGAACTGTGGTCACCCTCCACCTGAGACTAAAGTTTTGCTTTCTTCACATTTCTACGGAAAGCCACCCTAAACTCTGAATTAGTTTCTCCTTCATAGCCTCCTGCACTGAAACCATTAATTCTGATTCCTTAACATTTTTCTTCTGACCCAAGACGACTTTCAAATGACACTGAATTCCTAAGGGCGGGGGGGGGGGAAGGCAGCAGAAGAAAAAACCTCTTTCTCCAGGATAAGTGATTTTTATAGTTTGCCACCTATGGTGAGACTTCCACTAAGGCTAGTTTATTCTTCATGAAACTGTAGAACATCTGAAAATGATTCTAGTTTCTAGTTGAGTAAGAAAATAAATGAAACAATCCCTTTCCTCTACTCAACAGTTCCCACGCACATTGAGCATACTAAAGAACATCCAGCCATTCTTACTGTAGTCAAACTCTCACATCTTTAACATTTAGAAAAAGTTAGTGAAGTTATCAACGTAGCTTTGAAATAGCAATTTCCATATGTAAGAAAGCTTCTGACTAAAACACAGCAAAAATTATACATAAAACTGTTTTGGGGTTGGTTTTGTTTTGCCTTTTGACTGCATGTAGATCAACCTTGTAACACCAATAATATATGCAGGAAGGTATTTTAAATGCTCTGAGAACCACATCATTTGCAGCTTGCTGTTGCAAAAAGTTCTTCTTTTCCTACTCGGATCAAACACCATTATTTTTAGGTTTTGCTTTGGCCCTTTCTTCTCAGAAGACAAACCTGACAAGTAAATCAAGGTGGTGGGGGAGAGAGAATCACCACGTGAATCACTACATAAAGCATATTTCACATGGTTAAGAAGAAAGGATCATGGATATGCAGCTGTCTTCGATGTATACAACTGTTGTAAAAAGCAATTGCTCCACAGCAGCGTTGGAATGGAGACAGTAGACTCCACGTGAAGGTGGTGCAGAACGACTGTGGTTATTAGGTAAGAATTTGATTGAAAAACATCTCGATACATATACTGAAACAATAGCTACAACTTTCTTACGGTTCAAAACAGAAAACCCAGACCTGTAACTTCTTCCACTGAAGTATAAGCAAAAGGGAGAGGACTTCTACATCACAAAACCAACATTTCTTAATTTAAGATGCGGGGACCATTATTTAGTACCACTATCATCTTAGATTAGACTTAAACACCCAAGATGTATCACAACTCTCAATTTTCATCTGACACAGTGACCTCTATCAATATATGTAATTTTAAGCCCAAACAAGCAGCCCATTAATGCCTTTCTACAGTTTACTTCAGGCTCTACCACAAAGCTCTCTTTGTCCTTTAGCTCCATCAGGTTTTCTGTATTCCGGAGCCTTACCCTGCATTAGCTCTCCCTGTCTGCTAGACAGCCCTTCCTGCGGCTCTTTGCAACAGTAATTTTTTGTAGGAACTCATCCTCAGTAATAACAAACCAGTCAGGTAATCTTAATTCGGCAGGCAAGAATACATCTACGTGGAGAACACCCTTAGGCAAAACCGAGGCTGGGCAGAGAGCACAAGCTCAGTGAAGAAGAGGTTGGACTGCACGGCGTGTTGCACAGCGGCACTGAGCTGCCCCCACCCTCATCCCCTGTGTAAATTATTCGTAGACCCCAGCCAAAACGGACAACAAACTCTGATCAGTTTAGCAAAGAAAAAAGCTCATATACCGACCCATACCATTTGACAGCATTTAATTTATTTTTTTTTAAGAGGAAAAATTATCAGTTTTTCACTTTACCTGCGTAAAGCAGAAATGAGTTTTCTTGGCTACAGATTTTATGTCATTTCCTTTAAAAAAGTAGACAGTTTTCAGCCTCATTTCTGAAAGCAAAGTACTGATGAAAGGTCCTTCAGACCCCTAGCAATTTAAGATGTTTCTCAGTTACTTAAACTTACGACAAAATAAGTGGCTAGGTGAAAATTTTGTCAATGGCTATTTTATGCAGATTTTAAAATTCCAGACAAAAGACCCCTCTCACTTTTAAGACAGCATTTTGGATGAAGGACGATATCCCAGTGAGTAAACAAAGAAACTAAAAAAAAACAATTAGAAGAGCACTGTATATCCTCAGTAGATAAGGTAGCACACACTTTGTACGATACATGTAAGCGAAGCATCACACACCCGTATCTATTACTACAGTAAGGGAATAGGATTAACTTTTTGCAATTAATCTTGGGGTTCACTGGTGGACAATGTCAGACTGCCAAAGCCATTTTAAGGTATTAACATTTTGCCGGCTCACCCCATCACAAAAGTAACAGCTCATGAGTCTCTGCCTCTGACAGACAAGAAATTGGCCTGCTACAGCTTCAGCTTCTCACAAGTACCAGCTCCTGTCTGAAGCATCTGCAACCACCGTTTGCCACTGTATTAACCTCCCTATGGAAGGGCTACCTCATCTGTGGGTACTATTAGCCTTGCATGTAAAAATGGAAATATTCATCCTTTATTTCGTTTAAGATGACAACTGGAGTTAAACTAACTGCATACCTCATACTCCAAGACATTTGCATGGAAATAGAAATAACAACTTAATTTATATTAAAACAAGGATAAACAGCATTCCAACCTAATCTTTATAAGGCTCCATTACGTTTTGCACCATCCTGGGGAAAACAAGCAGAACAAGAAAGAGAAGCTAATAAAATGCAAAAATTTAATTTTTAAACATCTACTTGTGTTGCTTTACAGACTAAAAAAGAAGCTGAAGAGCCAACCTTTTTTTTCCTTAATATCAACCTTCTGTGAGAGGAAGGTTTCAAAGGTTAGAGCATTAAAAACCCAGCTTCAGAATTCAATGCTGTTCTCAAGAAAATCTAAATCTGTCTTCTCTGGAATCTTCCCCCTCGTATTCCAGACATTCATGTATTTTGAAAGCAGTACTACGAAGTTATTTAAAAAATTCTTGTTCATCTTAAAAGTGGAGAAGTGTATTCAAGATAGTTGAAATTAACAGAAGAGTGAATTCTTTATTCAGTTCTGCCAGCATCCAAATGTTACTATTTTAAAATCATTATTGAAGTGATCTATGAGACAAATGCTCTCATCATTTAGAATTGCACAGTTCTTGCAATTTTGAGTCATGTTTCTGCATGTGGGAGAGAAAAGATTCAGACTTTTCCAAAACTTGCAGGACCAAAGACCACCCAGACCTAGGAGCCAAAGGTAAGACATAAATCTGTAATTGTAATTACAAATCTTGAACTAAATTAACATTGCACAAACCAATAGGAATTTTATTTACAATATGCATTTCCTAATTAAAAAAAAAAAAAAATCAGGCAGACTTTGCATACAAATCCTATCTTTGGCAAGTTAGACTCTATCTCACACCAGACCACTCTAACATAACCAAGAAATTGTAGAATAGCAAAAATGCATCAATAAATAAATCTGAGGTTCAACCTTCAAAGGTGAGCTCCCACATTGTGATTAAAATTCTGAACGGAGCCTCACTTTGCCTATTCCTCAGCGTACAATGTGTCCACAGTTTCACTGCTTGGAGCACAGCTGCACCACTAGGATCTGGTTTCTTCAGCTCCATGCACAAAGATCATCCTGTTCCCAAAAAATAGCCTCGCTGCTCCTCAGTTTCACAGAGAACACTGGCAGTCTGCAAGGAGCGGAATCATTACAACAGTGGCTCTTTGGGCTTACATTCAGTGCGTTGTTTCCTGTTTTTTACTACCAGTGCTGCCAGCTGCCAGAGACACTTTAAATTGAATCAGTCAGAAATTGTATTTTGAAATGAATTGTGTGAACATCCTTAATTTGCAATTTCCAAGAAATCCTTTCAAAATACTGGGGTGTTTCAATCACCACCACCCCCCCCCCCCAAAAAAAAAAAAAACCCTAACAAAAAACCCACTACCTAAAACACAACACAACCTAACCACAACAACCACCTCTAAAACAAACATGCAGGATATCTAATTAGCTGGCAAACCTGGGAAAAGTATTTTCTGATTGAGGGTAGAGAGATATTTTCAGCTAGGTGATTAATAACCTTCCCTTCTACATCTTGGGTACAGCACTTGTCAAGAACAACTGCTATCAAGACCCTGAAGTACTCAGGCTTTAATTAAAAATACTGAGAAATCAACCATTTATGCAACTATTCAGTCACCAAGGCCAGGACCTAAACAAGTCCTTCCTGTCTCCAGCTTTGCAGAACATGCCTTAGCTGTTGCTCACGCCTACAGTCAGAAAGAATATCAAAACCCACACAACATTGTAAACTCTCTCCCCTTGTAATCATTTGGCTATTATTTTTTGAGTTTTAAATTCTGTTCTGTGCTGTAGCCAAGGAATTGGAGCTTGTATACCACTCCCAAGAATGAAGAGGCCTTTGCAAAGAAACTATGAGATGTTCAGTGTCCCTGGTCTTCCGTTTATCTGGAAAAGCTTTGGGAAAATTCTGACTCCTCAATACAGTCACCACTGCAGCATGCCAAATCAGCTTGAAGGATCCCAGCCACTGTCAGCAAAACCACAACAAACCAGCTTCAGATAATTCAAACAAAATCTTTTGGATGAGTGCAAGGAATGTTGTTCCACACACAGTCACTACTTAGAGAGGGGTGGGAGGAAAGAAGAAATATACCATGCCTCATCTCTACACTGGAGAAAACACAAGAAGTACTACAAGTGAGAAATACTTGCTGTCCTAATGAGACATATTGAAGCAACACTCATTTTTTACATTAATTTTATTATCCAAGTTACCCTTCATTATCCTTTTTTTTCATTCATTTGAATCTTCTGATGTAGTCTTCTCAACCATATTTAAAACACCCTTATTCTTCCCTTCCCACTCCAAAAAAAAGCCTGTTGTCATGAAAAAAATTCTGATCCAAACAAGGTTTAATTTTCCAAACCAGTTATAACTGCACATACAAGAGTTGAGATTCTTTTTAACATAAATTTCCTAGCTAATTATCTTAACTGGAAATGCATGCAGTCAAAGACAAAAGGAAAGGGTAAGAATACATTCATCAGAAGTGTTCTTGACTTAAAATTCATTTCTTTAAAGTCACTTAAAAGGAAAATGAACAGTTCTCTAGTAACCAAACTAGGTCATTAAGAATAAAACCAATAAAAATGGACACATACTCCCTGTAAGAGATACTATGCTGAAGTTCCATACATACGCATCTGGAGGAATTGCTTCTGCAAGCTGTGTGGGCTACCTGCTGGTTGGTATTACTGACCAAACCACTTTCCTTATTCCCCTTCTGCTACATTCAAATTGTACAAATGTGTTTTGGTTAGTTACAAGCAGTTTTCGTCAAGACCTCTCCTCCTTTTGTCTCTGCTCAATACCACCTATCAGAAGTCACATCCACATAACAGACCAGGTTAAGTCGCACAGCACTGCTAGGTACGGCAGGTGGAGCCCAGCTATGACCAACACCCTGCTGCTTCTGGAAGCGGGAAAGGCACGTGGGCACTGAAAAGTACCTGTCTGGATTTCAATCATTAGCATTTAACACAAAAAACTTACACACTTTCACAACTTCCTTTATTATTTATAAAAGGCTCTATAGCGACATGAAGCAACCTCCACAATTCCTCTGCTCTACAGCTAACAGGAGGGCAAAATCAGAAATGGGCATTTCCTATCTCTGAGCCTGCATTTCACATGCTGCATTTTTGCAAATTATAAACACAGATTTGTTACTAAATAGATTTAAGTATATTTGGAGGCTAGCTTTGCCACAGGGAGAAGAGAAGGAAGCGAGAGAAAAAATCCACAGGACAGGGGTTTATTATTCTACATTGCCTATCAGATGTTAAAACACAGGAGCGCTAGAAAACAGGTACTGCCAAATAATTCTACAAATGCGAGTGTTTCTGCATTGTAATTAATGTTTTTGTTTCTACTCTGAATTTTAGATGCAGAATAATTCAGTCCTGAAAAAGACAAGACATTTCTGTTTGGGTTACACAGTACATGTTTTACTTACATTTAAAAGATTGTTAGCTGTGAACCAAAAAAACTGAACACAGCCACACAGTTCACAAAATTGAAGAGGGTACACTTTCTACATCACCACTACCTACTAGAATTGTGAAAACACAGTTACGGAATAGCCACTCTAATCCTATGCTTTAGATATTTCAGAAAACAACTACACTTAGTTACGATAATGGTGCTTCTTTAAGACAGCAATTAAAATTTATGTACAAGAAAATGTTTTTGATTGCCACAAATTTTTTGCACATTCTCTTTTCCCATTTAGTTCCTCCTGAATAAAGCATGCCATCATGGTAGAATATAAACAGCAATTTTAGATTGGTAATAATGTTAACTTCCTGAAGCACACAAAAAGAGCTAAAGAGACTATATCCTACTACACATGCCTCTTGCTGACAAAAATTGAGGTTACTACTCGTGCTTCTACATGAAACATGAGACCGTCAAAAATAGATAAAATACTTACTCTCAAATGAAAATCACTACAGTAGTGTAAATGCTTGTCATCAACCCTACAACTTCAGTATAAGAGTAAGGCCTTGTGATTCCACAAACAAGGAGATGGCAAAATAATACCACTATTAATTTACTCCAGTTCTGAGGACTGTAATCTCAGGACACAAAAAGAACACAGCACATACCACCAGGGTACGATCTACTGTAAGCACCTTTTCTTTAGATGTTACTCTGGGCCTATGAACTCTGAGTCAGTGGTTTCCAAACTGATTCTGGTACGACTGCATTTAGTCTTGCCACATCTTCAGGATGAGAAGATAAACAATGCCTAAGCCTGTTCTGCTAAATCAGCCAGCAATTGGAGCGCATGTATTTTGTTATCCCTGAGACAATGAGAAAAGTTAGCACAAAACACATTAGGATGGAGCAACAACCAAGTCTGGCCATGATAAATGAACTCTTTAAAAAGATTAGCAACTGACTTTAAGATACGTGGTTAATAATTGGGTGGTTTTCACCAATCAAGCTTTTCTGTTTAATATTGCTTAAAGCAATCCACTCACTCAACCAGTCTTCAGTATTTTGCTTTTTTCTGTTTCTTAAAAAACCCTTTCACTTGTTCTACTTTTTTGCTAGCAAGTCCTGCTTTATTTCTCATTGTCTTTGAGCATCTAAAATATTAATAATGGGAAGAGCAACAGCTTGAACTTCGACCTTGATGACTCCATCTACTTCCACGTCCCTTAAGCTTTTCTGCAGAAAACAACAGATGACCATTCAGCTTTACTTAGTGCTTCTTTGCAGGTGACTTCCCTAGCAGCTTCTTCCTTCAAGCATATTTGCAGGTTCTTACATGCAACTATATTTGACTAGCCTTTGTGTTTAAGGACTCTCCATATCACTAATACTTTAAAGCTTACATTAACAAATGAACGTATGCCTAATAAGGCTATGATCACACCCAGCATGGTGCAACAAGAATAACTAGTGGTTTTCATCAGTAGAAATACTTTTTACGATTCCTTTCCATTTCTTACATGGAATGAATATATTTTGGGGCAAAGTCTTAAGCATTTCTGATAGCCTCACAGACACTAAGGGGAGTCCAAGAGTCCAGGAAACACTTGGAACATAACAAGTCAATGCTGGCAATTCTAACTTTTAGATCACTCAAGCTGAAAGGGGCCTTAAGAATCCACATAGTCCAACCTTTTGCTGAAAAGGATGGGTCAGTTATGAGATCACACCAGATTACTTGGGGCTTTGTCCAGTCTGCTCTTGAAAACCTGACATACTTTTAACCACTTCTTGTAACAGGGACTATTTCTGCTGCATCGTAAATGGCTAACATACAGTAGGTTGAACACAGCTGGTTTATGACCACAGGATTCTGGTCATCAAGGACAACTTGATAACAAGCTTACCTAAGATAGCCTTTACTAGTATGCTTGTGTGTCAGTTATATAAATGTCTTCTATTGCTATAGGGGTTAACTATTATACATCTACCCTAGAAAACACATGCTGCAAATTTCTGAAAAGCATTATGAGTACTTTTCCTGGTATCATAAAACGTTTTTATGGTGCTATTCACTTACCACAACAGCTGCTTTTACCCAGTTTGCTCTAAGAATTCCATCACTTATTTGTGTAACTTCCATGTTAGAGAATGATGAATTTAAATTCAATAGTTGTCTCAGACAGAGAAAAATGTCTTGCTATTTGTATTCAACTCAAAGCTAGGAGAAAACACAACCACGTCCCAAACTGGAACTATACCTATGTCAGTGAATACACACTCAAAAGAGTAGCAAAAGATTGCATAATGAAGTGGTGATTTGAAACCAACGCCAACAACTTAAGAGATGTCAAGGGCATCTGTTAAAGAACTTCTGATAGAGTTGTGTTAAAAGTGATGCAGCATTTCTCATTTAGCATGCATAACAGACTAATATTTTACTATTTGATTGCAGAAAAAAGTGAAATGAAAGCAGTGGGACATGGACTTTTCAGCAGCTTCCTCACAAAAAACAGAATTGGAGGAAGTCAGTGGAACGCTAAATCCTGCTACTTCCATCTGCAGGCAGTGATGTGATGATGTCCTGAAAGGTGCACAAGAAGAACATTGGCTCTAGCCTGATCCTCAACAAATTTCTCCCCTCCACTCGACAAAAATGACATATATACTGCTCCCAATACCAAGTTTAAGAATATGAGCCACAGCAGCAAAAGTGCCAGAAAACTAGAGAGTCAGAAAAAGAACAGAAGACCTTATGGACACTGTTGATATTATACAGTTCTGTGACAGAAGGAAAACGCATCAAGTAAAATTACCCAGATGCTCCTTGGAAATGAACAGCCTCCCCAGCTGCAGAAAAATATACACCAATAGCTCCTTGACGTCTGTCATGAACAAGGCGGCTACCACACAGCTGTGACAACTCCATTTCTCTAGAAGCACTCTCTTGTCCAAATAGGTGACCCTAGCCCCACGCTCCCTGTCCCTCACCATCCTGCCAAGCTACTTACTCATTGAAATGGAAGAGAAATCCTTTGGGTTGCTCTCAGGTGCTCTTTGGAGCACCAGCTCTGATGATTTACTTAATCCAAAGCAAAATATGGGTAACAAAGACATCCTGAAGAAGCAATTCCCAACACTGAAGCAACTTTTTCAACAGTTTGCTGCACCTGAAGAGGGACAGTTAAGGAATCTAAACACCACTCCAGGATGTTTTCCTTTAACTGCAACGTACGAACAACATTTGCAGGATATTTTAGTTTGTACTCTGTTCTGCCTCAAAACCTTGGTTAGGAAAAGAAACTGCTGTCACAGAAAGGCTAATTGCAAGCAACATAACAACTCTCTTGGGCAATCTAAAGCCATCAGAATTGCTGGTTTATATCCACCTTCTACCTCCCAAAGATCAGCTGTGCAAATACATCTGTTCTGAAGCAGATACTTTTTACACACTGATTTCCTTTCCAACTATGATATATAAGAAAAATATATTTGGCAGCTGCCTGGGACCAAAAGTACATTCAAGCCAGTATTATATACATTTTTTTCTTTTTCTCAGCTGTAATACGGAGCTCCCAAGCAGGACAAAAAGCTTTCACTACCTATGTACAAAAATTTCAGAGACAAATTAACCACATACCTATGCCCACAAATACAGTCAGCATGGGAACTAAGATATATCTGACAGGTCTTCCTGGGCTGGGTTACGAGGATAGGGCAGGAGGTGAGGGCAGGTTTATGCAGAAATCAATCCTATGATGTTTCAGAGCACGTATAACATTGATTTAGAGAGAACTCTTCTAGAAATTCAAATTGTGAGATTTATTGAATCTCCTTATCTTGTTTGGGACTGCACACTGCCAAGGAAGCAATTCGTACAGACTTTACTGTTTATTCAAGGCTGGATTAAAATTTGGCTATTCACTCTGGCCATCTGATACAGTTTGGCTATAAAGCTCAATGTAAAGATTACTATCTAATGGACCACAGTCAATTGCAGACATTTTATTTAAGTTTACTTATGCTCAAACCGCATTTTTAACTGCAAACTCAACTAAAACCACAAGGTAGGAAAGTCAGGATAGAGAATTCTTGTTTTACTTTATACTGCAGCTATTTTATTTACCGGGACTAATGCATGAGAATGTGTTTGAAAAACCACACACACACAAAAACTAAATTCAAACTATCTTTGCCACTATTAGACTAGTAATGCTTTTTGGCAAAATATTCGTGATTACGTGGCAATTTATGATTTATTAGGCTTTCAAAACAACTGATAATTGTGAAGTTGAACTTTAGCTATTAAAATGCCTGCACCTCTGTTCAAGCTCAAGTCTGCCTGATAAATAAATTGAACTGACACTGCAGCATGACTTTTACAATTTTTTGCTAACTTAGATGAGCAGAGTGTGAAATCCGAGCAACTGCTCGGCTTTGCCTCCCATGAGCTCCTCATAAGGTTTTCTATTAGCTCGTTATCTGGATGGGCAGTCTGTTATTTGGAAATTTTATGAGGACATAATTGGTTCATCAAGAAACAAAATTTTTAGATTAACATTTAGTGTCTTTTACAACTACAACATATTCCTCGATATCACTTTCTGCACGTGATTGCGTCCAGCTGTGTAGCAGAAGCAGATCCCTTTCTGCATGGTGCCCTGGAAACTACAGTCCCCACCTTTTGCCACATGGCCCCAAGGCAGCAAGGCAAAGCGAGTATCGTACCTACTCATCGTTAGGAGTTACTTTCCCTGCTGGCCTGGGGCTGTAACTTTCATTTCCTGCAGCTGCAAATGCTGTCAGACGGTCTCACAGGCAGCGCTTTGGCTCTGAGCCATGGGTGGGGATCCTTTTTCCTTACATATGGCCCATGCTTCGCTTGCTTGCAGTCTCAAAACAGCAAATCCTCCTACAGCCTCCTTCTACAGCCTCCCTCTGCTTCCAAGCAAACAATTGCTGCCCAAGTCATCCTTTTTTGATTCCACCACAAACAGGGAGTCCTTCTTCAGTTAGTCAAACTGGATTCCCATTTGATCTCATTGATCAAATTCTGCTGCTGTCTAGAGCTTCCTCTTCCTACATAACAGTATTTGGACTCAACATGGAAACACTCCACTTGTCAATCATAACTTTCAAAACTCCCGATCATACAAGAGATGTTTTAACTTTACTCTCTCCCCTTTAATCTAAAATTAACATTCTACATAGAAGGTCTGCAGTTGTACAAGACCAAGCTTACTTAATGCAACAAATTCAAGACTCTGTTTTATCCCATTCTGTGGCCTCAACTATAAAATCTCTCTCTTTTCTGGGGAAATACCTCTAGATCACCCGTGCAATTTTTTTTTTTTTCTTAATTCCTGAATAGGAGGTCCCCATAACAATTCAAGAAGAACTCTGACACCTCCAACATCTGCCCTACATCACTCCTTCCCATCTTGCAGGTATAGAGAAGGCCTCACTACACAGCTCTTTCTATTTGTCAACCTTTGTCCTGGAAAGCATCAGCCGGTTAATCCTTATTATGGTAGATTTTGAGAGACACTGCATTGGAGGGAGAGGGGGAGAGACGAAGACTGCTGAATTACCTTTTTTTGGTTTATGGCACCAGTCTGGACAGTATCCTGACAGTAAAATCAAAAGCCAGTATTCAGTATTGCAGTGGTCCATGCTATGTTACCACGTTATTAAGACATCACCTATCTTTCAGATCCGATTCAGATCTGAACAAACCCATATGGACACCTGGATTATAAGAACATATAAAACGGGCAGACATCATACCTCCAAGTTATCAAAAACATCTCTGTGGCCAAGTTTTGAACCAAACAGATCGTTAACATGAATTGGCAGTTAGTTGCAGCCTTTGTAGCTCCAAGCAGTAGCATCTACAGAAGGGATATGATGGACTATCACAAATTCTTAGACTTCAGAATTACTCATAAAGTTGGAAAAGACAGGGAACTTGTGATCAAAACAGGCAAGAGATTCAGAAACAATTTTAAATACCTGCCAATTTTTCTGAGCTTACAAGTTCAATTTTGTTACACTGAATCCCATCCCCTGCCCTTTACCCAGAGCTCTGTAGCTGTATAAATGCCCTGCAAACAAACGGAACAGAACTATACATAGAAAAAGGATGTATCACTGAATTAAAAGAAACCCTTGTGAAAAAAAAGAGAGAAGCACCAAACAAAACAGGAACATTCTTTCTCCCCCACACCCAATAACATTTGGGGAATCATTGCAAAAAAAAAAAAGTTGCCTTATGTATTACTTGTGAAAAACATGTTCTTCCAAAGCTACTAATTTATTTTTTGTAGAGTGCACCAACTGTTATTCAACCTCTTCACTACCCACTTGTTTGTCTTTTATCCCCACTATAAAAGGGATTTAGTTTTTTTTAAATGTACTCATCTGTAAACTGCACGTCAAATTGATGAAATGACCCGAATAACTTACAGAAATAGTTCTCATATCCAGCAGAGCAAGCAAGAGGTCTGGAACCTTCAATCAACCCTCCCCCTAAATGACTATCCACCCAGTGAATGTCCGTTGTCTATATAATGCTTTCCCCATACTCTTAACAAAATGCTTGTTGTCTTAACGTCAACCCTCCCCCTAAATGACTATCCACCTAGTGAATGTCCGTTGTCTATATAATGCTTTCCCATACTCTTAACAAAATGCTTGTTGTCTTAACTACTATACAGTTTTTAAGATTGAAGATACTGTAAATGCATTTTTTTTTTTACCCATTGATACCAATTAGATATTTAAAGCAATATGTGTTCTTGGAAGACAAGTAACACCTACACTTTTAGGCAAGTGACGAAGGTAATTTTTGGGTCTGTCTTCTAACATGAGATTATAACAATTTTCATGGTTGACGGTAATATGTGGACCAACAAGGAATGTCCAAGATCAGCTGTCAGAACTAGGCTTCACTGAACACACTTTTTGCTTTAATAATCTTTCATGTTACCCTACTTTGGATAATCATTTCAGACTACTCAAGGCATTAAATACCACCCAGCATTTCTGTACTCAGCAATGAAATGTGGTTTTATACAACTTAAGAACCAGCTGTAAATTAGAAGAGGTTTGCCATTTTAAAACTTTGAAGCTCACTTCACCTCTGATATACCGTGGCTTTCCAACTTACTTAGTTGGCAAATGGTATTGAGAAACTCTGTTGAAAGTATCAAAATTGTAAGGCCCATAGATACTGAAAGGAATGCAAAACTCTTCACTTCAAGAAGCCGTTTGTATAGGCGAAGCACACAACATCCAAGCAGCTACCCCCACCTCTTCTGATGGTGATCACCCCCCTTTTTCCTTTGGAATTACATAAGACCTCTTTCTCCCTGAGCCTCTCACAACAGCTTGCGATGCCAGACATACAGAAATTCGAGGCTCGTGTCTACTGCACGTGGCCTAGCCCACGAACTGTACAGAATTACTCAGACCTGATGCTCACACTGCAAGCCTGACATATCACATGTATTTTCAGAGCTAAAAACTCCAGAGGGCAATATCCTAATTTGTTGAATCATTGAAAAACCTCAAAGAGTTCTACCGAATTATGGTCAAAAAAGAAAAAAAAAAAAATCTGTGTGAGGACTGAAGCTGCAGACTCAAGTGCTAGAAATCTACAAAATACAACATTGAAGAATTGTCCACTGAAGCACATGGACTGCCTTAAATTACGTAAGTCATTCACTTGTTCCTTGTTATGGGGGTTGTGTTTTCTGGTTTGTTTTTTAGGAATTCATACCTCAATCTGTGCCCACAATGAACAATTCTGAGAATATCATCTAATTGTTTTTCCATTCCTCTGATTAGTATATTCCCCAATGCCTTATTTCAAGATCTTTAATCAAATGCAGCAGTTGTGAACGAATAATTGCTTTGTGGGATTGTCTGAGGTACTTTTCACTATGGGGGGGGGAAATAAAATTAAAGTACTCCACTAGTTTTGCTTAATTTTTGTAATCCCTCTGTGAAATGAACACTATCAACCTCTTTCAATCAATAGAAAGTTGAGGTAGACGACCAAAGTCAAACGTATCCATTGGTTTCAAGTACCCAGTCTGAAGTTATTTGGTTTTTTGCTTTTTTTTTTTTCCTCCCCAGATTACTTAACATTATGTAATAGTTTGCATGTTCAAGACCATTCACGCTGACTTCAGTCACAGTCACATGCATGGGAAATGTCACAAATCAAACATCCAGCTCCTAAAGCCTGACACCCAGTAATGTGGGAATAAACAATTAGCAGCTGCTTCTTATCAGCTGGGGTTTAGATGGCATGCCATAACATCCCACAAGACGACCGTGACAGAAGTCACTTCTGAGGCTGCGTTCAACCCTGCAAATCATGCTCATTCTAGCAATGGCCTTCTCTTCTTCTTCTGTCTCCATGTTTTAATATAATAAATTAATGCTATTTATTTCAAAGAAACATGTCCAACAGAAACTAAAGTGACTTTACAATGCTCTGCCCCATTTTCCCCTCTCCCTCAGGAGTCTGACAGGTTCAGTGTTCTTCATATAACATATATTGTTCAGTACAATCTGTCTCTCCTAATAAAGTTCTCTGCATTCAGAGGTGAAGTCCCCTAGCTCCAAAGGAAACTAGATTTATCAATTCTGTGAGTGTTGTTAAAAAAAAAAAATCCTGTTGACATTTCCATGATTTCACCCCTTAGTCAAAGGAAGAAATGTTTCAGTGATAAATGCTACATTTTCCAATTTTATCATCAGAACAACTGCAAGCTTTCTCTGTCCAAATTGTTATAGGACACAAGAGGATGAAAAAGTATTCCAGCTATACAGCTCAATCTTTCAGACTTCCCCTCCCAATTGCCCTGCATTCAGGAAGTTCCTGCTGTGCATGCTCCTAGTGTAAGAAAACACAAACTCTCCCCTCTTTAGCTAAGCACATTTACACAGTGTCTAAAAAAACTGGGAAAAAATTGTAATATGATAACTGAAAAAGTGAAAAATTTGTGGTTATATTTATGAGAAACTCTCCAAAACCAGAATTTTGTGTTTTGGAAAACAAGTTTTCCCCAACACCACTTTCCTCCTGGTCTTGTTACTTGCAATAACAAACTTTTTGAAATGCATCTTCTCCCCCAGCATGCGATGAAATACCTTCTAATGAACTGTATTTCTGGTGGGTTTTTTTTTTTTTAAATTCACATTGCTTTCTCTTCACAGGCTGCAAACTCAAGTAGCTTCAAATGAAGCAAGCATTTTTTCTAATAACAAACTATTCTGTGAGCCTGGGGAGTTTACAGAGCCAAAGGACTACAGCACAACCAAAGCCTTAAAAACTTTCCAAAAACTATCAGTTTTTTGTTGCACCCTTCAGGGCACATTCTTTCACGCATCTGAAAAAACAAAGCCAGATTTCAGACCTGCTCTGGGAAAAAGGGATGAACTCTGGAAAACTCAGTGAAGTAAAATATGGAAGTCCAAATAGCCAATTCCTCTGTCAGGGCATACGAATGCATGTATTTACCTTTTCCATTGCTGAGCCTGATGTCATGACTTCTTACTGCAGGGTTTCTCAGGAGCCATTGATATTGTATGCTGGAGATTTTCTTCCCCACTCCCTTTCAGCACAAGACAGGTATAGATTTTTCCTATCATCGCAGCTTGATCTGACATTATGTATAACACTGTTCACCAAGACATAATTTGCTTAAAGCTCTTCCCTGTCAGCCACATTTTCCCTTAACACTGAGAACTGCTGACTGTTTATTTCAGATTAGACAGTGTGGCTGAAGGTTGCTAAAAGCACTGTGTTTTATCTAACTAAAAATCAGAAACCAAAACAGCATGAGAACACTAAAGTGCCTGTTGCGCAGTACTCCCCATTACCCCAAACTCATGCTACTGACTATGGGACTTCATTTCCATCATTTCTTACCTTTGTGGTTAAAAATCCCCTCCATCTCCATACTACTGCGAGAGTGAGCGATGCAGAGGGACCCGCAGGGGACCAGGCCTTCTGCAGCTGGGGACCGATCTGTGGTTCGAACCAGACACCAGTCAGGCTTGTCATGGGGCCTCTCCAGGACCTCCACCGTCTGCCCACGGCGGATTGTCAGCTCATTACTGTTGCAGGCAGTGAAGTCATGGATTACCACCGTCAGCTCGCACCCACCAGACAACTGTGAGGGGAAAAACAAGAAGGAGAAGCCAGATGAATGCTCGTTATCAAACAGTCATGCACCGTTACCTATTTAGGATTCCTGGCTGGACTCGTATTTTGGATGAGATAGCAAGCCTCTGGGACTTTCCACATCAGGAAGAGATCATTTCAAAATCAGGCAGTTCTGGCGTTTTAGAACAGATTTTTAACTCTGCTTGTCTCTGCCTATGTTCAAAGCACACTGGTTGTGACAGCGCTGGGCGGAGGATTTAAGCGGTTTTTCTGGCTAGACTGCTCCTTACCCTGAAAGCTGAAGTAGCAGTCGCTTCAGAACATATTTTATGGGTGATAATTGGCAACAAAAAGCCAGATATTACTAAACACAGTCACTCATGAGCTTTGTTATCTTACAAATTCAAGGCAGAAAGAGGGACCTTTTTCAAATGAGCTTACTGCCTTATTCCCACCCCACTCACAGTTTACTCTCCACATATGCAGGTCACAAAATCATACGGGATACACCATACGTAATTATAAAAATCAGTGTGAAGTTCTTCACGTAAGTTTCCCAAATACTGAACTATTTGATACAAAATCCACAGGGGCTTACAACTTTCACATTTTTCTTGATTCCCCAAATAAAAACACAAAAACTTGAATTCAAAGCACGCGAGCTCAGCGTTTTCTTCCCCCCTCCTCGAAACACTTCATTAGAATTACTTTGCCTAAGCTTAAGTTTCCTGTCTTTGATCATTTCATCTGCTTTGATGTGAAATGAAAGTTATTATCAGAACTTCGCAAAGTTCCCAAGATTGCTCAGTGCCAGAGCACCCATCCAACTTCAGCAAACTGCCTGGGAATTCCTTCTCCTTCCATACAGCAATGCCATTCCAGGTTACTCCAGCCTTCCACGCGTGAATATTTCTATAGCCCAGGCTGCTTCATTGCAACATTCACATCAGATCGGAACTGGTATACAACTTCTGTGAATTCAGTAATTTTGGACCAAGCTAGTAAACTCATTCAACTCCGCCAGGTAATCCTGCAACGCTCAACGCTGACAAAGGAGGACAAATACCCCATGAGAGTTCCAGTTGCAGCAAATATAGAAGCATGTGCTTACACCAATGGACTGCACAGTTCCTGCCACATTATTTTTGACTACCATGTTTAGGCTCCTACATGGCTGCCAGCTACATCCCATGAGCTTTAGGAAAAGGAGATAAGAGACTGCATTGTTACTTATTTATTAGTTTTCATTACAAGCCTGAAACTGAAGCACCAGACAGAAACTTTTCTAGGATAACACTTTGTTATCAAGAAAGAATTTCAAAGCAAATGACAAAACCAGCAAAACCCCAGTAAGACTCAAAGGCTATTTCCAACCTTCTCTTCCTCAAGCCTGCAACAAACAGAGGACATAACGCCTAGCAGATGGCCTGCAGTAACGCCAGAGCTTTCCCATGGTCTCTGCCTGCTAATCTCACCAGCAACCCTTGCTTGTGTGTGCACACAAAGAAGAAAAAAGTTTTCTTGGGGGGATGCAGGGACCAAGAAGGGCAGAAAAGCCTCATACATCTAGTGTTTAAGGAAGATAAATCAGGTTGCACCCATTTAGATCCAGGCTAAAAATTAATCACATTGCTTCTACTACATCTCTCCAGACAGTCCCAATACCCAAATTATATGGGGGGTGTGTGTGTGTGTGTGTGTACATCTTCAAAACATTCTTCCTCCTCCCTCATTA
>NW_009259054.1:578042-581472 GCF_000687185.1 Egretta garzetta
CCAAAGGGGAAAAAGTAAAGAGCTTTCCCTTGTTTTCTGGTATTGATTTATGTTACAGCTTTCTTCAGACAAACTCAGAAACAATTGAAACCATCTGTATGCCTGACGGGGACTAACAAAAAAGCTGATGAAGTACAACTTCACAAGGTGTCCAATGCAGACCAAATTTTTCTCAGGAGAGTCCATATCCATCCCCAGTCAGTGCAAGCACCAAGACAGTAACAAGCTGACACTTTCCAGAAACTGCATCTAGTCTTTGTATTATGCCAAGCAAGCTTTGGCACTCTGCTTGCTTTCCTGACCCTTCACTTCCTACAAATAGAGATTAAAATATATTTTATGACTGGCGCAACAGCCACATGTTTTTGGCTTTAATATAGATGTTATTTCCTCTCCTTCTGCTAATAATAAAAAAAAAAGGTAAGATCTCAGATTTTATGTTCACTGAGTATTGTATATAGTATTAAGCTAAAGGAAAAAACAAACAAAGGCTGTCAGTGGCTATGTCAGAAACTATTAAAGTACAAAAAAATTCCAGTCTTTCAGACTGTGTGGGAACCAGATATCCTAGTTGATCAGTATTCCACTGAAATTCAATATTCAATCACACTTCAGTACCATGTGTAACACTTACCGCACGCCACTGTTAGGTCTACACCACCCTCGAACATGCACCAATGCTGTTAGATGCAACTTAGTGCAGGACTTCTCCACTGCTGCCTAGCACACCGAAAACAATGATGTTGTGCACCCAGCACACGTCTCCATCTTCATGGAGAACTGACCAAAAGGCATTTTCCAATTTTCCCCTCCTTCAGGATAACAACCCTTCTTTCTCCATGCAACAGTTATGGTTAAGGAAATGTTGCTTTCCTCTTTGTTTCATTGCTCGTTTGCTCTCCATAACACACTTTCTGAAAGCATTTTCATCTTTCACACTGATTAAATGCAGTTGGACAGCAAGGAGTGTCTGTGATTAAGCACATTGCTCAACAGCTGTCGTTGGACAGCTTTGGCAAGGCTCTCGAGGCTAGCTGGAGGGAAGAGCAAGAAGCACAGCAGAGCCGGGAGACTGACTTGCACTGAAGAGAAAAGAGTTACAAACCATCTAAATCCAAATTCAGGCTGAACAAGAGCTTTATATACTTTATCCATCCTTCTCAAGAAACCCTTTATGTAAACTGAATTAATCACGCATGATAAAAATAAATGAGGGTATGTCTGAAACATGGAAAGTGGAGAGACAGAGACGAGATGAGAAACAAAAGCCAGACAGAAATACAACCGCAGATTAAAAAAGGCACAAGGTTTAATTAAACAGCTTATCATGGGACATAGTGTCTTGCTGTTGCTGAAATTAATGTTAACCATCTATGTTCATCTCTCTGCGGCCTTTTAATCACTGTCACTTGCAGAGAGAAAAAAAATAAAACTGTAACATATTCACTGGCTGAATACACTCTTAGCATAGGTTTGTTGAAGTCAGATGCACCACACCAAGAGTTCATCTGCCACCAGTATCTGGGAAGATCACCATTGACAAGAAGTTTTGCTATATACAATGGCCTTTACATCAGGCTATGCAACCTCCTCTCAGGACTGCAAATTAAATTTACTGTCCCATGGTATTTTTACATTGAGGGGAAGGGAAAGGAAAGAGAGCAACTAGTAAGATTTCTCAATTATTTCAAGCCTGAAAATCTTTACTCCCCTTTTAAAATGGAAACAAGTGCACTGTGGGAGGAAAGAAATGGGAGACATGCAGAAGTTCTGTCTCAAATGAAGAGTATTTTGCTTTGACCAGGTAGCTGCCCACGGTTGGTTTCTGACTCTGGAAAGAGGCGTGTACTCCGAGCCATGTCTGAGTTTTTACTAGCATTTTTTCTACTGATGGGAGCCTTGTCTGCAGTCTCAGCTGGCAGAACTAAATACTTGGTTGCCTCCTGCTGCTTCAGTCCTTTTTCTGTTTTCTAAAGTACTACACACAAACTTCAAGAAGCATGAGAATGAAACACAACTTCACATAGACAGCAGTACAAAGTGTTACCAGCTGGGCACAAAAGACAATTTGTTAAAAGTAAAATATTGCTCCACTGACCACCCAGAGCAGCTAGCATGATTCCTACTGTTTAGGATAACACCCTATGACAGCTCTTCTTCTGAAAGCCTCTCATCTTCTCAGCTACCAAAACAGTAGTTTGGATTATTTTCCTATTACCACCAGCTCACTTAATACAAGCATGAAAAGACCTATCAGACCTACATTGTTTACTTCAGCATCCCCATTTCAGTTTCTATGCATTGGATCAATTTCAAAAGACAGCATTAAAATCAGCTCAAGCTCTGAAGCTAGGAACTGTTGAAAAGTGGAATGAATGGGCCAAGCGTCACCTCTTTTATTCGTTAGCCACCTAAAATGCTGGCTACGCAGCTACAGAAGGTGGATGGAAGGAATGCTGCAAAAGGTGAGGAGCAAAGTATTTACTGAGAAGGGTACAATAAGAGCACTCATTCAGAAAACTGAGATGCTTTGATGGAGTAGAAATCTCCCTCTCAAAAAAATTCATATTTCACTCTGAACTTCATTATATCTTCCAATACTTCAGGATGGGTCAGTGCTATGGGTGTATTTAGCATGTCTTGCAATACGAAGATACACCTCATGATATTAAAAACAAGCTGGAAAGGGATCTTAAGTTACCTAGTCCACTACTTTCTCCTCCTTTACAGCATGATCAACTACATCTGTCTGAATCATGATTAACGTTTATCCAAACTGTTCTCAAAGATCTCCAGTTATGGAGATTCCTGAGCCTTCACAATTACTCTGCTCTAGGGCTCCATGTTTTCATACCCATTAAAAAAAAGTATTATTGCAATTTTTTATTAAAGATAAGTCCTTTGATCTCAACCCATCCACTGAAAATACGGGTAAAAGACTGGTCTGTGACTCTGTGTAGTAGCTTTTTTTTACCTCTTCCTCCTGCCTTTTTTCTTTAGACTCATTCACCAAGGGGAAATCATGCCTGACCAATCTGTTAGCCTTCTATGATGGCATGACCGGCTGGGTAGATGAGGGGAGAGCGGTGGATGTTGTCTACCTTGACTTCAGCAAGGCTTTCGACACTGTCTCCCACAACGTCCTCATAGGGAAGCTCATGAAGTATGGGTTGGATGAGTGGACAGTGAGGTGGATTGGGAACTGGCTGAATGGCAGGGCTCAGAGGGTTCTGATCGGCGGGGCAGAGTCCGGTTGGATGCCGGTAGCTAGTGGAGTTCCCCAGGGCTCGGTACTCGGCCCAGTCTTGTTCAACTTGTTCATCAATGACCTGGACGAGGGGACGGAGTGTACCATCAGCAAGTTTGCTGATGACACAAAACTGGGAGGAGTGGCTGACACGCTGGAAGGCTGCGCTGCCATTCAGCGGGA
>NW_009259054.1:581666-614357 GCF_000687185.1 Egretta garzetta
CTCCTCTGCCCTGGTGAGACCCCACCTGGAGTACTGTGTCCAGTTCTGGGCTCCCCAGTTCAAGAAAGATGAGGAACTCCTAGAAAGAGTCCAGAGGAGGGCAACTAGGATGATAAAGGGTCTGGAGCACCTCCCCTACGAGGAAAGGCTGAGAGAGTTGGGCTTGTTCAGCCTGAAGAAGAGAAGACTGAGAGGGGACCTTATCAACACATACAAATATCTTAAGGGCGGAAGTCATGAGGATGGAAGCAGTCTGTTTGCAGTGGTGTCCTGTGACAGGACTAGGGGCAATGGGTGCAAACTGAAACTTAAGAGGTTTCAGTCGAATATGAGGAAAAACTTCTTTACTTCGAGGGTGACAGAGCACTGGAACAGGCTGCCCAGGGAGGTTGTGGAGTCTCCTTCTCTGGAGATATTCAAAGTCCTGTGTAGAATGCTCTAGCAGAGCCTGCTTTAGCAGGGGGGTTGGACTAGATGATCTCCCGAGGTCCCTTCCAACCCTTGCGATTCTGTGATTAGTCCCAACTCTGTATCTTGCCTTGTAAGTTATGTTTGGTAGACATCTAATCAGTCTTTTTTTTTATTCTTTCCCCTGGAACTATTCCAATGGCTCATTAATTTGCTAAAACTCTGTACTCAAGACTGTATGTGGTATCTAGTAGAGTCCTTAAATGTGCTGAGTAAAGAATGAGGCCTGGGCCCTGCAGCTCAGCACCCTATTTCTACAAGCCAATATAGAGCTGCTTCACCCCCCTTCATAATTGCATCCCACTGTTAAAATAACAAACAGCTTATGAGCCTCTACAGATTCTACATCATCTTCTTAAAAACTGTTCAATACTCTGTTTTCATTGGTAGTTAACTATTTCCACCTATTCACATTAGCTCAAACATACTCTTATTAAATTGCATTGTATTTTGCCAATTCATTTCTCCTATTTGTCAAGACAACTCTGAATTCTAATTCCACTTTCCAATATAGTTTTCAGATGACATGACGCTGGGAAGGATGTCAGCTTTATAAACATATGGACTATTGCATCATCCCAGTCATTACTGAAAAGCAACATGCAACAGTGGAGCCAACAATCAAAAGTTACAATTCTAGCCCAAAAATCCAGGGTGGAGAACAAAAAAAAGCTAATCATGAAGTTATTCTCCGTTGTTAAGGTATTACCACTTATGTCAGAAAACAGGATGCAAGGAAGGAAGCTCATCTGGACAATACTCAACCACTTACTACCAAGGCTAAGTATTCTTAGCCCTTTCAAAGTGTATCTCTGAGGAGGTCAGAAAGAATATTGAGTTGTGGATAAAGGATTTAATTCTTGATATTCTCCCTGCATAACAGCTTAGCACTTCTAACCAAAACATTTATTTTAAAAGAATCAACTATCTGAACATATAATTGGAGAAAATAAAAGAATGGTTTTACTTGGCTGTTGATTAGTATGACATGTTTGCTATTTGTTGTCTTTTCTTAATCACAGTAGTGGATACACATGAACAGAAAAATATTCAGCAACAGCATAATAAGTGATACAGTGCTAAACATTTTTGCCACTTAATTAATATTATTTTAAATTACTTGTTATTTTTTAATGTTCCTCAACTTGAAATCCCATCTCAGTTTGGGACATGCTTCAAATTTGACCGAGGAGTTCCACTGGTCCATCTGGCTAACCACATCAACAGCACCTAAAAATCCCTAAAGCTGTTTCACTCCATCTCTGTAAGACATTCATATATACCTCAAGCATCTACGCTAAGAAAACAGAGTCAATTTTAAACCCCAAATGGACTTCAGCTGATGAATTTTCAACATACAAAGTGAGAGATTACTTCAGATTCAGCAAAAATCCTACAGATTTCACTGGCCTTCTGCTTGTTACTATTCCTTAATAATATTTCTTTTGTATTTTTGAAGAGATTAATATTTTTCTCTTCTTAATATATTTAAAAAATCAAAACATACAATACAAACATTAAAAAAGCTATTCTGCTAATTCACACATTTTTAAAAGTGTACCCAGTATATTTTCTCCTTGGACATACAATACATAGCACAAGTAACTTCCAGAGAGTCTCCCAGTTTTGAGTTTGCTTTCCTTGTCAAAGAAAAGTCTAATAAAAATCTTATACACTAATGTGAGAACTCAAAACTACTTTAAAAACAACACTACACTCACTAACCAACCCGAGGGCATTTCACTTGGCCAACTTTCTTAGCAATTCTCACATGATGCATGAAACATTACATGACGAGCAACAGGAGACAACCCATGCTATTCCCCAGTAAGCAGTACATCAACAACAACTTTACAGGGGCAACGGTTGTGCATGGCAGGGATGGATTGCATCACCTCCATTTGAATTGAAGCACAATCCAGCCAGACTGCGTGCACAAAGCTTGACGTCTTAACCAACAAGCAGGGAAATCAGAAAGAGCATGTCTTGCTTTGGAGTGTGATAGAATACCCGAAGTTTTACAAACACAAAGAAAAATGAACAAAACTTTTTGCTAGTATGCACAATACGGTTTTTATAAATAACTAGATAGGTAAGTAAGAATGCAAAGAATAAAATAGCAAAACACGAGACATTGAAAGACTCTTTTCTTGCTCTAACCAACCACTGTTTCCTACAGGTATCCTTAGAAGAAACCACCACCAAAACTACAGACCAACTTCAGTACAAATGCACAAGGTAAATACATAAGCAGATAGTTGCAACCCTAAGCGCCTTCTGCCTTCCTTTTCTTTACATGGAAAAATTAAAACCATTGAGTTTAAGTGACATACAAAAATACAGAAAACTAACATTCTTTTAGGTGACAATGGGAATGGTCAAAATATTACTCTGAGAACCCATTCACTTAGCTACCCCCTGTAATATACAGATTATTCAGCTGTGTAGTTTGAGTGGCTCATCAGAACAATTTTACCCAGTGAGGTAACAGGCCAGAAATCCCTAACCATGTTTTCAAGTAATTTGCTATGCAGTTTCTATGTTTTAACTCATTCTTCCATTTTACAAACTTCCACTATCCATCTCTACCTCCCTCCAAGGTCCTAACACTTCTCACTTGCCAGAAATATTCTTTCAATTCCAAAGTAACAGACACATGTTTCATGTAAGAATTGTTACTCTTTTGATGCCTTTCTTCCACCCTTGAGAAACTCCAGCTGTGTTATCCTTATGGGATAACGCAGCCAGAATCTATAGACAGAGATAGAGGAAAGAAAACACTAGCACTAGTATCATATGATAGTGTTGTGGGCTACTCCTCTATATTTTGACTTCCATCGGCTATCATGCTCAAAGCGGATGCTTACTCTCTAACCCATGAACACTGGATAGTGCTTTTCCTTCACAAAAGTAAGTGCGTGGCAACCACCAACCTCAAGCTAATACAAAAAGCAGATGGTGTGCTTTCAGAAAGGCTGAGACCGACATCAAGAAAAATTCTGTGCATGAGTATCGTCTTATGGAAAATAAAGCTTTCTTTTTACACTGGGTCAAAGCTTTAAACAATTTGCAGAAGAGAGGGGACCAAATGGTTTCGGTTTGGAACAAACATAATTCCTTCACAACCTATTAGATTTAAACAGTCACCCGTTTTCTCTGTTACATACAGCTATTTTTAAGAGACTGAATATTTCCATGCTTCCTCTCTGAAGGTACTGAAGACTAATCTTGGGTGCTAACTCACATTAAGGGATGAAAAATTTGCTCTCAGAACAGAGCAATGCCTGGGAAACTTACCTTATCGCTGTCTAGAGTGTTCTGTGAGGTTCGTGAGGCAATTGAAATAGTATCTGGTTGGCTGCTACCATCTCCCTGACTGTCCAGGTCCTCGCCGTCTCTGCAAATAATTCAGTTTTCATTACAGTATTAGCATTGTGTTTGTAACGTGTTAGTTCCCTACTTGCAACTCTAAGAAGGGGCACCTAGACAGTGTGGCAACGGACACCAGCCAGACTAACTGATGCAAAAAATCAAATATTCAGCACTTAATACTTTGTTTTATGCTTTAAGAGAATAGATTCATTTGCTCAGGGTCTACATCCTGTAGAATTAAGGCAACAACCAATGAGCCAGAACTATGGCAAGAAACTTGCACAGCCACTTAGCCAAAGCTAGCAAGCAGACTACTCAGTCACACATTTTAAGCAATGTGAAAAGAAACCAAGGACCTGAATAACACATGCACATAACAACTGTAAAAATCTAAAAATTTACAGCTATCCTGTACTGCACTTCCAAATCCCTTCTGTAACGACTGAATGTACACAAGCCAGGGACTGTTCAGAGCAGGAATCTCAACAAATTCAGCATTTCAGCAAACTGGAAATTAATTATAAGATAAATCTGGCCACAATGGCTCTTGTTTTTTTCCGATACAGCAAGAGTCATTAGAAATGCAACACTATAGAAGAAAGAGTGCTGTTGTGTATATAAAGATATCTGATTATTTTAAATACTACTTACCTTCTTCCTTTCTGTTTTGTTGTTGGTGCGGTTTTGGGGATATGGATTGGCTCTTTCAGTGCTCCTTTCAGATGAATGGTCCTTTCTTGTATCACTTCCCGGATGTGTTTGATCCAGTCCTGTTTATTCTCTATACTGGATGCCTTTGATATGCAAAAGACACAAAACCCCCACAATGGACTATTACAGAGAATATGCACAAGTACAGTCAGCTAATCAACACAAAGAGGAAGGCATGAAGAATGACTTTGTGGATCATTTTTGAAAACATAAAAAAGGAAACTCAAGCTAGTCGTCTTCATTTTGAATTGCCAACACTACTTTACACTTCTCAATATTATTAATATTGTTTATTTAAAAGCATTTTATTTTAGATTCAGGTTCCTCATTCACAACTTGAAGGCTAAAGCCCGGCATGCATCTCATGTGAGACAGGGTAGACTGACTTACTTAAAGAATTCCAGGAATAACACCTTGAACAATGGCGTTTGGACTATAGACAACCTTTAAAGGTCCCTTCCAATCCAAACTATTCTATGATTCTATGCCATGACTTGTCTGTGGCATATCAGTTGCTCTGTTAGCTAGTGGCTGAAGTCTTCAAGTTACAGAAGTCCATGGGATCAAACTTCTTCCTACTCTGATTTGTTTAATCCTTCAGTAGACCCCACAGATTCCCCTCTGCTGTCAAGCCATGTGAGTTGGATATACACCACATCCTTTACACATGAAGAAACATCATCTGTCAGCAGCTGTCCCTCTCAAAGCAGGAAAAGTCATCAGTTGTTGCCTTCCCAAAAATTATAAACGACAACTACAAGACTTAGTATAGACCATACAAGCATATCTGCTTAACTTACCTTGAGAACAATTTTGTTGTCTGAAGTTGGTGTCCTTCCAACCCAGAGAGCAAACTTGCAGGGATCACCTTCTACGTGTTCTGTGACACCCAGTTCAGAAGTCTGGAATGAAGAAAAATTTGTTAGGATGACATGGAATTTTTTTTTCTCAAAAGCCACAAAGGGATGCTGATATTCTAAATAATTGAGCTCTGCTATTTAAAGAGATTGTTATAGGCTTAAGTCCAACTCATATGCCAGTGAGAATCCTTTGTTCTGGTGGCAGTGGTGGGGTTTCTTCAAAAAGGGAAGAACTGCAAGCTAAACACTTTTTCCTGTAAAGTAACAAGAAACAATAGCATTTATAATCTGAAATACCAAATTGCTTATTTTACATTTTTGACTTCACAATAAAAGCCTTACAACTCTAAAAAAAAAGTACTTGGTAAAAAAATAAGTGTTGGCTTTTCTCCTTGTTGATTTCCATCGGGGAACACTCATTACTTATTGATTTTTATGTTTCCTCTCTGATAAGATATGCTTATAAATTCTCTTGATATCTTCTAAAACTCTGATCTCTTTTCTGCCGAAAGAACCTTTCCTAGTGTGTTTCCTTCCCTCTGAAACAGATTAAATAATTCAGAAATGCAGTTTCCCTGGAAAATTTTGTGGGACAACTACATTAACAATCAGTCTTGGGGAATGTCCTAGTGTCAGACCTTAATAGCTAATTATCACCCAAAATGTTTCACTTTCCAATTGGAACACCACCTCAATCATGTGAATTGGCTTCCAGTTAAACAATTCATATAGACTCTGCTCCTAAAAAAAATTGCAAACTAAGAAATATAGCTCAAACTACAAGAACCCTCACTCCAAAAGACAGTGGCTAAGCATCATATTAGAAGCTGTATTTTTCCTCTCATATGCATCATCACTACCACATACACAGCTCATTACAAGAGACGTTGGATACACAGTACCTGTGTAAAGGTAATTTTTTTCATTCCTCACTTGGATGCCTACTGGTTTTGTTGTTTGGTTTTGGTTTTTTTTTTCCTAAAAAGAACCCAACAAATCCCCCTTTCACCTCTGGCATCCCTTGTGGCAAAATGGAATCTTCTTCACTGAAATACTTCTAAGTAAGTCTGTGATGTGTTTTAAACTGGACCACCACCAACTCCTACGTGTGTTAAAAAGCTTGTAAAATATTTACTCCAACATTACATTATGTAACTCAAAGAAAATATACCCTACCGCACTGCCCAATATAAAGTTTGAAAAGGCAAGACAGTACAGTTTCTAACGCTGTTCATTTTTTAAAGCCTAGTAAATTTAGAAGCCTTGGTACACTTATGAATATTATTAATTTTACAAGGGACAACTGAGGGACAATGCAGTGAAGAGTGGCAAAGTCGACATACGTTGTTCACTGTTCCTTCCAATACTGGTAGGCAGCAAATGAAACTAGTGGGAAGGAGACAGGTTCAAAACCCAACACATGGAGGTTGGCCTGTGCCCAATATGTGGCTGAGCAACACAGCTCTTTCCTTGCCAACAGACACTGCAAGTGCTAGAAGTCTGCACAAGGTCCAAGGACAAGCTCACGGAAGAAAAATCCGTTGTGGGTTATTGAATGCCTAGAAACCACATTCAGGTGAGGATGCCCTGAACTTCCAGTTCCTGGTGACTGGGGGAGTATTCTGGCAAAGGAACACCTGCTTGCCTTGTTCCCATAGCTCTCCTTCGACATTTGCTTTTGGACACTTTATCCCTTGCCAAAGGAGTTCATTAACACATTCTTCCACTAACATAGTCATGCCATTGAGTATCCTGTGCCGGAGAAACCATGATGGTCATCACACCGAAAGTAAGAGAAGGACCTCACTTTTGTAACACCACCTTCCAGAGGCAGGAGACAGGATAAGGCACATAAAAGATCTTTAGCTCAAATCAACACATGTGCTTTCAACATCTGCATGAATGCCTTTTCTAAAGATCAAACTGTAAGAATTGCTGTAGTAGTAAGCTGCACTACAGGATATTTTGCCAAATAGAAAATGAAGACAAAAAGATATGCTTGTATTTTAAAAATGAGGCACAATGACAGTCTTTAAGATTTCCAGTAACTTCTCTAGGACCCAAGGCTATTACTAAAGTCTTGCCAGAGGTAGTGACATGACAAGCTTACGGGACCCATTCTTTAGCTCTGTCTCTCCTCCCACATAATGCCTTGGCAGCTGATGTTACTTTGCAGTACACCAGAAGATTTTTGTATTTCAAATTCTTGAGAGCACCAAAGAAAGGTGTGGTCAACAAAACAGCTGCAGCCTTGTTACCTGCTAGCTACCTTATATCAGGAAGGAGAGCAAGTGTTGGAAATGAAGTGACAGAATATGCAAAGTAAGGTAGGGGGAAAAAAAGTTTTTTTGAACGAACCTGCTTTACCAGTTTGGACACAGAGGTGGGAAGGGGGAAAGAACAAAGGAAAAGAAGCTGAAGCAGGGAGAAAAGGCTCAGTATTTATATGATCTAGACTTAGTCATATATCCCAATAGGATCAATAGACTAATGTCTTTTAGAACATGATTCTGAGAAGTAATTTCAAGTACTTGTTCTAAACTGTCTAGAAGAAAAGCTAATCTTGCCTCTGACAGATGCAGAGCAAGCCATGGGAGACTGTCTTCTCACTTGGCTACCTAAATTTACAGTGTGTGAATACTACTCTCACCCAAGACATCCAATGAGACAGGAAGGGAAAGATATGAATTCCAGGGTCACATTTTGTAAAGCATACATGCTACAGAGGAGTAAAGCAAGAGTGGATTTTTTTTTTCTAAAATGGGGAGATAAACATTTCAATCTTTACATCCCTTGAGTAGACCATAAGAGCTATAATTTTATTTACCCAATATTATTGTAAGACTACTAGTGTCAGCAGCATTCTGGAATGAACTTTTCCATAACAAGGAGTTCTTGCCTTTCCAGATCAGTATATGTAGAATATCCACCAAACTGAATCCTTAGTATGGATATTACTACAACATCACTCACAAACAAGTACGATGAAGGCAGCTTGTCAACTCCTTCCATCATTCTGCTTTATACAAATGAGCCTTAAAGAGCCAGCAATCATACACACAATTAAAACAAAATCAGTCCAGCCCAATCTTGATTCTCCTTTGTCCTTACACACCAAGATTGACATGTAGCCTTCAATAGTTGCTTTCAGCCTACTCTTTCTCCTCAAAATCATGACAAAGCAGCAAATTTAGAAGATTCAGTCTACACATTCCAAGGCTGCTCTTTCAGTGCACTACAGTAGTTCTTCAGGTGCATTTAAATAATCTGAGCTTAATCTGGACAGTTTTCTAAACATGATCATGTGTTCTCCCATACTTACGAACAGTTTACTCTTGTAAATGTACTTGCTCCTTCCACTGGAGTCCTTTACTTCTTTACTGAAAACCAGGGACATCTCAAAAAGGAAAAGGTGCCTCTCTCTTCCCTTTCGAATTAGAGTTTTGGGGTCCCACACTTGGAAGGATTCTTGAAGGATGAGCTCTCCCTGAGATTCTATATTTTCATCAAAGCCTAAAAACCCAGGGAAAGGAAAGGTTCACCATGAAACGCTGATAACATGAGGAAATTAAAAAGCACAGCTTCTGTTTATTAAGTGATCTATCTGATTTTTTTTTCCCAAATACAGCTTGCAAATGATGGGATTCCAAGGGAGCAAAACTAAAAACAAGACTGGATTTCAACATTGCAGTATTCTAAAGGTACCTGTATCTCAAGTCTATGTCTAAATTTAGAGATCCAACTGTTAAGAAGTTTATCAACTCTTCTGGAAGTATTTCAACAAATGACAGATCTCTCTATGTCAGCTTCTGGTAACCTCTTCTGTGATGAAAATTATTTCTTTTATAAGCTTTCTGTCACTGTACTAAGCGGACAACTTGCAAGGACACAGAGAACACATCAGGTTGTTCTGATATATGCAAGCTCCCAAATGCCACCTTTTCTGGTGGTACACCTTCCCTACCATGTACGCAATGAGCACGCAAACATGTTCCAGTAGGGCATGAAAAAAGATTGCAGCTTGGAGCTGTTGCCATGTGATCAGCCTGCTATTGAGTCGCTCCAGCATTGATCCACAATAAAGAAATAGCAGCTAGATTACTTATTTTGAGACATAACAAATATGCAGACTGAGAATATCAACAGTTTTACTTCCATTGTAGTGGTACTCTGTTCTCCCAGTTTACTACAGAGCTTTAGAGTTGCAGGACAACAGAAATTAGTCCACCATACTCTTCCGAGTGGTATTAAACTGCATTTTAAATACATACTGCTTGCCAATATTCTCTGAACAGAAGAGCACCATAATTCTCAAGAAAACAACAGTTCTCCCTGTTCTAAACAGGGCAACAGTATGGAGAGCATCAGAGGCAAGTTGCACCAGGATGTTCATTCATAAAGAGACATGAAGAGGAAATGTGCTCACTCACTATATTTGTCTAACATGAGATGACTCAACAATACACGCACGATTTGTTACAAAACCAACTTATGTAAAACACTAGGATATTCTCCAGTCTCACATTCCTTGTGTTAAAAGATTACTACCAATGCTGGTCAGCATTTAAACTAACACCATCTCCTGAACAAAGCATTTGGAACTGATCCTGCAAACTGACCAACATTGCTATTGTTTAAAATCACAGAAGAAAGGTGATTTTGAACATTCACATGATCAAGGCTCACATGTCCAACCAAGATGAGTGTTATAGCAACTTGCACGATACTGGAAATTCCATGACAAGCTCCATTTTACTACCAGAAGGCAGAGAGGAGGAAAAGGAATATTGTCTAAAAGCACCTGTAAGTCTTTATTCAGCAGCTGCAAGGTAAGGCAGCTCTGCTTTTATCTCAAAAAAATAAATAGCAAAGAAAAACACCTTTAATGCTAAATGTATGATGGCACCATCATACACGATAACGTGACAATTACAAAACCAATTTTGGCAGAAAGTTGTTTTAAGCACACAGAAGCAATTACATCCAACCTCCACTGTCTGCCATGAACAGGATTATGCTATTCTGGCTAAAGCTCAGGCTAAACTGGCTTATGCTGACATTTTACTGCCAGAATAGACATTTCATTTCAACCAGAAGTCTGTTACAGAACAGGCAGCAAACAGATGTGAAAATGACAAACTTCTTGGAGCCAATTATTTGATACATAAATCAGCAAAATCACCTCTAATACGCTTATACTCCTCATATAAAGAAGCCAAGGATACTGGTTAGAACATGTAGCCAAAGCTATTGTATCTGACCATTAACCTATTACATTGTAGGTGAGTAGTGGAAAACTTTGTTAGCCTACATATTTTTTCAAATCTGCAGTGGCATAGCTATAGATCAGGATGAAAGAACATTTAAAAATTAACAAAACTGTACCAGTTGTCTGTCACAATTAGTTTTCCCAAGTTTGCATTTTATATACCTCCAAATAAAAGGCATTATAAAATACAAACCCAGAGATAAGAAAATGTTCATTCTTCAGCTCTTCTCCACATATAATAATATAAAAAGTTATTAACCAAGATAATCTACAGCATATGACTGACTTGGAAAGCCAGTTTGAATCCTACCTTCCAGCATGCTGAGGTGCATGGCATCATTGGCTCGCTTTGGCACACTAAGCATCACCTCCAGGCCATCCTTAATCTCACCTTTACCTTCTTCACAGCACGTGAGCAGCTCCTGCAAAAGACAAGCAGACATGAGTACTCTCTATCCTGTGTTTCTATACTAATAGGATAGACAACCAAATACTACTTCTAACAAGCAAAGAATAATTTTTGGCATGTAAATCTTTTTGAACTTCTTACTCTGTCCATGACATGACAGCATACTTCGTATTTATCATTATCTGTTCTTCAAGGAGCAGCCCAAGCTTTCAGCTACCCACCTCTAATTTAAACAAGATCATCTGCTCAGTAAGAAATCTTTAAAAGCTGCATTAAGGACAACATTTTTTCTGATAAGCGCAGACACAGCTATCAGGTGCAGTGCTACATCAACACCCAGAACAACGCAGTCATGAAGATGGTGGAAAGCAGGACAGCACAAAAGGACCTCCCCCGCCGCCCCCCGCCACGTCAGTCTTGGCCCCACTGCACCAAAGACCTGCTCTGTACTACTGCTGATAAAAGGATTTACACTGTTTCATTTCAAGTATTCAGTGAATTACTCTATTCTGTGTGCGCACAGTTAAATACATCCTACAGACAAAACTTCTGAATACAAACAACCATTAACTAATGGACAGAAGTTAGAGAATGGAATATGCTGAAATGCTGTAGTGGAATTTAGGGTGATGCAGTTTCCTGCCCTTTCAACATCCCACAGATATTAACATAACAGCACCTGAGCTGATATTCAAATTTCCTCACATCCTTTAATCATTTGAACAGTATCAAGGTAAAACGTAGCTTGCGTAACCAAAAGGATATATTATGTTCCTTCCATTATTCAAAACGCCCACTTAATTCATTCCCTCAGGCTAAATTCTCTTTTCCTTTTTAAAGAGAAAGCCAGGTGATTCCTACTATCACCATCATTACACTATGTTTATTTAACGGCCAATACCACCATCACAGAAAATCACTACATCATCACACTCAACTTTTGCATGACAACTCCACAAAAAAGTGAATGTAACTAATTATCCTCCAGGAGGCACAGAAGATGAGCAGCTTCAATACCATTTGGAAAAATAAGCAGAACTTCTAGAACTGCAAAATGTTTCAGCGATCATTCAAGTTTTGGGCTCTCCATCTTTACATGTTTTGCATCTCTTTTCTTACAGGGGAAAAAAAAGAAAAAGAAAACCCAGCAACCATGCATAAAATACATTTTACTACGCAGCAAAGCCATCTGGCTCTGCAAAGACTGGCAAAACGGATCTATCCCATCACTTCAATAATGTATTGGCTAAGGCCAATTTCTAAAATTTAAAAAAAATAATTATTGGAATCAGTACCCCAAAATGTCTGAAACAGCACAGCCTAGAGCATTTTTCTAAGTTATAACTTAATCAAGTTGCACCTTTTTGCAAGGGGAGAACAGACAATATGTTTCAGTTAAAAATGACAGATTTGTTTCCATCCAACTTGACCTGAAATAGCCTGCAGTGTTTTTGAGAAATTTTAAAAACAATCATCCATGGCAGTTCTCAAGCAGAAAGGGGAGACACAGATCAGTTACAGTGCTTCTGTAGGCAGCTATTACAAAACGAGCAATGCAACCTAACAGAGACCCAGCACAGTTCAAGAACACTGCTGCTCAGTCAACAAGACATCTGTCCACTGAGTGAAAGCTCCAACTATAGGTTTCCAAAAGTTTTGTTTATTTTAACAGCTACTATTTACTTCACATTTCCAGTCAACATCACAAGTAAGAACTGTTCGTGCAACAGCTCTACAGGTACTCAGTGTGTGCACATATATACACATACGTATTTATATATTTTATAGATATTTTATATTATAGTTTTTATATATATAAGCAAATATATAAAAATGTCTGTATTTTACAGTACTTCATACCATAAACATAGCTAATGGCTTGCCAAAATTTGTTGCAGAACCCATTACAAAAATGTGCCTGTCTTTATGGCTATGAATTACTTTTTTACTCTGGAAATGCAAATTAGATTTTCTAAGTAAACATTAGTAGAGCGCTATCTGTTTTGATTTATGGGAATCTGGACAAAATGTTGCTTATTTATGCCGTATTTCATTTCAGTGGCCGCCTAAAAAATATTGCAGCAATATTTGATGCTGCTCAGGATATTGTAGTCTCAGAATGCAGAGTAAAAAAAAAAAACTGATTTCAGCAAGAGCTTTGCCTTCTTAAAACCAGCGAAATCAGATGAAGAACTCAGAATTAATACTGACCTTTAAAAGAAGCTGATACTTTGTTATCCTTTGGACAGGTTTGATAAGGTAAGAGGAGATAGAGTTGGCCAGTCCATGTCGTTGTTGTATCTCCTACATGAAAAACACAAACACTGAGGACTGTGAGCACCAACGCTCAGATCTAGACTACTTTGTGGGCTATGCGATAATATACATTAACTACAAATTCTATTTGAACAAGGAGAAATAGAAAAAGACAGGATGACAAGATATTCCAGCCACAGCAAATGGTTATTTTGTGCACCTGCCAGCTCACTCTGCACAAACAAAAGACTATCACCTCTCCAAGGGTACCTGTGAAGCATTTCAACAAACCTAAATACAAATAGCAATGATTAGGGTTATTGAACATGTGGCAACGCTTTTTTTAAAAAAATTAAAATCTGTATTTCTTTTTTTACTAGCAAGAGAGAAAAAAAAAATTAACTTCAGTGTTCCAGGGTACAGCCAGGATGGCTGAGGTGGTTTCTTAGCGTCACCTGCTCGTTGAACCGTTAATAGTCACAGAAAGCATTTTCCCCCACAAGGGGGAGCGCGAAGTAACATTTTCTAACTAAAGGAGTCACCAAACACTTAAAAATGAAAACAGCCACCTACAAACAAAAAAACGAAGACCACAAAGCTAAAGGAGGAAAACAGAATTAGATGATAACTAGATGGAATAATGACAGATTTCAAGTACTGATCATGGTTGAACTTCATGGCCAGTGTTTGCCATTTATCACAGTATCGGGTATATTTTAGCCACAGAATTTCAAACAGCAAGTTATGCACTGCATCTATGTGCTTTCTAACCACAATTACAGTATCAGAAATGCCCAAGATAGGATATGCGTGACATTTTCACGTGGTCCAGGGTCTGACAGAGGAAGCTCTTGAAGTTACCTGTGCACAGAATTAGGTCTTCACATTTCTAACCCACTTTAGGTGGATTAGGGAATGGAGACCTCTGGATACACTGGTTAAGACGGAGGGATTAAAGGAGGCAGTGGCAAGAACACGTTTCTAATATAGTTTTACCAGAGCCCTTAGTTATTTTTTTGAAATAGTATTTACCAAATTTTATTTGGGTTATTTTTGGTCATATCTGCCTGATTTCCTGTAACTTATCTGCTCTTCTTCAAGCACTGAAAACTTAGAGGCTTCACAGAAAGACTTTACCTTACAGTGTTTAGAATCCCCATCTCCTCAGTGACAGACTTCTGAAATTAACCCCAAGAGCTTCAGGGATTTTTTGTTTGTTTGTTTTTATTATGTCCTTCCCTCTACTTCTACAAACAATTATTAAAAAAAAATATAAAAATCTGTGGTGTCACTACACAGCTGGTGGCTCAGCACAGTGGAGCAGGAAACAAAAGGGGGTAGAGAGCACTGTAATTGAATCATCTGTAAATACACAATTCAAGTAAAGCACCCCAGCAAATGCACAAAGTCCTTCAGCGTGGCCAAAATTCCCCAGCGAGTGCAGTTCCCTAAAACCTCAAACAGCTGCTACCTTCTGGTCCTTTCTTAAGCAGAGTATTACACATAGACCAAGTAACCTAGGATCTCAATAAGCAAGGTGGGTGGTTTAGCAGCTCTGAACAATGCCAATCAACTGAATTACCACCACATTTGATCACAATTTGAAGGTGCTCCAACAAATTTAACAAAGATTTCCATCTTTATTACATACAATGCAAATCAAGATTCACAGAATGTGCTTGTGAGAGCTGAAGATTCATGTCTCAGCTGTTACTGCCGGAATCTGCTTCCAGTTCTGAACTGCTCTGATATGTGACAGTGACTTTTTACATTGGAATTGACAGCTTTATGAGACCAACTGAGCAATGTAAGTTAACCATGTGAGATATACAACTGATTTTCTTAAGCTGACACTAAACTGCAGCATTAGTACCAGGAAACTTGCATTTTCTTATGAAATTAGGCACTCAGCGTAATTGCAAGCACATGATTCAAACTGCTAAGGCATACTTTAAAAGATGGACGCAAAGTACTTACATCAAAGTATGCTCCTGCATGTTCTAATATCAGCTGGGTAGAATCTGGCTTATTTTTACAGTAAGTAACGTACATTTGGAATTTGTCTGCCTGCAGAACAAAACGCAAATTTACACAGGTTATCAGAGAGCATAATTTCCATCTCAAGAACTTTTTTACACAGTTATCGGAGAGCATATCTTCTTTCTCAAGAAATTATCTAAACAGATTTTTTTTTTCCCCATTCAAACTGGCAGCATAAGAAAATACATCAGGCAAGTTAGACTGAAAACAATAGCAATGTATGCAAAAGTAGGTTATTCATAGCTAAGACAAAGATACCAAACCAAACCTGAATGCAGGTTTGGGCAACCTACATAACTTCAAGAGCAGCTACGCACTGGCATCTGACAGTAGTGCCTTAATTTTTCTCCCCCAAAGTTACACACTTTTTTACTCAAATTTGAAGGAAGGGGTACTTTTATAAATTTTACAAATTAAAAAGGGATCTTATAGCAAAAATCCATCCCTTCTTGCTTCCTATCTCCCTTCTTACTTCTAAACATAAGTCTGACTTCATTACCCATGTAACGAAGCAGTGTCCAACATCTTCCGGCAACTGTTCATATTTTTCCAGCTCCTTGAGGAATATACTATGGGTAAAAAAGAAAGAGACAGTATAAGGCACATGAAACATTTTCATTAGAGTAGCTGATACTGATCTATTGTTTGTGAATAAAGGCGGTTAGAAAACTTGCTGTAATTCATACCAACAGCATGTGTTAAAGAAATAAAGATAAAAGGAATGGATAAAAATGTCTAATACCACAGCTAATATAAAATGTAATTCAATACAAATTCTGATGTGAAGATCAGAAATTGATCCAGAAGACATGCAGTTAATGCATAAGAGTACACAAATTTAATAACTGCTGCTGTCCTCCATCAAAAAGGTTTCCTACTGTTTCAGTTTCAAGAGAAGTTTAGCCTTCATCCCAAGAGAAAACAGAGGTGACTGCTTTTTGGTTGCTCAAGTTATCACAAAGCATAGAAGGGAATGTAAAATCAAGTTCTGGAATATGCTAGGTATATTTTATTACTTAAGAGAATCATAACACAATACAAACACCAATGAATTAACAAAGATGCAAGATTCAGAGCGAGACTTCTGTATACAAATCTGCCCAGGAACTCAGAAGAAACATAGTGGACAAGTCTCTTTTGTGCTCTGTACTCAAGTAAATGCAACAATGGTGGGGCATCTCCACAGAAGCTTTGAAGAGCCAGGGAAGAAGAGGGAACCCTACTCTTTTGCACCAGCAGTCACACTTGGAAATCAGGAGTGAAGGTTCTGAAGGAATGACAGTCTTAAATTGATGTTTGTGCTATACCTGTATTCCTTTGAGTTCAGTGGTTTCCATCTCTTTAGGACAACTGAAAAACCTAGAGCAAAATCTTAATGTATCCAAATAATTTCTTCAAAGCTAAAAGATGTCTGAGACTGAGAAAGACAGTTCCTAATGGTGTACCTACCTGGCTGCAAAAAGCAACAACTGAAACAATTTAGCAATGCGAGAAGAAATATTTTAGATTTTCTATTCAAGCGTCCATTATTCATATGCACAATATTTTCACTAGGAAATCCCTCAGGTCATCATTTGGATTTAGCAATAATATGGAAAAGAAAGATAAGTTACTCACTTATTGTGGAACTCATAGATTTCCTGCATGTTTCCAAAGATAATGTGTTCTTTGTTTACAATACCAGGTGGGATCTCCTCGACTCCGCTTGTCATTTCCCACAGATATGTCTGCCCAGAACAAAAAAGATGCATGAAAGTCATGATAAACTCCAAACAGAAGTATCAGGTATCTATAAGCATGCATTCCTGGAGAGAAATTGGGGAAAGATCATGTAGCATCATTATCTCCAATTGTGACAGTACCTGCTGTGTCAAATATACCTTGTGATTTTGACAGTAAAATCTGAGTTCCAAAACTGACAATTTAACATAGTCCCTAAGACTTCATCATTTAAAATGCATAATGCTCCTGACAACCTCTAATGCTTCAGGATACTCCTGATCAAGGTCATGTCTGCAGTCTAGAAGTTCATGCTTTGTGCAACAGCTAGCACTGAACGTTACTTGCTTCAGCATGACAATTACTGGGCACTTTTCCATGGAATCTCTCTGAATTTCTATTCAAAAAGTCAGCTAGTAGCAGACCATGTGATACAGATAACAAGAGAATTAACACAAGCTCTTCTCTATTGCTAGCAAAGCAAATAAAGTAAACCCCTCCTTTTTCCCCTCCCCTCTCTAAAACAAAAAGCCTCACATATTTATGAATTGGGAAAAGAGCAAATGCTGAAACTCAGTACTGACAAAAGCAAAACATACAGGATGAATTCCAAAGTGGCTGTTATCAGATGTAATTTTAAGTTTCTTAATAGTGGAAAAGATACTTAATTTGGTCCTATGACTGCAAACCAATCATACTTGTTAAACATATTCTGTTAAAAGCAGAAAGAAACAGAAAGCAACGAGTTGAATCCTGTCTTCAAAGATTAATGAAAAAAAGAAAAAACTTACATCCATGCATTCCCGGAGGTCTCTTACGTAAGCCTTTTCTGTCTGAATTAGCTCAGCCATAATGAACCTTAGGTGACAACAGAAAGAATAATCAAATCTCAGTCTGTTAGATCATTATGAATGCATAATAACCAGAATACATCTTTCTCCTCATCAGCTTTTGCTTTTTCCACTGCTGCAAGAAAAATCTGAGAACTGAAATGTGAAGAGAGACAACAGATAAAGAAAACAGAAGAGGTAATAACATCCCTCCATTACTAACCAGCGCAAAAAGAAATGGGGAAGGAGATGGAATTTTTTTCAAATGTTTTTTACTTGCTACAGTCATTGAACTTCGTCCTCCCTCCTCCCCTTACACATTTATCTCACATTATTTCTAACAAGAAAAAAATCATGTTAAAAGAAGCCTAACATAGTTTTGAAAGTTTAAGATTCTGACATGCTAGAACTATCTGCGAGAACAAGCATGTGAAAAAAAGGCAATAGGAGCTATTGAGTATGTCACTCTCTTTTTACCATTTATCCAATTTCTAAGCTGCCAGATAAGCCACGACAGTTGTTTCATTATCAGAATTGATTTATGCATTCTCATTGATTAAAAATAAATAAATGTATTACTCTTTCCTGCGGGCAGACTTCCGTTTTTCTTCGTTAAGCTCATGAGCAGCATCGCGCAGTTTCACCTCTGACCCAGGGACACTGGCTGGGATTATATCCAGCTGCAAGCTTTTGCTCTTTATTAAGGAAAGGAAGAATTGATTAAGGAAGGAGACAGGAGAAAACAATAGCTAAGTCAAATGCAAGCAAAGCTTGTTTGTTTGTCATCACACTCAAATTTTTCTTACCGATTTATTGGAATCTGAGGAAATACCCAGAGCTTTCTCTAAAGAGGTCCTGTATTTCTCCATGCGCAGGGAAAAGTCTCTGTACCTCTTGTCCACTGCTGTGACACATTTTTTAATCTCTGTTGCATGAGCATGCCCTTTTTCACAAAAGCCATCAGCCAGCTGTATCAACAACTTCACCCTCTCTTTGGTTTGCTATGAAAACAGGAAAAATATCGAACAGTTACTAGCTCTACCTGTCATGAAGGGGGTCATTTTGCTTAACCTGCTACTAAGTACAGTTGGAGATGACATCAAAGAGCTAGCTTCCTCTTCTCTCTTCCCAGAACTCCTTTAAACAGATACCTTTTTCTTAAGAAAAATAGCACAAGATGAATGTAGGTTTCACAATCAAATGAATAGAAGCAGGTTGCTTATTTTTCTTTCAAAAGCGTGCTCCATATCTAACCCAGAGATTAAATTCTGCTAGGCAAGCTTTTTAGAGCATGGGTATTCTCCTCGCATCAATACAAAGGGGTTTGGATGCCAAAGAGGTCATTTTGTTCATTACCACTGAAGCACTGGTATTGGATCTGGCCCACAGTCTCAAGACCTCCTTCAGACATCACTGAAATGTTGAGATGGAGATAAGTCTTGTTATATGCTTTACACTTTAATGGATCAAGACTATATTCTTTAGATCTTTTTTATATTATCTTACGTTGTCACACAGTTTTTTGAGAGAAACTAAGAAAACAAGTAGCCACCACCAAATCTGTAACTACGTGCTTTTCCCATTAACAAGCTGCCTAAGACTATGCACTTTCTTTTATGTAAATCCTAACTCATCCACAAGGGATGCGTTTACACCTCCACCTCTTTTTCTCTCTGATACCATGTCAGACCAAATGGTAACAGGGAGTGAAGCAAAACTGTCAATAAGAACTTGACTTTTTTATGTCAGCTGGAAAGCCAACAGTGTGTGTGGGGTTTTTTTAATTATTTTTCTTTCCTAATGGTCCCTCATCCGAGCATTTCTTTTCACTACGGAGTTAGCAAGGGCTGCTACATCCTCCCAACAGGTAGCCAACTGCCAAGGGAGTGGCACTAACAACATCCTTTCAAAAGGGGCACCCATGTCACCCGCCAACTGACAGAGGAAACAAGGGGGGGCAGTGGTGCCCTGCATGCTGGAAGGGATCCAGCAAAACAAAGGCTGGAGCAAAACTGAGAAGGAAGGAAGAAAATGCTCGTTTGAAAAGCAAAAGTAATCTCTGTTCTTTCTGGATTCTCTTTTCTCCCTTCCCACATGCCCCACAACCAACTCTATCTCCAAGTCTCTTCTCTTCTGAAGTGGTCCTTCAGACAAATGAACAGCTGCTCACTTTCTTGGGCCCTATTATTTCTCTATGAAGATTGGAGAGCCAAGATGTGGAAACAGGTGACAGTTTGAACAGGTGACAAGAAGAAAGAGACAAGGTTACGTAAGCTCAGGTACTTCAGTCACACACTTGTTGCCTGTCTTTCACATGTGAAAACTTTAAAGTTTCACAAGTGGCATCTGCATCTCTGTATGGGCCTCCAGATATGTAGAACAACATAATGCTGCCATGGCTCAAAAAGTTACAGCAAAATCACAGAATACTTTACTTGTTAGGTTACTCATTTTATTAAAGTTTTAATTTTTCTACTACCTTCTAATTAAATCACAGCTGAACAATAATATGCCTTGCTGTATTTTTATCCTAAGTCAACATGCAGTAATCTATAGACATGAAGACATAAAAGTTGAAATCAAATGCCCTGCAAGATTTTTAAGCTATCTCACTACAATTCTATCATAAGAAATCAACTGCACATAGGGCTGATGGACCTCCCCTAACAGTGATTATTTCTGATTATCTTTTCTTTTGTTCTGTTCCCAGCAGAAATACAGAGAAAGAGCCACTGCAAGTAAACAAATCTCGATGGACACATCCTTCGTTTTTGGGGTTTGGTTTGTTGGGTTTTGGGGTTTTTTGGGGGGGACTTTATTTATTTATTTTACCTTTGCTGTGATCTGAAATTCTTCATGTTCTTTTAACAACTCTTGAGTATGTTGGATACTAGAGCCAGTGGAAGTATGTGTGGATAAATAAAACTCCCCATTGTCATGAATCCATTCCAGAGCCTAAATAAAACAATAATGAAGGAAAATTAAGAGAGAAGGCAACATAGTTTTGCCAACAGAAACCACCTGTGATCAGTATTTCACAAACATAGACTGGCCACAGGCAAATTTTATTCTGTCACTTGTGGCAATCATCTAATACCCTCTACAATATCAAACAGTTTGTAACTCTGAAATAATTCACTTAGTCTCTGAAGCAATGCTTAAAGAATTAAAGAAAAACAACTGATATGTGAATCTGAATACTTCAGAAAGTCCACTACTACAGGACTATAGTAGTCCACTATTAAAAGGTTCTAACTGACTATGTTTACAGCTTTGTTAGTATACTACTCAACTGAGCAAAAAAAAAAAAAAATCACTTTTTTGGTGCAACGCAGGACAGCTGTACTCAGAAATACGCATTTTCCAATTTGTAAAAATGTACATAAGACTGCCAAATCTGTAGGCTAAATTTTCCAAGCATGTAAGATTTAGCTATCATTTCACTCTTTAGTTATTCCAGGCTCACAAAGTATGGTCTGTACTACATGCACTCCTAGAAATTAAACCTGCAGCAGAGGAGGAATGGTGAAATGTATCAGTTAAACCAATGAATGTATGTATAGGTAGTAAAAGACAAGAACTAAGAACGACAATCTAAAATTGTTTCCCATCCACATCCTGGCACCTTATTCTCTCACTATTATGAACCACGATGATCCAGGTTACTATCTATGTTCTACCCCCATTAATATGTGCTGCCCTTTTAAGCATAATTCAATGGTTGCGAAGAATCCTACTCTCTGGCTGCTGGAAAAAAATTTTTTTTAAAAAAAGTCCTCTCAAACTGCCAAATAACAGGAAAAGTAAAAAATGTAACTGAAGACTAACATTATCAAGTTGTTTCGCAGCTCTTAATACAGGCTACTAGAGCAGTATGCAGAGGCACATGAACTTAGAAACATCTTGTTTCTGACAAAGTCCATATCAGATGTTCAAAGAGTTTAATACAGCTTGCTTAGAACTGTCTTGTTACTAAATGCATGTGTATCTTCTGTGCCTTCAGTAAATATTTACAGCACTAGAGAAAATTTAATACCCCAAGAGAAAAAGTAGTAGAATGCTAGTGGGTCCTCATTCTTCCTTTTATCCCCCATACTTTCGGTTTACCCTTTTATCTATCCACATTACCAAGAACAGGAGAAGTTCTATCTTGGTGGACAGTAGGTATGTATTTTTCAAGAGCATAACCTTATACTGAATCAGAAAAGGCATTGTCTGTATTATAATTCCACCAACAATTTAAACTCATCAAGGCTGTGACTGAGCAACTTTGATTCTCTTCCTTCCACTTAGGAAGCTTTTGCCTCTGGATACAAAAACTAAAGCCTCCAAAATTCAACACTGAATGTGAATGTGAGGATGCCATTCGCATACTAGTGCAGATGCAAGCCTGATGAGATAGGCCTGTACTTTTCAAGCATCACTGATGGAAAAAAACCAACCCCTCCTGGACTAGCATCAAGAAAAGGGACATTTCAACCAACCACCTGTACGATGCCCCTTGTCATTCTAATATCAATCTTTGCAAGCAAAGACTGATACGGACAAGCAGCATAGCTATCACTGATATTATAAACAACATTTATTTTGATACTTCTCACTCAACTTTTCAACCTCCACCTTTTTTGATGGGTTTATTATAATTCATTCCAGCATTGTGTAAACACAAAACCTTCCCCTCCCCAAATGTTGCCCTTTCAGAACTTTCTGGCAGCTCTCTAGAGCCACAACATGACAGAAAGTTCATCTCTATGTTTATTCCGACAGTTTACATCAGCTCTCATTTCACTGAGGATCAGGTTTGTATGTTGGTGTCCTGGTTTTGGCTGGGATAGAGTTAATTTTCTTCCTAGTAGCTGGCGTAGTGCTGTGTTTTGGATTTAGTATGAGAAGAAAGTTGGTAACACACTGATGGTTTAGTTGTTGCTCAGTGGTGCTTACACCAGTCAAGGACTTGTCAGCTCTCAGCTCTGCCAGGTGCACAAGAAACTGGAAGGGGGCACAGCCAGGACAGCTGACCCCAACTGGCCAAAGGGATATCCCACACCATATGATTTCATGCCCGGCATATAAAGCTGGGGGAAGAAGGAGGAAGGGGGGGACATTCAGAGTGATGGCGTTTGACTTCCCAAGTCACTGTGATGCGTGATGGAGCCCTGCTTTCCTGGGGATGGCTGAGCACCTGCCTGCCCATGGGAAGCACGGAATGAATTCCTTGCTTTGCTTGTGCTCACGGCTCTTGCTTTACCTATTAAGCTGTCTTTATCTCCACCCACGAGTTTTCTCACTTTTGCTCTTCCAATTCTCTCCCCCATCCCACTGTGGGGGGAGTGAGCGAGCGACTGTGTGGTGCTGAGTTGCTGGCTGGGGTTAAACCACGACAGTTGGAAACACATAACACCATACAAGAACTGGAGAAATCAATTTAGTGACGGGGTTCCAGCCCTTAACTCCGGGAACGATTTGAGAGTCTACGATTTTCCTCACAAACAGCTATGGTATTTGTTCCCATAGCAGGGCATCAAGTTTTGAAAGCACAAAGAATGGTTCTTCCAACTTCCAAACTAAAATCTGAATGAAAACAGCAACATTTCCATTTTCTAGCTAGTCAGAGTGGAGTCCAATACAGTTTGAAATGACTGAACTAGTGATTGCTGAAAAATGGGTTTTACAATTAAAATGCTGACAGATCTTTATCTCCAGTGCATGACTGTTAGTCAGTAATCTCTATACAAAAGCAAGTAGGTCATGTGCCTGGCAGAGGTTGGAATTAAGGTTATTCAAAAGATGGGGTGCAGGGCAGGGAAGGGGTGGTGGTGTTGTTTTAAAGAGGTATTAATCTTTAACTTCGCTCCAAGATTTATCTTGCATTACTTTCTTTGTGAATCATGAAAGACAGACATTAGGAATCTTTTGAGAGATCAAACCAGACCACTACTATTTAAGCCTCTGTCTATATTGGCTGTCAGAAATAAATAAATAATATAAAAAAGGTTTTTTGAGTCTTTTAAAGTAGATCTAACTAGATTTCACACTATGGGCGTTGTGTCCTTTTCTGCAGAACAGGAACAGATAGCTTCCTTTCTTTGTCCTACATCCAGTTAAAAAAAAAAAAAAAAAGTAAAAAAACCATTGCAGATCATTCCAGTCACTAATTCTGCCATGGAACCCCCTACTTATTTTTATAGCTTGTGTTTTGATTAGCAAAATGGATTTTTTTGTGTGTGTGGTAGTTACTTAATAGTTCCTTCCAGACAGATAAATTCAACAAAATACAGAGAGATGGATTTACCATGCAAGAAACCATGACACCAAGTACACGCGGAATTGCAAAAACTTTCCAAAGTCATTCAGTTATTATTGCTTAATGTGTTATCCAACTTGTCAGTTTTCTAGACCTGCCAATCAACTTAATTAGATGTTTTTCCCCCAACACTGGAGAAAAATGTTGCTGCCTGTTATTTCCCTGGTCAAATCAGGTGTGCATGGAAAAGTTAACAAGCATAACAATTTGTCAAACACAAGCTTGGAGAAATGAGATTCACCAGTACCAGATCAAGCTGGCAGAAGCAAAACACTACCTTTAAGCTACAGCAGTAAAGACACCCTGCCTCAACAGATTTCGCTGTTCTATATTAAAGGAAAAGCAAATAATTTAACTCACTATTTTAATCATGGATCTTTCAGCCATTTGAAATATTCAAGTCAATGACAAATTTGTTATTGTTGGACAAGTCAGTGTGTGTCAAACCTCGATCACACTGAAGAGGATTTTTATATAAAATCCTCACCTGTTTGGCACTTCTTTCAAACACCACATACTGTTGGCATTGATCAAGACGTCTTTTACGCATGGTCCAATAATGCAGCACACGGTTCTCCCTCTGGAAGAGTTCATTCAAGATATCTGAAGAAATTAAAATAGTTTCAACAGAGGTTATGACAACTGATTTTGAAATATCACATTAAAATAATTGGAATAAAATACTTAATACTGTAGAATTTACAATACACTTACTCTTTCTGTTACTCTTTGATTTGCTCTTTTTCCTGATATTCATGAACACAGAGTGTTCCTGTTTTGTTATTATTTACATAAATGTTGGTTAAAGAAACCAGGGATGCAATTAAAACTTGCTAGTAACACCTTTTTTCTCTCAAATATTTTTCATACAGGGACTGCTACTGTTTGTAACAGAATTGAAAATGTATTCTGATAAAGATAGATCTTGACGGGCTTTCCTCAGAAAGAATGAGCATGCACAAGTAATCACAACAAGCTTAACAACTCATATTAATCATAATAAAACCCCCAAACTTTTCTGAATACACCAGTCTCCTATGAAATATTTTAATAGTTTAATACATGTGGGCAAATACATAAACTTAGGTAACTACAAGATCAAATGCAACATAAGTAGATATAAAATGTACAGAAACCCAAGTTATAAAAAATACGCAAAATTAGTAAGTCTGTAATTCCCCTTCAAAAAAAAAAAATCAAAACAAACAGCAGTCTAAATGAGTAAGTTGACTTGTTCAAATATGAGTGTTCATTGAGCCTTGAGAGAATATCCAGGTAATCAAATAACTCCACAATTTGTTATTCCATTCCTGAGTGTCAAAAACTGTCTGCCATTGGGAAGTCACATCCAAATTCCACTGTTAACCTGCAGTTCCACATGTCTGGCTTATAAATTCTTCCTGGATGGCAAACACCTTCTGCTTACAATATGCAGAAGATTTTATCTGAACTCTGCTTCTTTAACAGTGGTTTGTTTGGGTTTTCCTTTTCCGTGCAAAGAAATCCTAGATGTTTCTTGTGAAGCTCACTTTACCCACTGCTTCTTCCAGAGCAGCAGCCCTACCACACTTTGTACCTACTGGAAGCCCATATGGCAAGCTGAAACACATGGAAATGGGGACATGCAGCGTCTCGGCCAGGTGATTATGTCTGAAGTGCAAAGAACCCAAGGAGAGGTCTACCAGAAGCAGAAGAGACCACAAAAAAAGGCTCATTCTTCACAGTAACGCTGTACTTGCTTCACTACTTATACCTACAGCTGGCTATTTTCCATAATTACGAATGAAGGCTCTCAGGTGCTAGGCCTCTTAGCGACCTTCCATTCCCCTGACCCACTGCATGGGTCCACCATGCCTTACATCCCAAAAGCTAGCAACTCCAAGAAACAGTTTGACAGAGAAGGTCAAATAAAGGGAGCATGAGGAGAAAAACATCTCTGTCAGTGATTCAGGACCAATTACAACCACTCGTCACAGCCTGCCTGAGGGTTATGAAACCTGTCTGCATCTCTGCCAACATCCTCCTGCTTGTAAGCACCGTATTCCCACTTGCCACAGAGCGTTGAGATCACCCAGGACTTGCTTTTGGTTGGAATCTGGTCACTGCAGCCAAGGTTTTCTTCCTGCTGGGCAGGCTACCCTCAAATACGCCTCAACCAATCTGTCCCTTAGCCAAGCCATGAGCTGATCTGCTATGAGCCTCACCTGCTTTCTCAGTTTTATTTCTGCCTTACACCACCCTCCAAAAAGCTTGCTCAGAATATGTGCCAGATTTCAGGGGGGCAGACTCACGGATGACTAGCATCATACAATGTAATACACCCAACTGCATACACCATATAAAAAGAGACATCTTGATAGTGACGCAAGTGAAGTAGTTCTGACAAAGAGCAAGCAAGGTGAATTCAGCTAGTTGGAACAGCTAGGACGTGATACAGATGGCAAGCCAGTGAGAGACATTTGGCTGGGCACCGTTAGTGTTATTGCCATTAATTTCTTGGACTGACAAGGAAGAGAAAAAAAAGTATTCTACAACATACTCAAAGGAAGTTATAGAACATCAACATTTAATACTAGGTTTGGATGAGCAGCTCTATCTCAAGCCTTTTGAACTACAGTCCCTGTTTTTGGTGCTTTTTTCTTTGATTCCCACATTTGTTAGGATGGTTTCCTAAGTTTCCAGCTTATTCTCCAGGCTCGGAGAGCTTTCAGCTGTCTCTATGCATCCTGCATTCTCTATCAACCTGTCGAAAAATACGAGCACCACTAGACAAGTTCCTGCATGATGTTCAGTCGCAGCCCGTACGGTAGAGACAGAGGTAACAAAGCAGCACACAAAATTAGCAGCAGAGGCAAAGATGAAGATGCTCCATTTCTGAGCTTACAGCAGTTGTCACTGACTGAATCCGCCCGCCACAGCAGTTTCGGGTCACAACTCCTTCCTAAATTTCAGCTTTGGCATGGTGTCCAATGCAGTATTTTGATACTCTTAACTGTAGGTCAAGGAAATTATTTACACTGGTGACAGGACACCTCTCAGAGTTCAGTACTATTGTGATTCCTGTTTCCTATGAAGCATGTGCTCAGCTAAATTTTGCCTAGATTAAGACATTGCTCTTCTAGATATCATAATCTGCAGCTGGGAATAAGGATCAAGTACACCACTGAATGAGTTTTTTGAAAAACATCCAGCAGTTCTGCAGAAACTCAGTTACCCTAGTTTGAAAAGTGTTCATTTATACACTATATGCTGATCACAGTCTGACAGGCTGTTTCAAGCATACACCTGAGTATGAGCGTGTAATGGTCCAGCAGAACACATGTAACTTCTATTTCTCCAAAATGAGATAAACGATCTACTGGATTTTTTTCTCTATCTATTTAGAAAAGAGATGAAAAGAGTTGGGTTTTTTTCCTTACATGCATATTTGAAAAAAAAAGATCAGAGTGAACTTTTAAATCATTTGGTTAGCTACCACCATACCACTGAGACCTAAAAGGAAGGAGTCCTCACCAGTTTTATCTTGACTTGTGTTTAATTCTCAGAAGCATATATTACATGGCTTATAGGGAAAATGCATTGGAGCATGCAGCTTATTTTATTCCTGGTTGGGGATTTTTGTTGATTTCATTGCTTTTTAAACATGTATCATTCCTCCAGGATTTTAAATGTGCACAGAACATGCACAGCACTAGGGTTCTGACATACAGTTATTCTTAAGGACATTAGCACAGACTTTTCTACTCTTTTCTCATCTGAACACATTTATGTTTCTCAGAATGACTGTTTCTACACAGCTTTCAAAACTGAATTTTTGGACAGTTTGTCTAAAAGCCCTAACATTTTTTTCTTACACTCAATAAGTGTGGTATCTACAACTTCCTGCTTCTGCTTTTTCTTTGTCTACTACTAAGAGAAGAGCTAAGTGACAAATGTCAGCAACACTTCTTCAGTTATTGATACTGCCAGCCTTTGTGTTGAGATTTTGTCTTGTACAGTTCTATAAAAGTTGATGCCTCTGGGACAGAGGAAAACCAATCCTTTGTCTTAGCTCTACACGCTCATAGTTTCAACTGCCACAATCCGGTTATTTCCTTACAGTGAGAAGCATGGCCAATACCCCATTATCTTTTCAACACAGGGAGATTTTCAGTTTGAGTACAGTCAGATACATGGGTAAGTTTAACACAAACTGTTTTCCCCGTGTAGTAAAGTGAAGCAGTGAGCATGTCCTTTTCTTATAGAGTCATCAAATAATTTAGAGTGGAAGTGACCTCTGGAGGCCATCTCTTCCAATCTCCTCGTCAAAGCACAACCAAACTCAATGTTTTTCAGGGGCTTGTTCAACTGAGTTTTAAAAACTCCCAAGAACAGAGATTCCACTACCTCTCTGGGCTATCTGCTATACTCAGTGCTTTTTCACTCTTGCTGTAACACTTTCTCCTCATACCCATTCAGAATTTTCCTTGCTGCAACTTTTTCCTCTGGTCTTATTGCTGTGTTCCTGAGTTTGGCTCCATCCTCTGCATTACATTTGGGTAGCTGCAAACAGCAATTAATTAGGCAATTAGACTTCTCTGGTTTTGAGGCTGTAGCATGGTCTGAGTGCTCAGTCACAGCTTCAAAATGCATCAAGTGGAATACAACTGGCAAACAAATGAGTAAATGCAATATTTATTTCTGAATATCTCTCTCTGATCTCTGTTCTGCCTACCTCACCCATCAGTTATGCATACCCTATTAATTTCTGTCCTTTTGTCCCTGAAAGCCCTTCAGGTTTCTCTCTCTACTCCATTCCCCACATTGCATATTACACACCTTAAAACTGCACTACATTGAATTAATCCCAGCAAAACCCAAGCGCCATGTATTAGTTCATTCCTGCCTCACCTCAGCTACCACCTATCTACACACCTAATTTAAACATGATGTCAGTTACCCTATACTTCATGAAGTTCCTTAATACTAATTCAACTATATGAAGGGTCCAAGGGCATCATTCAAGGGATTATCTTATACCACCCTGGCGCTCCCAAGGAACTTGCAGAATGCACCACAGTAATGCATTGAGTAAGCTTATGGTGAGATAAGCTCCCATCTGGCTTCAGACCAAACATTATGGGAAAGTTTACTATCTCACTCTCTGAACAAAAGCAGCACATTTGAGTCTCAAATTGAAAGGAAGATTAAGTGTAAGCAGGAGATAAATAAATTCAAAACAACTTCATTTGGGTATAAGAGAATTTAATGACTGGCAGCTCCTTCAAAGTGTGTGAGCTATTTTAATTGTTTCCTGTTAAGCCTGACAGAACCCTTTCCACTTGGGCAGGCTTCACTCCCCCATCATCACACACACCACGACACATGATGATCACATTCTCTGGAGAAAAAAAGAACAAGAAACCCCTTACTTTTGACTTGTTGTTCAGGTGCTTTGATGTGTGTCACCATCCCTGGCATGTTTACACTGTTTCTGTGCAGGTATTTCAGGAAGACATCAGCATTCCTCCGAGCCAGCGTGCAAGCCTAGAGAGTCAGCCATATTACTTTCTTTGAAGATGCACACATATACATCCAGAAAGAGATAAAGGACCTTCCTCATCCCCCTTTTGTGCATTTCCCACCCTCTCCAATTTTAAAAAGTGTTGCTTGTTAAATCCTTCTACAAGTAATCCAACCCCAAGCACTGTAATAGTTTTCCCAACAAGTAACAGCTAATCCTTACTTATCCAGCAGAAAAAAATCCAAACAAAATGCTATTACTTTTTCACTGAAGATGCTGAAAAACAATTACCTGCTCTAGAGTTTTCAGCATGACTCAGAGCTCACAGAGAAGTTTGTTTTGTGCATGTGCCATGTGCCACTTGAAGTTATTTATTGCATAAAAAGAATGAACATGCTTACATAATCACCTGGATATTCCAAAACATCCACCGCTACTTTAAACAAAAAGTAAATGCTCCACTGAAGTAAAATCAAAGGTGCTAAAATATTACAAGATGCCCTTGAAATATTAAGACAAGGCCTTGAGAGCTTTTGGTCCTTGCCACTGCATTGCCAACACTCAGCTCAGCTGCCTTCTTCATCTTAATGTACACCAAGTACTATGTACGGGCTGGCTGCCTTATTTTTAATAAGCAGAACATGAAATGCTACTTTAAAAGGTTAGCTAAAGGTAGCATGGTCAGATCCAGTAACAGAGGCACTAAGTCATTTCTCAATTTGTTTCAACACAAAGACTGGAAACTCACGTGCCAGCTGCAGAAAGATCTATACGACAGTATACTTAGAGCTATGCTAATACATTTTTGGATGTTCTCATATGTGCATTGAGAACAAAAACGCTTTTAATAAAATTAAGGTTTATATACTCTGACATCTTTCAAGGTGATGCTAGAAAAAGCCTTTGATTACAGGGTTAGTTACACTACTTTGCAAGCATCCATTACATGTTTATTCAGTATGATCAATAACCCTCTTCATAAGGACATTAGTTGAATAAAAACTTTTCATTTATCTGCAGACTAAAACACAAACCCAACTACTCCCAGATGCTTGTCTGGCAATTTCCTCCTTCCGTACTCTACTGTAGTCCAAGTACATCTGAGAGCTGCTCTGATGCACAGGCAGCAGTGGCGCTATGTGACTGTCACTTCTCTTCCAAAGCAGCGGCCTTTAAGCATTCTTTAGAATGACAGTTGCTCAAAGCAGTGATTCCCAATTCCTCTTCAGTCACAGTGGGAGACCTGACATCTATTGAAGTTCAACAGGAAATATATTTATAAAACTGGCTACAATTTTATGCACTTGGTAGTATTCTCCTACTCACTGTCATAAGCAGTTAATGTGCCATTTCCCACATCTCTGCACTTTGGGACATACCTGTAGCTTTTGAATGGCACTGTTGCTTTCCATATACATTTCAGCACTGTAAGAGTGAGCATTTGACTGTTTTCCAAGACACAGAAGACCACAAAAAAAAGGGCAAACCCTACCTTTAGGAATGCCTCCTTCTGTTCCAGGTGTTTGCTTATCATGGGAGTAACATGATCTGTTTCAGAGTTGGGACCCAGTTTGTCTGCTCCCCCACACCAGTCTTCTTCTCGCTTATATTCTTGCTCCAGGCTTTCCAGCACACTGCACACCTATCAGGAAGGAGTCGTCCAACTTGAATATAATTCAGTAAGACAAAAATTCTAAATTCAAGCTAAAAAAGTGGAAAAACCACCTACATCTTACATGTACCTTAGCTTCTGGCATGTTTTGGCTAGGACTTAAAGAGAAGGCAACAAACTTTGGCTGTAGGTTTACAGCATTGGCCTGCCTACATCGAATTGCTCAGAAGGCTATCCCTAAAATTGCTCAGCTTTCTCTGCCTCTGTGGCTGCACAGTTCAGGATGGGCTTAAGACACGATTGCAGAGGAAGCAACCTTGCCCAACTTCCCTCTAACTCTTCTGCAGACAAGTAGAATGAAGCTGATTTTTATCTGACTCCCCCACAAAAATCAAAATTAGCCATCTGAAGTATTTCTAATAAAACCTCTGTGTATCTTGTTCACAGTTTAAGCAAAACTTGAAACAAGCAGAAATCCAACTAAGCACTTGTACAGTGTGTTTCATCTTGAAAATGTTTTACAATACTTTTCTCAATTAAAAGTAAGAATCTGAGGAATATTGAAGGGGAGAGGAGGCAGATGAAGATTTGAGTCTTCACCAATAACCACTGCACTTTGGTAGTGTATCTTCTTTGAAGTTTGCTAATTGAAGCAAGTGTAGGTCAGTACAATTTGCCTACTACTCATTTATCATAGAAAGGTATAGATTAGAAGGGACCTTTAAAGATCATCTAAGTCCAATCCCCCTGCTATGGCCAGGAACACCTTTCACTAGATCAGGTTGCTCAAAGCCTTGTCCAGTTTGACTCTGAGTAAGTCCAGGGATGGAGCATCCACAACTTCTCTGGGTGACCTATTCCAGTGTCTCATCACCCTCATCATAAAAAATTTCTTCCTTATATCTATTCTAAATCTACCCTCTTTCAGTTTAAAAACCAGTGCCTCTTGTCCTGTCCCTACAGGCCTTGGTAAAAAGCCTTTGTCTTGTAAGACCACTTTATATACTGAAAGGCCGCATCACAGCCACAGTTTTCTCTTTCTAAGGCAGCTGGTAAGAGGATTTGCTTTTTTGCATTTTGTGTATAACTGCAGTTGTTATCAAACTGGTAAATATAACCAAACCTAGTCAACCATTTTTTTTAGGTAATGCTGTTTTATAGCACACTGAAGAATTAACCAAGGCAGACGCATTTCTGTACCTGTTCAGAAGTTTTATAGAAGGCAACGGAGGCATTCACAAGCTTGAGACGGTCCTCCATCTTCAGCATCAGTTGTTGCCAATGGGAAGCAACCTTCTCTGCACACTCCCGGATCATATCCATGTCATAGTGATTAGC
>NW_009259054.1:614369-641529 GCF_000687185.1 Egretta garzetta
TGCTGAACCTGCAGGGCACTTTGATGCGTTTTCTGACAAGAGGTGAAAATTCAGGAGTTCAGTGGAACACTTCAGTTAATTTTCTTGAAGACCTCAAAGGCTTACGTTTCCACTGTGTCAATGATACTTCTATACACATGCACAAACACCCATAAAATAAAAATAACTGTCTAATATTAGTCACTGCATGATTTCACTTATGCAAATACAAATAATAAATAAATCCTGTAGAGATTTATCATCAAATCAACAACAACTAGCAGTTCACAAGCAACAGCCACTGCATAGCATTAAGCCACACATGGCATATCTATATTGCAGTACACTTTGTTGTAATTAGGCATTTCAGGTTGATTTTCTTTCCCTTCATGGTGAGGAGAAAAAAAAGATGGAAAGGATGTATCTTATTTTGGCTTGATTGCTATTACCGTCCTCACAGCTTTACTGCAGTCTTTTGCACATTAGTAGTGAGCCAATGAGGTGCAGGCAGGCAGGACAATGCAAAAAGACAACTCTGCATTCACTGTGAGCAAAATTTTAACTGTAGTTCTCTGTGTAAACATATACTGGCCGAAAGTCTGGAACCTCTAACTACAATAAGTATTATATTGAAGTACAGAATGATCCAGAAAACTCAGTGTTTAAGCTTCCTAATCATCTTTCCTTAAATTGACAGACATCTAGAGGTCTCATGATTTTTATGCTTAAGAGTTACCAAAGCTCTCAAAGTGATGGTACGTACAGTGCAAACTGTGGGGAAAAAAAAAAAAAACCAAACAAACCAAAAAACGCAGAGAGAGGGAAACATAAAACTCCCAGAATGGCAGGTGAACACGAAAAGAGTTACTGTTACTGCACAGCCTACTTGTGAAAATAGTTTTCCCAAACAATCATAACTTTGGTTAATCTTTCAACAACAGTAAAGTTGTTTAAAAGATTTGCGCTATGTATAATCAGTATCACCCGAAGTCCCTCAGTCAGGCATATAATTTAATAATAGTGCATTCCAGTTAGTCTTAAGATCTCTCCCTATGTTTTGCAGACATATGACCAATCTGGTAAGTTTAGTCTGAAATCATGGCAGGAGGATGGACACACCAACCAACACACACAGATTTCAATGAAACCTACTGTCAAACACAAATGGAAACATTAAAGGACCATATGAGAATACACAAAGCTGTTGTTTGCTGTGCCATTTATTCTCAACATTAACAATTAGCATCACACTGTTGTACTCTAACAAAGGGAAACACCATTTTTGGTAAAATAGCTGTGAACAGATTGTTCGATTTATTACAATTTTTTTATTCCTCTCCAATCAAAAAATGTCTATCGCTTTACAAAGATGCAGAAAGGCACTGAGAAGGTGTGTTCATCTGGAATTCCAACTCCAAGATGAACAAGAACAAAACCCCACCTTCCCAGTAAGTGTTTTCATCTCTTTGCCATAATACGATTTCAACAGCTTTTCCTAAACTCAAAATATCATAGCGTTAACCCAACAGTATGAAAAGGGACAGAAGGAATACATCTCCTTAAGACATTGCTATGTACAGAAAGACTCATGAACTGTAATACAGGACTTCTTGGCTATGGTCACTGAAATGGTGCTTTTACCTCTATCGCATGTTGAAACTGCTCATGTTCCCTCTGTAACTGTTCTGCCTCCTGCAAAGAGCTAGCAGTGATAAGCCCAGCATTTAACATTGACTCCCCATTTCGGATCCAGCCCAAAACCTGTAGCAAAAGAGAAGACCATGAAAAACCTGTAGCAAAAGAGAAGACCATGAAATATGCAATTCCACTGCCAGCCAGCATGAAAAGCATCATTGCTAGGGACAAAAGCATTTAAGGTCACATGTAGTACTGGAATTGATGACTAAGTAATTTATTAATTATACATTTACAGCAAATTATATATTCAACAAACACAGAGAATGACATTCACTGTAATTTCACTTAGCTGATGACTCCTATCTTTCAGTCAACTACTACAGGTTGTGGTTTCAGTTTATACTCTGAACAAGCCTGTGTCTAAATACTATTTCTGTCACCTGGAAAACAGGAACAAGTTACAAGCAATAGTTGCCTAAGAGCCAGTGTCACTAATGTAAATTGAGTACAGGCAGCTCAGTAAAAATTAAACAAATAACTTTTAGTATTAATGCTGCGAAAATGTGACCACTTAGTGTCTTCTAATTGCTTAAAATTTTTTTTTATTTTCAGGATATGCCTTCTTTGATATGCCCACTGAAACCAGAAGAATCCTTGGGTGGGGAGAAGCCTCAGGAGGCCACCTTGTGCTTTCCTTATCAACAGGAGGAACATGCAACCTTAAAGCCTCTCCCAAAAGATCTATGCCTTGTTCATTACTCAAGACTCAAATAATGAACAACCCACACCATCACCAGACATTTTTATCACCCTGTCTTCTTTCTAATGTCAACATTCACATATCTCTCACACTTGAATTTCAGCTTGTTTTGTTCTTCCTGCCCACAACAGACAAAAAAAAAACAAGCCCCTAAACATTTTCTCCCTAGAATTATAGAATCGTTTAGGTTGGAAAAGACCTTTAAGATCATCAAGTCCAACCATTAACCTAACACTGCCATTCCACCACTAAAACATGTCCCTAAGCACCTCGTCTACCCGTCTTTTAAATATCTCCAGGGATGGGGAGTCTACCACTTCCCTGGGCAGCCCATTCCAATGCTTGACAACCCTTTTGGTGAAAAAATTTTTGCTAATATTCAATCCAAACAATCCCTAGCACAACTTGAGGCCATTTCCTCTTGTCCTATCTCTTGTTACCTGGGAGAAGAGACCAACATTCACATCACTACAGCCTCCTTTCAGGCAGTTGTAGAGAGCGGTAAGGTCTCCCCTCAGCTTCCTTTTTCCCAGGCTGAACAGCCCCAGTTCCCTCAGCTGCTCCTCCCTCGTAGCATCAGCTTTGTTTTTCCTTCTCCTCTCTCCCCCTCAAGAACATTTCCCGATTCCCTCCCCAGGCTCCTCTTTTCTTGTTGACTCCAGTCTCTTCAGCCTCTCCCATGTGAACTTAACTGCCTAATTTTTCTCACTGCTCTTTTACGAGCTCTCTCCAGTTGACAAGTGTCACTTTGATCAAAATCTTTCAAATACTGAGTAAAGCTGGGCATAATTCAGGTCATTCACTGTAATCCGTACAACTTTTCTATGGAACTGCTGCCCAGCCAGTAATTACCCCCGTGCTATAGCTGTTCAGCTGGTTATTCCTGCCAGTACATCATGCTCTGTATTTGTCACTAATAAAAGTCACATCCTTCTTGCAGCACGATTCTCCCATACATCAAGATCATTCTGAACTGTAATCCAGTGTTTTCTGATAAACCCAAATCCCTTTCCCAGCTTCTTTTGCCTTCATCTTCAAATTTAAAAGCATTATCTCTAACATGTAGATCTTTCTGACTGAAAACATGAACTAGTATCCAAATACAAACAGACTTCTACAGATTTTTTAATTATTTTTTTTTAAATCTGTTTTCCAATCCAATGAGCTCTTCAAACCTTTTGTTACTGAGCATGGTTTTCCAGCACGCCATCATTCATGCTAATGTAGTCTCACATGACATTCTCATAGTAAGCTAGGGCCATATAGACCAGACTAAACTATTTTAAAAGCTCTAATAGAAGGAAGATCTAAGTCATCTGCTTTTTCCTCTCTACCTAGAAGACCTGGTACCTTGTCAGGAAGAAACAGGATTTATCAAGGGGAAGCTATACTTAACTAACCTATGTTAGCCTTTTCTCCTCTCCTCATCACAGTTCACGTTTAATAATCTATGCATTTCAATATTTTTCCAGGGAATTATGTTAAACTAACTGACATGTAATCCTCCCTTAGCTAATCTTTTCCCACTTTTGAGAAGTAGATGTTGAGTTCCAGACCTCTAGAAGTTTGGAGGAGTGCTAATGTCTATGACATTATTTCAGGCAGTTTTCTAGGTATTTTAGGGTGAATTCATTTGGGCCCCATTGATTTGAAAATAACCAGTGTAAACATACATTCTCTAACCTTTTCCTACAAATTGATTTTAGAACTTCAACCACTGGTAATAATTATATTAACTACCAAATCACAGTTAGCTCTTAACACTAAATACTCTCATCTAGTGATCCACATGTGACACTACTATTAATGCTACTGCACCGGGTTATTACTAAGTGAACCAGGATGACATGACCATAATCACAGAAGGAAAACATAGGCAGAAACCAGGCAAAGGACCTACTCAAACACAAATCCTTAAAAACAAAAGGCACATGTGGTCTACATCCAAAGTGTATTCTAACACATCTTTAAAAGTTTGAAGCAACTGAGGTCTAGACATATTGACACAATGTTCATTCCATTAAATCTGCATCACAATCCCACCCTTTGTCTTACCTTTATCCAGACTGCAATATTGTTGTACTAGTAATGCAGTTTTTCGCACTTCTCCCTGCACAATGAATTGCTAATAAGTTTTCTTTCCCCTAATAGCACGTATTATAATTCTATACAAAACCTGCAAGTCTGTGGAAAATGGTAAGTCTTCAGTGTAGATGTGGGACATGACAGCAGGTCCCAGACATATACCTGGGTGTACATTCTGCTCCTCTGAGAAGAAAGTGCTGGGTCAGGTGGAACCTTGCAGGGGGTGGGAGGGAGACAGCTCTGGCCTTAGAACAACCTCTCCTGCTGCAAGGAGACACTTCCAGATCACAGTGTGGGGCAGGCACAATGGACCATGAAAGCAGCTGGGAGTCTCTAGGTTGTTAAGACACCTGGGGGTTGTCAATACTCAATCGAGCAAGCCCAGGTAAGCCTCAGGAGCAAGATAAAAGGAAAATTCCAAGGGAACCAGATGGGTCCAACAGACTGTAGACAAAACTACGCCTGGAGGAAAGGATTTGTCTGTAAGAACATAGGGGGCAGAAGATTTTTTTTTAATCCCTTTTTATTTTATTTTGTCTTGCAAAAGCAGTACTAAGCTCCCTCTCTATCTTACAAAGTAATTCTTCCAGGTGTAGTGTAAAGAAACATACCTTCTTAGGGCTAAAATACATTTAGCCTTCTCCAGAGCATTTATGAAGGAGAATGCTTGAGCAGGACCAATTCAAAACTCTTTTTGACTTGGCATCCCATCATACCCAGCAGAGGCAGCTAGCACAGAACTTGCCATTTCAAACACACTGATCTCCTGTTTGTTGCAGGTTAGGGTGCAAGCACAGAAGCTGGTGGAACTCCCAGGAAGGAAGGTTGCCAGCAGCGCTTTACCCTTCTTTCTGCTCTGACTCAAGGGGAAAACATAAGCACTAATAAATAGCGAGCCTGTTCTTTTCCCAGGGCTGCTGCCTTCCAGTGTTGGTTGGCATGTTCCCATCACCTCACTGTTTGGGTGGACCACACACCCCATCTTTCCCCTCCCAGCCTTCAGCAGGCTACAAAGGCATCAGCAAAACTGCGGAAACGAAACTGAGAGTCTGGGGCACTTGAAAGAGTCAAGAAGATAGTTCTATACATAAATGCTTGATTTAAGATTAGTTTCTTGGACCGATTTTTCACTCAAACTAAATAGGATCACGAGACATGCCTGCTGTCCTAGCTACGTTTTTATATCCATATGGCACTACGCGGAGTGCCAGGATACTCTTCCGGAGTAGTATTTTGGGACAATCAGAGCTCAAGCACTGGACTCTGTTTGAACCAAGCTAAAAGATCTGCACGTAAGAACACAAGGCTGCTCAAGGTACTCTTGAGGGTACAAGTATCTGTACACAGTTGTACAGATATGAATATATAGGTGTATACCCAAGAACGTACACCATGATCAGAGCAGATGACATATTGCACTGAGAAGGCTTAATGAGCATAGTAAAACCAATGTGGTTTTGAGCTTGGTAGAGATTTTGACCCAGGCAGATGCTGCATGTTAAATAAAGCAAAGCATTCATTCTACAAAGTGAGTACATGGGAGTGACTGCAGCAATAAGTAAACTAGCAGCTATATTTTTGGTGAGAAAAAAAAAAACAGTTTGTCTGGCAAACACGCAAGTGGAGTTCTGGACGAGACAGATATTTTCTGAACTATTTCTCTGCCTCTACCTACTCATATGTCCCTGCCCTGTAAAAAATGGTCACATTTTCCTTTCCATGTAATTTTTTCCACATACAGCTGTCCCTTCTTATTTCAGTGGGTGTCCTCTTTCCCCTATCTGCTGAGGTTTTCCTACACTGCAGTCTTCTATCTGATTTTGCCCTTTCTGCACCTATTACACATCAAGTTGACAAGCAAATTCTTTGCAGGTTTTCTTTAAACTTCTGTTTGTCTTCTGGCCCTTCTGCATCCTCCTGCTCCTGAGGTTTGATACACAGAACTTCAATGCCACAAAGCAGAACTGGCATGGTAGTTAAGGGAGAAGCAACACCGGATGTTTTCATCTGCTTTCTGTGCTTATTTAATAAGAATTCACTTGCATGTATTTGACTAAAAAACTAAGCCAGGAGACAGTTTGCTGGTCTCCATTACAGTAATCTGAGAGATGAACCCTATGGAAAAATTCCTGCAGTGTTCCAGGCTAACCTTTTCACATGACTTCGAGCTATATATTTTATATATACATGTGTGTGTGAAAACACAATAGTAGTAACATCAGTTTGGCAGGAAAAATTAAAATGGAAATCTTGTTGAAGTCCTTGCTATGGAGACAGTATCCCATCTACATAATAAGTATGCTTACACCCAGTTCATCAACAATAGATCTGGCAGAAAATCACAGTAATTGAACTGGAAAACCATGTGTTCACTGCTTCAGGCAACAAAATACAAACAAAACAGACTGAAGAGGAGGTTTACCTTGTCATTTTACTCTCAGGTAAAGCACCTGCTGTGACCTGCTGAGCTATAAAGTTTTTCCAGCGCAGAGGAAACAGAAGATTGTGCTTCCTGATATTTAGTAAAAACTAAAATAAATCAGATGTGGTTTTCTGGAAAGGCAACTGGAATCATAAAACTAAAAGTTCCTAGCCCCAAAGCATTTCAAAGGGGATCAAAAGAAATCCTATGAAACAAGATAACATTCAGTTTTAGTTCCATTCAATTTTTAGGCCTTCAGGCTGGGGAAGTATTGCAGGTTAGTCTATACAATGAAAATTTGGAAAAGGAGTTTATAATACATGAACATACTGTCAAATACATGCTCATGTAAGTTTGTTTGAAAATTCCCATCTATTACAGCATTTAATTCAACATAAAATCCCACTCGATAGAGGTGTGTATTAGGAACATAAATAGAATCCAGGCATTAGGATGGTATACTAACTATATCTTTATTGTAAGATTAGTTCATTTTTTCCAGTGCTTTCTTAAAAATCTAAACTTGTGTTTCAGTTTTGGTCAGGGCTAGCAGTGGTTCAGAGACGTTACAAAGATCTTACAGAATGACCTACAAACCACGTACTGAGCACAACATGGATTTTCATCTACATTCCATGATGTTCATCACCTCCTTGTAGCTGACAAAATACAGAACACTTGTTCTGCAAACACAGGTTTTAAACATGTGTCACTTTCTTGTCACACTTAACTTTCATACAAACAAAGCTAATGGAGCAAAGTACTCACTTGATTGTGGAAGCACATACTATATAAATAACTATTTTATAGAGTGTCTTTGAAATATTTCCCAGGTGCTATATTGTGTTCCGTATCTGAATATTATTTCAGTATCATGGGAATTAGCAATTTCTTTTCCTTACTAATCCATCCCATCCTAACCCACTGATGTACCACAAAGGGATGAGACTGCTTCAGCTCACATTCACACTTCCTTTTCATTTTTGCTTTCCTTTGCAAATGTGCACTCTTTTCCTTCATCCTCAGAATAGCATGAAAGTGAGTATAGAATCTATCCTGTTCTGTAGTAACTTTATCTCAACCATTACTCACGTGAAAGGAGCCATTTGTAATTTGCATTTACGAACACAAACAAGTGCTAAGATGGATACAGGATAGTTCAGTAGAGTATGCAAAGGCTTGAACTAGAAGTTCATATATTTGATTAATGCCTAGATTGTACTGACAGCAGACTCTACCAGTTCCTTGCATTCCTTGAATTCAAGACCACACAGAAACTTTGGGTCTGCTACTATAAAGTAACCAACCGCTGCCTGGAAAATACTTTGGGAACCTTCTGTTCACCTCTCCTATGCTAGCTGGACCCCTTTTACATTACTTCACAAGCTCAGAGTTCTCATTCAGAGTCTCAGGAGGAAAATGAATTTTTGTAAGAGCTCATGACAAACAGAAAACGGACAAGTTGCATCGTGAGCCATTACGGGACATACTAATACAACAGACTACTAGACGTCTGTGATGCTGCCCAGTGTGAGAAAGATCAAAACCACCTTTCTAGTGTTTCGTTTGTTTATTTTTTAAACTTCTGCCTGCTTCAGCGGTTTTTGCCCACAGCTCTTAAATTCACCAGAGGTTTAGGTGTTTATCGGATAAAGACTTCAAAACTTGCCACTTTATTGCCAGGAAAAGCAGAACTTCATTTTTCTTCTCCCGGAAAGTAAACCCTGCTGCAATTATGTTATCACCATTTGTAGATGTATCAGGTCAATGTTTGGGGAATATCACTGAACATTTTTATTCATTACCATACAAATCATAAAAGTAAGGATTATTTAACATAAGTTCAAATTGCTCTACACTTCAAATACTTGACTTGTATCCAGGTAGAAATATGGACTGTCAACGCAAATTACAAACCACAATATTAACAGAGGATGAAGTTTCTCAGGTCTTCAACTCCAAGGCCCTCCCCCCTTCAAATGCAGGACTCTACACAGCAGAAACTAATTTTCCACTTCTGTTCGTGGAACCAGACCTCTCCAAGAGTTGTGGAACAGCTCGGGGGGGAGCGGGGGGTGATTGGGCCCATGCATACCTGCTTGACTTCTGCCTGCAGATGCCGCAGCTGCACGCACTGCTCCAGGTGCTTGCGGTGCTGCTCAGCAGCCACGTCCAGCTCCTGCTGCTTCTCGTGGAGGAACTCCAGCAGATCCTGGACACGAGTTGCCATGTCTACATCTCTGTCACAAAGCAGCTCAACGCCTGTAATCAAGCCGGTCAATTTATAAATTACTTACAAGTCTTCTGAAGACCAATAGCCTGTTTCCACTGTTTTGCACTCACTTTTCCAGGTCCTTCTCAAAGTTCAACTGGGGTATGCTTGGAGCATTTGCTTATATGAGTATAGATTGTGCACTCTTTAAAAAGGCAATTTTTTTTGTTTTGAAGAAGCAGCCTGAGATTTACCCTAGGTGACTGTATACAGTTAAAAACATTAAGTGAAGGGGCATAAGAAACCAAAAAGGAAGACTTACTACTCTAAAGCTGAGAATTACAGCTTGAATGCACTGCTCCAATTAACTATAAAATTAACTCCCTATTATTTACTCTAATTTTACTACTTCTCGAGTTGGGGGAGGGGGGGAAATGTCCACACATCTCCAGTTTACAGTTAACCAGCATCTCTGTCATTCTCACACATCCCATGAAGAGACAACTGGATAATTCTTATAAAGCCACTGCCTGGAATAGCACGAAGGAGCCATCTTACCAGACGCCTGCACTTCATTGACATACTGCAGCAGATCCTGCCCTTGGTGGATGACATCAAAGGTCAAGTTATTCATGGTCAGGGCTTTGTCTGCATGATGCTGGAGCCTCTGTTCAGCTATTGTAAGATCTTCAGTGTCAAAGTCATTCATCTGCTGAGAGAGCTCATCATTCCAAGACTCAAGGTCTGAAATTATCTGAGGGAAAAAGGAGGAAGGCAATGTTCACTTACTCATTAGACAATGTATGTTAATTTCAAATGTTGCACTTAGGATGGAGACCAGGAACTGGAGCTGCTTATTGTTAACTGACTTCACTGACCAGGTTCAACATGGTTCAGACATGGGCTTTTTCAGCACGGGTTTTAAAGAACAACAATCTCTTTGAGAACAGCTGTTGTCAGCTACAACCTTTCCTGAAGGGTTGTTTCCATTCTACTCACATGACACCATAAAAAGTGGACACATCAAACGATTATTTTTAGAATTGTGGCATCAGTGAGTTTACGTCCTGTTTTAAAGGTGTTCTGCAAAAATTTTACTTGATTCACTAAGTATTCAAGTTTTGCATCATGCTGTGATGGCAGATTTCCAAACAATTAGGATAGCTGTTTGCGAACCCTAACCCCGATCAGCTAGCTCTACGCAAGTGAGAACAGGCAGAAACTAGCGTTTCAGGGGTAACACTGAAAACAGAAAAGCTGAGGGACAAGAGAGGCAGGAAACTATACAGGACAAGGCCTTTAGCCGCTGCTTAAAGCTTCTTTCATCTCTCTTCTATGTGCTTTAAACATTACACACACAATCTATTTAGGTATTATGAGTGGGCTCCCCTCTCAACACACACACTGGCTTCCCCTCCCACAACATCCTTCACAACTTCCCCTAACTTCCCTTTTATTTGGTCCATGCCCAACAATGCCTCATCACCTCTCTCTACTCTTCTTCTTCTTCTAACTGATCTGAAATATTTCAGAAACTTCAAATCTTCCTGACAGTCCAGGCTGAGAAACTGCTTACTTCCAGCTAACCCCTTTTTTCTGCTCTCAAGCACCTCAGAGCTGCTCTTCCCAGCTCATCTTCAAAACTCTGTGTTCATTCACTACCAAAACCAGTGACGGTCACCTAACATTTGTTTCTTCACCCACTGCATCACGGCAGTTGTCAAAAATCAGATTTACCATCTTATTTTCATCCAGTTCAGTTAACAACATTCATAAGTTATCCTCAAGAAGTAACTGTAGTTAGACTTGGTCAAACTGAAAAATACGAGTGTTAAAGGTTGTGAAACTCTGCCATCACAACATCATCTTTCACTGTCTTTCTAAACACCATTAAAAAGTGGATTGAGACTTAACATGGCACATTTGTGCCACTGTTAAAAAACTAACCCAGCCCATCTCTCTTCAGAACAGATGCCAAAACCTTACCTCTCCTACAATCAAATTGAGTGGAAATGAAGTAATAAACACAGTAAGCTCACAATGGGAGACTGCTGTGGCTAAGTGTAAGTATTTTTATAATAATGTAATGGTTTAAGTAGGTTATAGTAACTATGTCCTCTCAGACTACCCTGAGATTCACTGTACCTGATATGAACGACAGGTAGGTTGAAGAAGTCAACACTGTGTGTCACCTCAGCCAAGAGGTTTCAGTGATACTGCCTCCAAACAACAACAACAACAGTAAGAATTACAACTTCTTCCCATGTTATTTCAGGCAACCTTGAGGTTAAGATCACGGCCCACACATCATTTAAAGTAGTCTGAAACACTGTACAGGAGCAAGACATTCCCTGTCCCCTTCAAAAGACCAGAAAGCCCACGATTCAAATAAATAAATAATGCCAGCATGGTCCCGCATTCATTCACGAGTAGGGTCCTTTTTTTTTTTTTTTTTCCCCCTAAAAAAAGTTTTGTCAAGACAATTAGCATCAAACAGAACAAAGATGAATAACTAACAGACATTTAAAGCAACTGAATCACAAACTAATACCGTTCTCAGGAAATGGACAACCCAAATCAAACACAGGGTAACTACTTACCATAGCATGTGTTCAAGAAGTTCCTAGTACAGAGTCTGAGCTGCCTGACATTCCTAGGTTTTAACAAATGGAAAGGTAACACTGACAGGACACAAGGCAGAGTATAACACAGAAGGGATGCCGACTCTTTCGCACTGAGTGGGAAAGAAATAAAGAACCACAAGTCTCTCCTCAGGAGGGTCTAACTAGCATTCCTTGTACTGAGTGCTAAACAGGACCTGGAAAACATTATGTGCTGGGAAGAAAGAAAAAGGTAAAATGAGAAAGGGTAAGAGTTAGGTCTCTGTGATCCAACACTTTGCATCCTTGCCTTTTCAGCTGCATGACTTAACAGGCATCTTGTAAGTATGGTCCAAAAATAGAGTAGAGATAAAGCTGTGAGTTGAAAAGTGTGTGGTATGCTTTGAGTGGAGCCCTGACATAAACCTCGAGGCATTTAAGTTACAGACAAGCAAGTGCACAGACACAGATGAGACATATTTCAGGCTGCATACATTGTCACCAATGTTGCCTACCTACTGGCTAGGTCCATACACATCTTCCTTACGCTACTAATCACCCTAGCAAGGGACTCTTCCCATACATTTGCTCTTTCTTGCCTTTAGTTAATACAGGTGTTCGCAACAGAATCCTTCAAACAGCTCACGATCAACAGCACTTAAAAACCTACCGAGGACAGAGGTAGTCAAGCTTATATGCCAAGAGCAAGGGGCAAAACAGAGACAGCGCTACAGTTCGCAGCAATTTCAGAAGAGCAGGAGAATTTAAGTTGCAGAATAAAAGACAGCAACTAAAAGAAACAAAGTATTTTGTCAGCAAATAATAAGGGAAGAGTAAGGACAAGAAGAAGAGGACTAACCCTGCCAGCAAATCTCACCACTGTCCCCAGAAGCACAGCTGCACAGCACGATCCTGCAGTGCTAGGGGAACCCTTTGTCCCTTTTTAGCCTGTGTTATTTTGCAAGCAGTAAGACAAGCTAGAAACACTACTCGCCTTCCAGAAAAACTGTCCTCACAGGATGCTCCCCTGAATTAACTGCCCCTACAGCCAAATCTTAATTGACTGGACCAGTCACACAAAATCCAGGACAAAGGAGGAGGTCAAAACAAGGTCTGCAAGTTCTAGCTAGCATCTGGCTCCTCCTCATTATCATGTTACTTCAGCTGAGCTTCTGCTTTCAAGCAACTGACCTGGAACTAGTCCCTGCATTTTCTTCCCGGAAGTTTCCGAACAGATGTCTACCTTCAGGGAGAGGGAAAAGAGAAGCATGCTTTGCTGAGGAAGCAGAGAGAGGACATGATACAGAGACAGCAAAGCAATCAACATTTTGCTGAAGATGCTCTGCAGCTAGCGTTGTTTTGTTCCCTGGAAGGCTCCTTGGCGATCTTAAATAAGCATGACTTTTGTTTCCAAGCCACGTAAACAAAATACACCAACTCTTTTGACAAAGTAACTGGTACTTTGCTGTATATTTTATGTGCCAAAATGTAAATCTTCAGAAAAAGGAAGACCTGTAAAGATAGGATGTGTGTCTTTCCACTGCAAAATCCTATAGACATCTGTCCTGATTTTGGCTCGGGTAGAGTTAATTTTCTTCATTGTAGCTGGTATGAGGCTATGCTGTGGATTTGTGCTGAAAACAGTGTTGATAATACAGGGATGCTTTAGTTACTGCTGAGCTGGGCTTACTTAGAGTCAAGGCCTTTTCTGTTCCTCACCCCACCCCACCAGTGAGGAGGCTGCGGGTGCACAAGGAGCTGGGAGGGGGCACAGCTGGGACAGCTGACCCCAGCTGACCAAAGGGATATCGCACACCATATGATGTCATGCTTAGCATATAAAGCTGGGGGAAGAAGAAGGAAGTGGGGGACATTCGGAGCGATGGCATTTTTTCTCCTAAGTAACGCTTACGTGTGATGGAGCCCTACTGTCCTGGGGATGGCTGAACACCTGTGTGCCCATGGGAAGTAGGGAATGAATTCCTTGTTTTGCTTTGGTGGTGTGCACAGCTTTTGCTTTCCCTATTAAACTGTCTTTATCTCAGCCCATGAGTTTTCTCACTTTTACTCTTCTAATTCTCTCCCCCATCCCATTGTGGGGGGAATTAGCAAGTAGCTGTGTGGTCCTTGGTTGCCTACTAGGGTTAAACCACAAACCATCATCAAACAACATTCAGAGAAGTACTACTATCTATACAGATGCTATCCAATACTGAAGGACTAGAACACATCTGCAAAGCAGGGCTCCTGCAACCAACCTTCTGCTATTGTAGAATATTGGTTTAGGTAACCTACAGCAGAGAACAATCATATTAATCATGAACTTTACTCAGACCTTTAACTTAACTCTTCCATTAATTTTCTTCGTATATGCCTTGCCCTCCACAGCTGCCATTTCCTCAATAGAAGTATTCCGAGAACATCACACAGACCCCATCGAGCACTGCATATCGCTTCTGTGGAGACTGCAATATTGCTGACAATCCTATAAAAGGGGATACCTTTAATGTTCCTCCACATACACCAGTCATCCAACTAATTACTACAATCACATTTCTGCCATGCCTTTTGCTTGCATATTCAAGACAACTACTCTCACATAATCAAAGTAGCAAACTCCTTGCAGACTAGTTTCACCTCCTCAGTGTGAATTGCAAAATAGAGAACCTTCTTAGTCTTCCTTTACACCACAGTTGTTATTACTGTAGAGCGCACACTCTCACTTCCTCTATGGGCACGGATCAAGGAACTGTGTCTGCCTATTCCTGCATTCCTCCTAACAATGTGCTTAGCTAAACCAGACTTCAGCAATGATATTGAAACCTGACTTAGAGAGAGGAAAAAAAAAGAAAGAAAAAAAAAAAGGAGAAGCTATCACTTCTGCTGGCTGCCTCTTTGCCCTTACACTATTTCTACCTAACCAACAGCTGCAGCTTTTACTATGTTCAAGCAAAGGGGTAAAATTATCACTCACGATTTCCGGAGTCTTGAGATAAGCCTTATATACTCAAACAGGATCATTTACCAATGGATAACTCTGAACCTTCCCAGGCACCAACTCAGTATCAGTCACTGTGTACAGTGCTAGTGGTTTTACAGAAGTTGTATGATCAACTTAGCTGAAGCTTTATAATGCAGTTCTATTAACCTAAGCTCCATGTGGAGTTTCATGTCTGTCTGTACGCGTGTCCTGCACACAAACAGAAACTTTCCAACTGCTAAGCTGTAACCCTCCTCCAAGATTTGGATAGTCTCAAAACTTCTTGAAGTTTTGCAGAGGTGATGTACTACACCTGCTTTTGTATTATTTTCAGAGGTGGAAAGGAATCTTATGTATAAAATAAAGACAGACAGACAGCCCGTACACACTCCCAAAGATTAAAACAGAATTCTAAACACCACTTGTAGCTGTCAACTGAAAAAAGACTGCTGAATTAGGAAAGAGAAGAGGGGTGTTACTACAAAGGAACAGTTCAGAGGGTTTATACTAAACCACCTTGCAAGTCTTATTCATATTATCTGTAAGCATATTAGTTATGTCAAGGTAGCTTGATACTCAAAACTAAACTTACCAGATGAAGCAACTGTTACACAGATTTTACAAGACGCTTGCTTAAAGATGCACTGGGAGCCCATCAGAGCTGGAGTTAATATCAAAAAGTGCAGCTCTGCACTCTCCTGACGCTTTCACGCACATGACAAAAGCCTTAGCACAGGTAAGAACTAAGTCTATCAGTCATCTGAGCCACATGCCAATCCAACCCTACAGCATAAATGTTCCTACATGAGAGGAGGAAGCGCAATGCAGCTCCAAGAGCAGACACTCACATCTATGGCATCTCTTTCAAATATGCGGAGCTGCAGAAAGAGCTCAAGCTTGATCTTGCGTTCTTGAAAAAGCTCCTCCATCTGAGACTGGGCCTCATCCAGCTGCTGCAGGACTGTCTCTATGTGGTTGATTGAGCTGTTATGGGGGGTCTTGTTACTGGAAATGGCAGAATCCCTATTCAATGCAGAGAGAGAGGGAAGGGGCGGGGGGGAGAGAAAAAAAATAAGAGAGTATTATTGAAAAAAAAAAAATCCCATACGATTTGGATGCCATACACGACCACAAAATGTAAGACTGTTTCGGATGAGGTCAGTGGAAGTCATATTACATGAAAGCTAAGCCTGTACATCTTAGTTAATAAAAGTCCAAATTATACTTTAGTACTGGAAAAAGCATTAGGAAATGAGATTACTTTCATTTTTTGACAAATTCAACATTTAAGGACGTTCTTTTTACAGGAAGAGTAAAATTTAAAACCAGAGACAAACCCTCATATTGTGAAAAGGAAGTGGCATATGATAACTATTTACTGAACCTTCCTGGAAATCAAAAAAATCAAAATTAGATAGTAACAAAAAAAATTAATCAATCTTTTACTTTAGTATAAACTGTGCAAATTCAGATATGATAACATCATCTCCCGCAGCAAAGGGGACATGGACCAGTGCAGCTGGGCCCCATATTTATTTAGATTGCTACTGAATGAAATGGACTGCAAACTTACAATAAAGTTACTTATCAGTCTGCAAAACAATTTCAAGTCTTTTTATAAAAAGGCTGCTGCTCAGAACTCAAAATGCTGTGGAGCCCTGCATGTCAGACTACAAAGACATATGACTGCTCCTATCACAAAGGTAGCTTATGTAAACAAAATCTCCTTGTGGAGGTAGTGTTTATAAGCTGAGCTTCCTGCAAACAGAGGGTTAGAGACCATCAGTACAGCATGAAAAATCATTGTAGTCCTAATATTTACAAGTTTTATTTATAGGTCATATCTTGTAGTTATCATCTCTACCCTCAAAACAGAAAGAGCTTCCCAGAATATCAGACAAACACCAGAAGATATTTAAATAAAAAAGTGTTCTACCTTAGTTGCTGTATGAGATCTTCACCTTCTTTTATGACATTGACTGTAACCTGCAGAGTGGTCTGTTGTTGTTGACCAAAACGTTTAATCAGGTCTTGGACAGCCTCCACAGACTCAGCATACACATCATCAAGCAGTTCTTTCTGTAACTCTTCAAGCCATGTCCACAGCTAAAGGAGAGGAGAGGGAAAAAAAAAAAAAAAAAAAGAAATGTAAGCCCCAGGATCAGGCAGTCACTATTCCAAATCAATCTCCCTGGACAGGAGAAAACAGACTGAGGTGTGAGGGAGAAACAGGATTTGTTTCTCTTCATAGAAAAATCCCATCCTCAATTTAATGAAAACGAGCCTTTGTTTCAAATAAAGTTTTCGCTTCTTGGAAATACCAGGAAAGCTTTATCCGTGTTGCTAAGTCACCCTTTCTTTCCCATTTTCCTTCTACAGTACTGAGCGTATCCGATTGAGCAGCACAGAGTTCATAGCAAGAATCCCATCTGCAGCTCTGCGAGAGAGTCCCTGGGAGGGAAATGCTATGGTAACACTCCCCGAGAGAAGGGAGGAAGGAAGGAAGGAAGGAAGGGAGATGTATTGTAGCCACCATCGAATTTACACTGCCAGGCTGACACACGCACACAGATAACACAACATTTCTCAGTGGCCTTCAAAAAAAGGAAAAAGAAAAGGGCATTTCAGAAAACAAAATACAGAGAGAAATCAGATGTGAGAAGTTATTTTTCTGTCATGATCCCTACAGCTATAGTGTTCACGTTCACCCTCTTGATCTCAATTTTGCATTATTACAACAAAAATCATCACAAGTAATTCCACCAGTTAATTCAACCTTCCCCCCCTACCCACCCCAACATGTGCATGTCTTCCTGTTCAGAACTGCCCATGCACTGCAGCTTACTGAAAAACCCACAGGTACATGCTAGCTACGTATCACTACCGGTCACTCGAACCCTACTGTGTTCTTTTCCACAATGTCATGAGGCGAGTTGTTGCATCCTAAACTCCATGTGAAAATTATACATTGACAAACCATCAGCCATCCACTGTGCAACTGATAAAGACACTGCCCACGGAGAGGGAGCACGGCTGCCGGCTGCAGCGCTCCTGTGAGCAGCACAACCAGAGAGCTGCTCTCACAGGAAGCGTTCAAACCAGGTCCCTCCTCTTTATTTTACCATCACATCCCAAACCCTGCAATTCCAAGAACAAGGATTAGAGTTATTTTTTTTATCCTGAAAGAATAACTCTGTTCTGATTGAAAGTATTAAGATCTTTTGACTACATTTTAATCTACGCCTTTATACATTTTAGAGATAGAAGCAGGCATTATTATCTTTGAACCTAATTAAAAAGTTAACATAGTTAAAATACAGAGAGTAAGCAATCAAACTGGCTTAATTTCAAAAGACAGAAAAATAAATGCTTTATTTCTTTGCTTAACATTTTCCCATTTCATGCTGCTGTTTCAGTAATGTTCTGATCATAAAGGTTTCCTAACTACCAATGGAGCTACATTAAAATGGACAATACAATGAAGGATTCTAGATCTTGATTAATCTGTTCCTTTGAAGCTTTACTTTAAAACCAAATGCTAGTTTTTACATCTTACAGCCTTACATGCCTCCCGAGGTAGGTTTTAAGTTAACCAAGCTATAGGCTAAATTTTCACAAATTGGCAAGGATTAATGACATTTAACCAGATTCTTTTCTACAAATCTACTACCCCCCGCCCCACAAAACAGAACTGCCATTCATACACAGTGTGTTATTCTGACTTATATGCTTCAAAGACAATGCCTGTCACAGATCTGAATGCAACTCCATAGTCGTAAACACCACAAGCTCAAGCCACAGCAGTCTGTCTTAGTAAAAGGAGCACAAATCAATGGAACTTAGCAAGTGGGTCAAAAGCACTTGTCAGCATTCATTCCAGCATAACCCAATGCAGCATCCAATTTTTTTTTTTTTCCAAATGCACACTTAGGAATGCAAATTTCGCTTCAAGACAAATGAAACTGAAGAGCTAGAAGCCTGGCAATATAACCTGAAAACTTTACTCAGTTTTGAACACCCAGAGGACATGTTTTTCTTCCTCTCAGCTTATGAAGCTGATGTCTGAACTGTAATAATAGGACACCGTGTTAAAGACCTTCCAAGTGAGCTGGTGTGTACATACAACCAGTGCAGTTTGCAACGGTGCAAATTTATTCGAGAGTAACACTTTGTTGTTGACTGCAGAACTCGTGTTCGGCGCTAGCTGGAAGAGCTCTACCTCACGCTTACTGCACTGTCTATAAAAGGCCCAATTTTCAGAGATGTTTATTACAGACAAACTGGAATTAAAGCCATTTTGAGTCTCTTGGACTATATCAAGTTTGGCCTTTGGCTCCCTTACAAGCAACTGCACCATGGCTGAAGGCAGGTCTGAAAACCACTTCAAATTTTTCCAGTATGTGCCACACCTGTACAAAGGACACCTCGCCTCTGCATTTCTTATTCTTTACATACGCTTCAGCATAACTGGATGGAGAAGACCTGGCAGGAGCAACAAAACTTTTAAGTGTTGGGCTGGTGATGTACTGTGCATGCGAATACTTCCCTCAAAGCTCACCCTGGACACTGGAGACCAAGCTGACACAGGAGAAGCAGACTTTTCCTTTGGCGTAGCCAGTTCAAAGCAACACCACCTGCCTAGACCAGAAAGACATGGGCACTAGAACAACAGTGTTATGCCAACTGGCTTAGTGCCTTGTCAGCACGGCATGACCGTAAACATGGTATCTTGCCCCCAAGGTACCAAAGGGCTTGAAAATACACTGTGTTTGCCTACTTCATTAGCTGAATCGCCCACTGCTTGGGCAGGAAAAACCTTTTCCAAATGTGCAGAAAGAGAAGGACAGTAATTAGTATGCATTACTTGCCTAGCTGTGATTCATACGCTGTTGAAAGTGGAACAATTTAAGCCAGTTCTGAAGTGACTAAACAGCTCTGTGACATTTCCATAGAAAAAGTTACTCTAATACATTACCAAATAAGCTTTTTACACTTTTCTGCTAAGTAAGTTTCTGACAAAGAGCTTCCCCTCAAAGTAATCTTGATGTTTATACACAAAAGTTAGAATAAAGCCACCACAGATGAACAAAACTGCCAGGTTACTAAAGATGGATAGAAATTAATGCAATTTACTGAGAGGAGCTTAATTCATAACGGGTGGCAACAGCCAGCTGGCTTGTATACAGCTTTAAAATCAGAATGAGCACTGGATATACTGGAAATTATATAAATTACCTTGTTTTCAGATACAAAACCAAGGATGAAGACAGTACAAGGTTGCACAGCAAAGCCAAAAGAAAGCAACCAGTTTACAGTGGGGGGTGAAGAGAGACTGGAGCTTACCCATACACGTTCAGCAGTGCAGAACTACGGATTTTATAGTGCAAGGATTTTCTGAGGTAACACATTATTCCATAAAAGAGAGCTTGACAAGAAAAATCCGGTGGAGAAAAACACCCAAACAAACTTGTCATTAAAAAACTATTAACTTTCTCTCAGTGTGAACTTTTGAGCAACTTCCAGGCATGTTTTTTTCTATTCTCTGTAAAACAAGCAGCACGAAGATCCCTAAACAAACTACTGAGCCCTGTGACCTCAGTAAGAACTTTATCCAGCGGCAAGACAGCTCTAACGTACAGCAAGAAAACTGTATAAATAACTCAATCCAGACACAGGAGGCGGCTCTTCTGCTCTTTTCATCTGCTCTTCACATCTTATCAGAATTAAAATTGTAGAGGGAAATCAAACTCTGAATCTCTGACAGGCAAATGTTTCACCCAGCAGATTTTTTTTTTTCTTGATCTAAATATAGCACAGACTAAGAAACATCTGCTTGAATGAGCCTGCATCCTGTGCTACCTCTTTCCTAAGTTCTTGGGAGCACGCCATTAGTCACCGAGATGGTATTATTTTAATTGTCTGCAACATCCTGGAAGTTTCAGTGTTTCCATCATGGGCCTCTATCCATTTAAATCCCATTCCTGCAATCTCCTGTAAGACTGCAACTAAGACCCTACAATATTTTGCCAAATATAATCAGAGAACAATTATTTTTGAGTAAATACCTTCCCAAGCGCACAGAGTTATTTTATTAGAGTAAAATAGCTGTCACTCTTTTGCAATTTATTTTATTTTTCATTTAACAGCTTTTGGATATTCAGTCAGCCTTTTCAGCAGGGTAAGACAAAGAAAGGCACGCAGTTTCCTCATTTAAAAACTGCCAATTCCTCTTTTCTCTCCCTGCCCCCCGGCACAGCGTTGCAGTATGCCTATGACCCACGGGCACAGTTGTTGAAGGAGCTACTATCTCTACAAGGCCAAACGTTGCAACAGTATTCCCTAACAAGTATATCTGGGCATAGAAGGGGGCTGATGTATGCGTGTCTGCCTGTAAGCTCTGGTTTTCAGGACATGCAGTGGACAAAAACTGCATCTTTCTAAAAACTAAATCCGTAAAATGTTAAATCCCCAGGAGTTTGTCTTCCAGGGTCTTTCAGTGACATTTAAGACATTAAATGCATGCATATTTTTTGAAAATTAGATTTAATTATCTTAAAAAGCTTCAAATATCCCTATATATTCTACAATTATAATGGAATCAATTTCCTATTCAGAATAAATTCATCCTTGAAGCAAAAACAAGTTTCTCACATCTTGCTAAAATGATATCAACTACTAATACCCTGTTAGCATTCATCCCATTTCTTAACTGAACATGAAAAAAATGTCTATACCATAGCTTCACACAGCTTAAAGGCCTATTTCTGCCTCGCTTCTCACAAGCACTTAGTGCTATTTCAGTAAAGCCTGGACTTAAATTTGATCCCTTTTTTCAAGCGAAGTAGCTACCAGTATAGAAAAACTCACGAGAGAATAATCTGTGCTGGGTAACTAGATTCCAGTCCTACCAAAGCAGTAAACCACAACACACTTTAGCGTGCTGCCACCGAATGGGTTTCTCTTTTTTCAGATTTAAAAACTGTCGTCCTCAGCTCTCAGATTCAAGACAACCAGCATATCAAAGTACTGACCAGAGACTGCACTTCGTGTATTTTACCAGACCTGTCACACTGTGCCACAATGACACGACAAAAATATTAGAGATGCACAAAAGCCCAAGGGACAGAGCCTTCACGCTGCGATGGGGGCACCCAAAAGCTGCTCTGCTGCCTGGAAAGGGCACGCAGAGGAGAGAGCAGCCTTATCATCACATCCACATTTAAGCTGTAGACCACCAGCACAGAAGACAGAAATACTCAGGAGTGACAGACAACCAGAAGAGCAGGTCTGTCACCTCAGGGTCCACCCTGGGATGAAACAAATGAAAGGATACCCTTCCATACCCAAAAATGCAAAGGAGGGCGTATTTCTGGCAGCGAGTCGTGAGACAAAGTGAGACCATTATCAACAAGCTTTTTTTGAATCGAATACACATGCCTCTCAGCTAGATATGAATGAATCGGCAGCATTGTGGCCAGAGCAAGGCCTCCTCAGCCTTCCTGTGCACTGGCACCCTCAAAACGATGCCACCTGCGTTCAGCAGCTTGCACAGACTACTGTTTGATAACTTTTGTTTACGAACAGCGAGGTTTTGTATCTGAAATCTTCGCCAATTCCATTTCCTTCTTCGTTTCAACCTCAGCCTATGCTGGTGTAAAGTTTAGTTTGAGTAAGACAAAAAAAAGAAGAGAGACATCTAGTAACACCGTTAAGCATATTGTGAATACATAAAAAGTGCCCTGAGCTATTTTATAATCAACTTGTCAGAATACACACAAAAGGTTATACGCAAAAAGCCAACAGGCTCTTAAGAGATCATTCTCTTCCACATACAGTCAAGCCCTGATCTGGATTCCCACACTGGACTCCAGTTAGGAAAATATCTGTTGCTCTACTTTGGCACTACTACAAACACCTGGCTTGGCCCGGATTTCAGTCCTCCCACTCATAGATGCTGAGGGAGCCACTTCCGAGAGAGTGCGTGTGCATGTGTGTCTGCATGGATGTGTATGGAAGAATCTGAATTCACACCAAAACCCTGTTCATTTCTACTTGGTGACAGATTTCATAGCAAAGACTACCGTGACTCTTGCTTCTATGTTTTGCACACAACCTTTTATGATAAGCGTTTATTTAGGAAACGTATATTTTGTCTGTGCAGTTTTCTTCTCACCTTGTCCCTCCCCATATTATTAAATGTCAAAAGGCACAAAAGCCATAAGGGATTTGCTGTCTTGCAATGGTCAACCGTTTCGGATGTTCAGTTGCATTTTATCCATCCTCAGGCTGGGAACCTGCCAGGACACAGTACTTTCAATGCAAAGATTCTGATAGGGATATTTATGATCCCAAACACTTTTAAAGCTCACCAGTGCATGGCTTAACTTCAGTACATCGCTTACTGAGAAATTTGGCTTATAGATTGAAATTTCTTGCTGTTTGCATGGGAGCTAAAAATCAGTACCCACAACCTTACAAACTTAAAACTAGTAATAACATAACAGCATGGAATCACAATTTACATATATAGCAAGCGACTGATTTTCTTGGATGACCAGTAAGCAAAATGAGCAATGGCAATACTGTTACATAACAACGTATTTCTGGCTTCCCTGAATACATCCTTTTTTCCCCCCAATGAGAAAGTGGTCTATTAAGGTTAGTGTATAAGAAGTCTGGGAACTTACATGCTGCTTTCTGATGTTTGTAAGCCACAGAGAGCTCTACCAGCTTGTAACCACCTGGCTACACAACTTCTGGAAATGTTAAAGCCAGCCAGCACTTCCAATGCACATCGTAACAGGCTGCTGCACACATATACCTGTGATGTGTTCCTTCCAGGACATGTCAAGCTGATCTATTGCTTTTGTGGCAAGCACGCTGCTTCTGAAAGCAGGAATTGTGCTCATTTACTAAGCGTGAACAGAGTAACAGTACTGCACAGACACTGCAGGGCTGATGCTTCCCAGGGAAGCTGGGAAAAGTTGCGGGCAAATTCTGTGTCAAGTACAAAGGTTATGTAAAGCTACAGGGGAGAAGCAGTATTGGAACGCTCTCATCCAGATGAGGAGCATTCATTCAACATGAAGTATTTCTGGGGAAAAAAAATAAGACACAACAAAAGATCCTACTTCAAAAAAAAAAAAAAGCCAAAAACTAAGGGATTGGATGGATATTGGAGCCAGATTTCAAAGCCTCAGAACAGCCAACAACTCAGATTACCAGCTTTTCTCAGCTCTGTAGCTCCCTCCAAACTGTCACACACAAACAGGGTTTTTATTCTTCATGCCTATTTTTTGGACCAGGAAAACACAAAAAAGATACAAAATGCGTTGGTGGTGTTTTGTTTTGATTTGTTTGGGTTTTTTGGTTTTGTATTTTAACAACTGAAGCATCTCTTTCTGGTTCAACAACTAGCATATTATCCTACTACTTGAACTCCTCTCTTCACCAGCTAAGCATGCACATTGATTTCTTCACTCCACCATACAGCAGAAAGGCTATGTGCTTACAGGTATGCACTAATTTATTCAGTGACTTTTCACATCCTGCAGGAGAAATGCAATTCTCCTGCCAACAAAACATGGATGACTTTCAGGTTTAGGGCATTTTTATCTTCCATCTGCTTTGTGATGCCTTCTCAGCACTCCACACGCATGTTTGATAACAAACAACTTGCTCTTGAAAACAGATCAGAATACAGAAAGCACAAGACAGCTTTGAGCTTGCTATTTCCTTGCACCTTAACCAAAGGACTAGTCTACTAAATATGAACCACATGTGTCACACTATCATCTGTATTTTTAAGTGAAATGCAAATAAATAAAAAGATAATCTTGCTTACATAAATACATACCCTTTTTAATTTTCCTTGCTTTATTAGGTATAGAGGTCAGCCACGAGACAAAAACAAAAAAATCAACATGTGTACATCAGCCACAGTACCTTTCCCCCAAAGTCCAGGCTGCCAAGAGGCTGCCATAGGAACAGCTGTGTGCACTTACAGGGTCGCAATAATATCCATTTTCCCAAAGAAATAAATCAAGATACAGAATATCTTTTTTTCAATAAAACATTATTACTATCTAGGGGAGCAGTGGCAACACTCCAGCACATCTGGATCAGCCTCCCAGAATTACTCAACAGTGACTCACAGATCAGCTTGCCTTTCGGTTTTTTGGGTTTTTTTAAAGCCCTTTCCTTGCAAATCCTTTTAAAGTATCCGTCTTTCATCACTACAACCAACTGTATCCATTTAAATGCCATTCCAGCTGCTCTTCTTGATGCTAAGAAAAACAGATAATGAAGAAATCTATAGAAACAATGAACATGTTTCAGCAGCAGACTGTTCCTGTGCTTCACAACAGGTAATGGGAACAGCACTATGTGCTTGAGGAAAGTGGAACAAAAAAGGTCCCCCATCAGAATAGCTTACAGGACAGCATTTACGTTTTGTTTAAACAAGTAGAGTCCTGGGAGAACATTGGCAAGGAAGCATCTAACAGAAAACTGATGGGGGAGCTATGTACTCATGTCTAGAGCTAAGAAGTAATTCAATCCTGACCTCCTTCAAAGACAACTGCCTTGCGTGTTTGTTTCAAGTGCAAAGCAGATGTTTCACGTACAAAAACCTCCTCTACAAGGTTTTGCTGAAGAAGCTACTTTACATGCTATACTTCCCCACTGAACAGACCATTTCTTGATGCAGGGTGAAGGGAAGGAAGACACATACTCTGACATGCTGTGACCCAGAAGCCTTTCATATTTTCACCTAGTTTGGGCAGTGAGATTTAACATGAGCTCTAAAGAGAAAACAAGTAACCTACAACTATCAAAATTTGCCACTACCTTTAACCAAATCCCCTTACTGAAGTCCTTGTTCTTGCTCTAGCCTATTCCATCCTCTCCCACAAGCTTGTAAATTCATATGATCCGTGTTCTGAATCAGAGCAGAAAACCGATCTGGCTGAAAATTAAGTGTGTTTGGCTGAATTTTCTTTTTCCTGGTGTATCAGTTCAACCTTTGAAGGAGATTAAAAATTGCAAACATGAAGCAAAACATTCTTCTTACCGGATAAGCTCTTTAGGTTGTGAAGACTACCAATATCCAAGATCAAAATGCAATGTGTAAAACAGAAAGAAAGCAAAATCTCTCTGGGCAGCAAGGTTGCCTTAAGTAGCCTTGTGCTTCTGCCATGCGTTTCAGCCTCCTGACCCATGTCAGTCAACCATGTGTCTGACAACTCAGTTAACCGCACTGGAGAACTGGTTGAATTAAAAAAAACCAAAACGCAAACCCAGAAGTGCACAGTACCTCCCCCTGCAATGCTGTCTTTTAGCTGTATCAGTTCCCTGATCTGACCCTTCCCCCCTTCCCCATGACTGAACAAGCGTGTGCACTTGCACAACAAAGAAGGTAGAAGCTGCCTGTAAAAGTAAAATATAATAAATAATAATACTAATAATACTAACAATAATAACAATAACAACAACAACAACAATAATAATAATAATAATAATAAAATCCGTAAACACAACAACCACCCTAGCCCAGCCCCCAAACAGCAGTGAATTGCAAACCAAAACTCATTGCAAAATAGGGGTTCGTGACTTGCTATGGCAAGGTTCTAACAATGGAAGAAAGTAACACTGGACAACAATTGGTTTTAAGGCTTAAAGTTATGGGCATGACTTTGCAGCAGCTTTACCTCTTTAACATGAGTGTGAAAGGACACAGACATGTCCAGCAGGATCTTGCGTTGCTCCACGCGCCTAACAAAATCCTGTATCCGGTCTTCGAGCTGATGGGCAGCTTGATAAATTTCCTCCGGGTCACACTCCCCAGTCTGTGCGAGCTGTTCAGCTGCTTCTAGGAGCTTATCTGCATTGGTATACGTGTTCTGTAGAGAAATAAGTTAGTTTCATAGGATTAAATGAAGGAAATTTCAGTCAGTATATTTTAAAGCAACTCAACTAATGAAAACAAAAAGACAAAAAGGCCCTTGGAATATATTTTCTTTTTTTTTTTTAGTAGAATATAATCTTACAAAGTATTTTTTTTATATTTCTAAACACTTATTCATTTAACGGTGAATAAATTAATTCCTTAGCTACTCAGCCCCTCAGTTCCCTCAGCCTCTCCTCGTATGACTTGTGTTCCAGGCCCCTCACCAGCTTGGTTGCTCTCCTCTGGACATGTTCCAGCAATGCAACATCTTTCTTGTAGTGAGGGGCCCAAAACTGAACACAGTATTCAAGGTGCGGCCTCACCAGCACCGAGTACAGGGGCACGATCACTTCCCTACTCCTGCTGGTCACACTATTCCTGATACAGGCCAGGATGCCATTGGCCTACTTGGCCACCTGGGCACACTGCTGGCTCATATTCAGCCAGCTGTCAACCAGTACGCCCAGGTCCTTTTCCACCAGCCAGCTTTCCAGCCACTCTTCCCCAAGGCTGTAGCGCTGCATGGGATTGTTGTGC
>NW_009259054.1:642671-693203 GCF_000687185.1 Egretta garzetta
CAGCGTTCTGAGCAGGTCAAAGTCTGCCCTCCGGAAGTCCATGGTGGCGGTGTTGCTGACCCCTTTCCTTACCTCACCAAAAATCGAAAACTCTACCATTTCGTGATCACTAAGGCCAAGACAACCACCGACCACCACCTCTCCCACCAGTCCTTCTCTGTTAGTGAATAGGAGGTCAAGCAGGGCACCTCCCCTGGTAGGCTCACTTACCAGCTGTGTCAGGAAGTTATCTTCCACACACTGCAGGAACCTTCTGGACTGTTTCCTTTCTGCTGTATGGTATTTCCAGCAGATGTCTGGGAAGTTGAAGTCCCCCACGAGAACAAGAGCTCGTGACTGCGAGACTTCTGCCAGCCGCTTGTAGAATACTTCAACATCCTCACCCTGGTCGGGTGGTCTGTAACAGACTCCCAACAGGATATCTATGGCTGACTGTCAGAGGGGAATATTGTCCCAATACATCACAGAATTAACAAAAGCAGATTAACAGTCCCTGAGTCACAGCAGAAAACAGAATGGGAGAAGTCTGGTACCTGATGTGTTGAGAGTGCTATGGTCCAGAAAAGAGACAGACGTTTAACAGCTCTAAGGGCTTAGAACTTGCAGCCTGCATGTATATCTTACGCATTAATTCAAAACAGGACTGATTCCAAATATTTGCTATAATTTAGGTACTCTTTTTGAGCCTAACCTTGGGTTTTCATGCCTTAGAATGCTGCTCAAAATGGACTCATCCAGAAAGCACAGAAGGATTTTGGCCTCTGGAGAAAACAGACTGAAGCCAAGCCTGCACTAAAGAAGCTTTGCTTATGCTACCACATCAGCTCTCCTGATAAGTTCACGCCACTGACTATAAAAAAAAAAAAAAAAAAAAAAAAAATCTTGACAATATAAACTACACCTTTCTCTTTTCTCTTCTGGCCTTCCATCTTCTCCCAACCTCAGTTTCATCTGGTAGAAAACACTGCTTGTCAAGATAAATTAAGGGTATGCAAATGTGCTTTTTTCTTTGCCACAAATACAGTATCATACCTCTAATTAACATTATAATAACCCACAAAAGTTAAAACTGAGCCCGGCCCTAAAACTCAGCTGAGGGTCAGGAAATAAGAGCTCTCCTCCAGGGTCTCAAGCAAATTACCAGGCAAGCCCAGGACAGATTACATGACTCAGTGCAGCTTTCATGTATTTGGGGGGAGTTCCCCCTTCATTTATTATGATCTATTTATGTAAGGAATTCAATCCATGCTGCCCATTTGATTTTGACTTATGTGCATCTTAGTCCTTCCTCCAGCTTTTTAATTGCACGGAGAGGTAGAGGACTCCTCCCCAGTTTCCCTGGGAAAGCCTGTAGAGACTAACATAAGCCTAGCCTTTTCACTAAACGCTCCAGATCCCTGGCTTAGGCCATGTTGGCTCAGCACACACTCTGATCTGTGCTTTGGTGTTTTGACTTCCACAGTCACAGCTCACACGTGTTCAAGGAGCAAGGCTGAAGAGCCTTAAGGCACTCCTTGAACAACAACTACTTCATCAACCCAGAGTGCCACACCCAGCTGCAGATGGCTGAAACAGAAGTTTCCCATTTTAATGAAAACTTTATCTCACATGTGAAGCATTGTTTATGAATACCAGGAGTATCTTCTGCGTAACACAGGCCCAGGCACATCAGACTTCTCTTTCTGTAAACTGGATGGTGAACTGCCTGTGCTTAGAGATGATCACAACCCAGATGCTGCTTCAAAAGGGATTGCAATTCTCAAACCTTAACAGCAGACACACGCCTTATTGCTGAAATTTCTCTTCTGAGTAGAGCCGAAATATAATACCAACATTTACCTTAGTAGATAATAACTGCCCTTTGGAATAGAAATCGCAGCAAATAGGTGTGCTGTACTAACTACTGCCTCTCCCAACTCTCTGCTTACTTCTAAACAGTACTTGGAGGGGAAAAAAGTAGTAATGTGAAGATTTTGAAAATGTTGATCCCAAGGGGCAGCCACCAGTTAGAAAACAGAAGGTTAGGCAGAAAGAGCAGGAGTTCTCCCTTGAAGCTGCTTATGCCATTTTCCTAAATTGACAACGGAGCCTTCACGGTGACAAATTCAGAGAGCTTTAAGAAGTCCTCTAGTCTATCCCTCTGTGCCCCAAGGCACCATCGACTACACTTGAGTCTTTAATAGGCATTCTTCTCCAAAATGCTTAAAGACTCTCCATAAGGAAGAGTTTACCACCTTCCCCAACAACATATCCCACTGCTTTCCCCATCTTCCTGTTGAGAAACCTGCTCTACATATTCTTCAGTAAAAACGAACACTGTATTTTTAGAAAGCATATGAAGTGACACATCATGGAAAAGTCAAAGGCTAAATTTGAGACTCATGCAGAAATGAGTGCTACTGACAATAAATACAGCAACAGAAGTGAGTGGAGGTATGGACTGAATCTCATACAAACTGGAGTTTATTGCACTGCAGGGGGGAAGAGAGACACATGGATGGAAGGAGATTAGCAGAGGTATACAAATCATTAAAGACAGAGAAAACTAAGATAAATTACTCATCAAATACAGTGGATGCTATCACATTTGAGCATCAGACAACACACTTAAAATGAAAAAGCAAAAGTACTTTGCATCTAAGGAGCAATTAAATCACGTAACTCATTGCCACAGGATCTGGCATACATTCCAAGAGCATAAATAGGTTCAAAAAGTAGCTAGCCTAATTAAGGGAAGAAAAGTCCATCAGTGACTATTAAACACTGGTTCTGATGCATCCTTCAGTTACAGACATCAAATAAGCCTAGACAACTGGGAGGTTAAAGGTAACTTTTTACCCATCCAGTCCCTTTTCTTTGTGCATCTGGCAATGGTCATAAGATAATGCAGGACATGGACCTTCAGTTTGATGTGTTACAGCCATTCATGGGTACAGTAAGGTGAAGAACCAGTTCAAATACAGAAACTTTTTTTACAGCCTTAAAGGAGGAGGTAACTGGTGGTGGTAGGAAAATGATAGGTGTATTCAAATGAGATTTGGAAGAATCTGTTTTGTGTGTCTCTTGAACCAAGCTGACTTGAGTAAACTCAGATGCAGTCTGCAGATGGAAAAAAAAACACTTATCTGTGGAAGAAGATTTCATAATTAATTGTTGCCATACACCTTTCGTGTTTTTTGAATGTAAACTACTGTGAAAAAGCAGACATCAGTGATAGTTGAAACAGGAGAAGCTGGCTTAGGATTTCATACAAAAATGCATATGGAAGTACAACCACACTATTTATCTGCATCCAGTCCTTCTAAGCTGAAAAACTGTGCCCACAAGTGAATCAGTTATGTCTAAATCTGGAGTCTTGACACTTGGACTAAATGGTCTCATGGATACAAAGATGATTGTGGGGAGGGGGGAAAAAGGAAGGGAAAAAAAGGTAGAAAGTGAACTGGACAGGCTTCACATGAAAAGAGCAGAACTCAGTTTTACAATAGTGGGTGCAAGGTGGCATCAGAATTTGGGGAGGATTATTAGTTGGCTGAGTTTTGAATATCTAGTGTTTCTGCAGTAGTAACAAAAAGTGCCAAATAAAGAGAAACAAACCTTCATTTCACATGAATTTTAAAGTGAGTAATTTGTGAGCCCATTGCCCATTGACTCTGGAACATGTTTTGTGTTCTACACACAGCTTATTTTAACAACTCTTTGAATGCTGCTACAGAATTTGCACCTCATTCACATTAAAAAAAAAAAAATATGGAGGAAGCAGAAGGAAAGAAAAAAGAAATAATAATTTTAGCTCCTCTCAAAAACAGAAGTTAGCCTTCAATCAGGAACATTTTAACATTACTGCTGGCTCCCTGCATTTGATAAAACATTGCCATGCCACTGACAGTTCACTTGACACTGTTTCCTCTCAACTTCTGACTAGAGCTGAGAACACCCGATTATGCCTAGGGTCTCATTAAAAAAAAAGGCAACAAACCAAAACACAACAAAAAACAACGACAAAAAAAACCCTAAACCAAAACATAACAAAGACCTGGACCAATCAGAAACATAGGTAAAGAACAAATCAGCTGAAAGGTACTCATGCTTTAACAAGGACTGCAGATTGCTGTCTTATAGTTGAACATAATCTCCCTAAAAAAAAAAGGAATGCCTTTTGGGGCCTGCTTACAAGAAAGAGGAACAACTCAGAGGGTGTGCCTCTCTTGGCAGTTACTACACATTCAAGACTTAGAGATGAAAAAAATACTTATTAGATCATTTTGTCCATCCTTCTGTCAGTGGAAGACAGTCCCCTGTAGTATATTTAAGTTCTTTGACCAGTCTCAGTTTTCAGTATCTCCAAAAATAGAAATTCCACCCATCCCCTAAAGAGATCATTTTAATCTCTAGTAACATTCAGTTTTAGGAAGTTTTTCCTAAGTATTTGCTTTACAACCATCTACTTTAAAGTATAATGCATATTAACAAGATGCTCTTAACAGTTTACATCCCACTAACAGTTCTACACACTTCATCCCCTTTGGTTACTCAAACCTTTTTTTTCTTCTTCTTTGCTCAAATAACACAGTATTAAGGATGAGATCATTCAGGTTTTGTTAAGTGTCTTACGGAAATAAGATTCTTGCTTGTCTGACACAGAAAAATAAGTATTTCCACATGGAAAATATTACAGATTTTCCTAAAAAAGAAGTATTAGGAATGCATATGGAAAATCTAGCATGCGTATATACAAAACTAACAACGCTTATTTTGGAAAATTTTATAGGAAATCAATAATGAGGAAGTTTTCTGATGCTATTTTCAAGTCCTCAGTCACTGAAGTGCTCTAAGACTGTATTTACAATAAAATTTTATTAAGAGCTTAATCATCCATTAAACATGGAATATGGAAACACACTTCTGATGCGCCTGCCATAGTAGGTGTCACTGCTGAGTTCCCTTGTCACTTCAGAATTTTCTAATAATGTCTTCTGTTTTGACTGAAGGACCCCTGTATCAACCCTACCTTAATGAGATTTTTCTTGATGAATCTTAGAGATATTTACTCTTATCAATCATTAAGATTGGAGAGACAGTGAGTATTACTAATGGGGAGGATCTAGCCTTCAGCTTCTCACGGGTTTTATTCACCTCACACCCCCTTTTCAAGGCTGCCACCCAAACCAACTTCCTCTTGCTACGCTCCCTGTATTCCTCAGTATCTCTATTACTTTTGGCTTGACTCTTTTTCCACAGAAAAGTGTTTCGAAGTTCTATCATCAGTTCTACTTAAGGCTAAAACCAGAGTCTTCCTATGGAAAATGTGTTGGTATCAGTGATTCAGAACAGGAAGGCGTATACAAACTCAATTGTATTTAAAGAAAAAATCCAAAGCCAGGTTGGCCAGTTGCTGCTGGCTCACCTCGTTTCTTAGGAGTCCACCCCTTCCCCCCATCAGAGTGTTGTGGGATTTGGGAGCTCCCCAAGCTTAAAGTCAGGGAGCAGGGCTTTCAATTCAACTCCATCCTCTCTTACAGGCTGCAAAAAAGTTTAAATCCTAGAATCCCTTTAAAAGGAGAACTTTCATTCTTCTGTGATTCAACATTTGAAAGCATGCTTTTTCCAATAATAATAATAATAATAATATTATTTAATAATAATAGCAGCAGCAGCTCTGTTGGGCTTCAAGGCTCCTACTCTCTGCAAGACTGTGGAAGTTTGTGTTTTTCCTATTGAAGCTGGAGGATGAAGGAGAAGTGAACTAAAAGCTTGCAACAGAAACAACAGTCCATTCTTGGAACTGAATTTTTTGTACTGGAGCTCCCTCTGCCCAGCCCTTCAATGCCAGAGCAGAAATTTTTAATATATTTCCATGATTATTTCCATTAATGTGATTGTTTTACCTGCGCAACCTCCTCAAAGTCTTCATGGCGTTTCTGCAAAGCTCTAGCCCGATGCAGGGATTTTCCCACTCCAGTATGTTTGCTAAGAAAAGCTTCTCCATGGTTTTCAATCCAATCCAACACCTGTGGTACAGAAGGAGAGACACAAAAACTGAGTGGATGTACTGAATGTTGCAACAAAAAGACAGCTACTCAAGAAACTAAGAAGCTGTTAAGGGTCTGCTTATAAGGAACTGTACTGCTGGATTAAAACACAGGATTGCCATGAAGGACATTAATTACATCTCATTAACTTTTCTTAAGGCAATAACTAGCTCAAACTAGCTGAATCATATGATTTAAGATTATATGTTTATCTTGAAGACTACCAAGGACAACCTCATTTCTACACATTCATCAATTTGACAGTAATCTGATCCAAGTGGCTAGACCCCTTGTGAGGGTCTCTCTGTAATCCGTTTATACCTTCAGCTGACATTTTTCTGTAATGTAACACTAATGGAGTTTGCACATTCCCCAACAATGCTGGTGAATAACACAGTGAAGTTTTATTTTAGATGAGAAGTCACTTCTCCTACTACACATTATTAAGCCAAGATGAAAGATTCAGTAGTAGAATTTTTGACTAACACAATAAAATTGAGTTGAAATCATTAAGAGATGAATGACAATGTCTGCATTCAGAGCATATGAAGGATTTTGCCCCAATTCTGAAGAAGTATCTCCTCAGAACATCAGATAGACATAATTGTGTATTGTAAATTTTACAGCTGAAAAAGTGAGGAACGGAAGATACTTTAAGGACATTAAAGCTTCTACCACAATGACTGGGCTGACAGCTTTACAAATAGTAAAAACTGCACATGTAATTAGTTCCTGCCAGTTAACACAAAGGATTACTGCACACATACCAAGTTTCTGATGAGTGAATGAACAAAAACATCTGGTCTCTCTCCAAACTAATACATCTTAGCCATATCTTTATTCATTTATTAGCTAGCATGCATACGGTATATAATTATTTGGAAGATACTCAAGACGTTCAAGAATGCTGTTCAGAATTAAAGACAACTGCATATAAGCAATTTTCTTAAGTCAGCTAACCATTTTTATACAGCATTTATGTAATGGTGTGGAATACTTTACCTAACATTTATTTCCGCCATTCTTTTTTCTTTAAAAACTGAGTATTTTGTTTTGTTTTGAATATGCCTGCCGGAAACATGCACCTTATCTCTCCTTATCTACTAGTGTCCTTTACTCTGATTCCTGAAGTTGGGTAAGGTTTTTTCCCCTTTTCCTGTACTGAAAGCATTTGACACTTAGCATAACTAAAGAGAAAGACTTTTGGGGCTTGTTTTGGTTGTTTTTTCATTATTTTTTTTTCTTCTTCTTCCAAACAGACTTTAGAACCATTCCTGCAACATCACCCATGGCTACAATCAATACACATGTAATCCCATACACTATGCCCATACAAAACATCCATACTTGCTTTAGTAGATAAAATGAAACCATCTGGTGTGATTTTTCTCATTTATCTTGACTGTTAGAATCTTTTTTTGGTTTGCGAACTCTCTCCTACTGAACATCTTCAAAACAACACACAATCCCATAATGCCACATAATACAGCCATCTCAAATCACCACTACTTATGCAATGTTTGTTTCTCCTGGTAAGTATTGCCAAAAGAATACTATTGTGGTTTAGGTCAATGTACATTTTCATTCGCTTCTTTCAAGGGAAAGTATTGATCAGAGGTGGTAGAGTGAGGAGCCAAACATGGCCTCAGTTATCTGTAAAGTTTGTATTACCAATGCTTTTGACTAGTTTCAGGAGACTACTCGGCATTTCTCATTATAAAAAGAGCTAAAGAGAGACAAGTTTGGATGAGAGAATTAGACTGGACTCTGGAGACCTCTAACAGCTATAAGCTAACAAATGAAATCAACAGCAAAATCTGTCCCAGAAAGCATGGGATGAAAAGCAGGAAAGCAGCGCATGGAGAATGATTTTTGCTCCAAATAATGCTCAGTAACTTCTCAAGAAAAGAAATTGTCATAGAAATCCAGTACACAGATCATGACATAAACCAGTTAAGTAGAGAAACATTGCTGTCTCTAAGTGAAATCAGTATGAATACAAGTCTTATTAGCACTCAGCCTTCTTACCTTGATTCTTAACAACACTGAGGAAGCAACTCTCTATTTGGGGATTTCACAGCATGTAAAAGCAGAGTCAAAGTTAAGGTATGCTCTTGCCTGTCAGTGAGAGCTTCTGCATACCACTTTGACCAAAGGACAATACCGTTTGCTGGCACTGGTATTAGCCATTTAACAATCTGAAACGATACATTTTCTTCCTCTTTCTGGGAGAGGTAAGAGTTACAGAAACCATCATACCAACCCACTGAGGACTTTTCTAGTAATACTGAAAGCACATGGAATTCACTCCAGTAGTTCAGTAATACACAGGGATTTAGGAAGCTCAATACTTTTCAGTATCGATAATCCTCCACTGCAGCAAGTTGCTTTAACGATGCAATTAAGCTCTAACTGCAGTCTCAGCAGAACCATCCTTATGCCCAATACGGAATCTAGAAAAAACGCTCATTCTGAGAACACCAATACTGAATATATGATAGAAGAAACTATGGAAAGATGGCTTCGTCTTGACAAATTCATTACTCGTGGCTGTAAGATATGTTTTGTATATGCTGTTTGCAGAAATAATCTGATCTTTTGCAGACTCAACACTCTCACTTTCACCAGTCTTCCCCACATCATTATCCAGTCCTTGGCCCCCACCACCACCCTTATCTACTTTCCACACTCTCACTTTTCTGATCTCCACCACTTACTTGGTGCTGACATAACATTCAGAAGGGGAAGGTAGAAATCTCTGCCTTTCTAATCTTCGGACAGTTAAAATGTAGAAATGCTCTCTCCCCAAAAGAATGATTTCACACTGGAACCACCTCCAAAAGCCACAAGGGGATCACGCAGTGAAATCAGTATTATTTTGATGCTGAGCAAGTAGCAAGCATTCTTGGCCCGCCCTTCATTAGTCAAGGCTGAAACAAGTGACTGTTACAACAAAAACTCAGACGGAGTCTTTCCGGCAGGCAGATCAAGGAAGGAGAAGCAGCACATTTACCCAGAATGGACAGAGAAGACACCCAAGGTCAGCAAGGACCTAATAAATGCATGTTTTGAAAAAAATCTACTACAAGTATGTTTTACTAATGGCCATCCATAGTGTTTTTCAGGCCCAAAAGCTTTCACCGTAGGAGCGTCAGCAGTATCCCCCTACCAGAAGCATTCAATTTTGACCTTTCATGACTTAGCAGCATGAAACCCCATGTTACTATTACAACTCTGCTTTATTGCTTCGTATCAGAACTGTCGGAACCAGCTCCTTCCCTTTCCATAGGTGGAAGGCTAGCATACTTTATCCACTTGGTAAGCTCGTAAATTCTTAAGCATAAAATTACACTTTTATTAGCATGTTTTACACTAGAGGGATTATTTTCAACAACTGAGTGCAACAGCCAATGACCTGACTTTTATTTAAAAACCAAACAAACCCCAGCCAAACACCCTCTTTATTGGCAGACTATACAAACTAACCAGGACCTAGACCTCCTAGCATATTTCTGCTAAGGTGAAACTCAGAATTCTGTTCAGCTTAAGACTGCCATAGGTTTTCACATTTCAAATTTCAGATTTGCTGTAATTCACATCTTATCTAGTACATTTAATATTTCATGTACTACCTTCCTTACTACTTGCTCCCAAGAAATTAGCAGATGATTATTGATATACATAGCTAGCACCACAGTGGTTTTGTTGATTTAGAAAGTGCCACTAGAAACACTTTCGTGATACTGAACATACAAGAAAAAAACCAAAAACAACCAACCAACCAAAGCACCTGTTATCTAAGGTGGAAGTAACACAAAATGAAGTACCAGCTCAACACATTCAATTCCCTCCTCCAATTCAGCTCTGTCATTCATTTAACACTTCCATGAACTGATTTATTGCATTAATCCAGCAGAAAACTAGACCAGCAGAGGGAAGAGGAGGAAATCACAGATTCATGCTGAGGGACAGTTATAGATTCACTTACAATGCACTTGGTTGCTTGCCACTATGTGCGATTTAACTATAAACAGTGGAAGAAAGACACACTTAGTTTATTTTGACATGAAGAAAATCCCATTTAATGTTACTGACAATAACTTTTAAAGATTAGCTAGTTTCTAAATCATGCTAGATAATCTTAATTGAATTTTTTAAGGTTTGAACAAAGACTAAGAAGCCCGAGAGAATGTGCAAATGAAAACTAAAGTATTTTAGAAAGTTGCTTTGGACTCCTACATAAACCATTCCAGAACTGTCTTGGCTATAAATTTAACCAGTAGTTCAAAATTGACTAATTTCATGCACTGGATGGTGTCAATGATCATTCAGTTGAAGAGTTAACATTTCTCAGATATATTAGATGATCTGATAAGGTTGTTTTGGTTTTGTTTTGCAAGAAAAAAAGATTCCTTATTATTCAAGATCACTTTTCTCCTCAATGGATTTTCAAAGCTGAGCATGTTACAGTCTGCCAATGCAAGGCTATTCCAAGGAAATACCATTATTTGCTTGCTGTTTCCTTTAAGACATCTGCTCCTGGCTACTATTAGATAAATTTGTCTGCTATGGATGTTGAATTATCATTGTCTTACCATATGACCTGCACTGAAAGTATGAAAAGTTCGTTACAAAAGGGAATATTAACTGCAATTCACATTGTGATTCACAAGGCAGTGCCCAAAATACACCAACATCTGACAGTTAATTTAAAGTAACAGCCATACTTCCACATGCAACATTTCAGAAGCCTCCAGCATGGATGTTAATGGCCATTACAGGGATAAATCAAAGGACAATCCAGGCTCTGGCAGTGATAACTACTGGATATTAAGGGAAGGGTTTAGGAACATGGCAAGCAGGGGTTGCATCTCTGTACGCAAGATGTAGTTTGAAATCTGAAGTGATTGATAAAGATGTGCGTTAGCACCAAAGGCTGCAGCTTCAAATTGTCAAGAGGATATCTTGACACCTTAATGCAAGATCTGCCTTGCAAAGCATATAGAGAAACCAAGAGGCCCAAACACGAAGAAAGAAATTTCTCCAACCAGTAGGTAAGTACTAAATAATGAGCCTAAATGGATTATCCCTCTTAAGCCAATTGGTTCATACTGAAAGCTTCTGGTATACTCACAATCCACAGGCATGATTTGGATAACACATTCTTGATACTTGAAGTTATAAAAATAGGTAAAGCTGTCTACTTCGTTTTTTTCAAAGCTGTGACTATTTGATGTTAAATGCACCGGTTCTAGGGGCTGACAGGTCTCAGATAGAGAAGGAAAATCCAGCTTCTTGATGAAGAACCTGGTGGTGACTCTACAATGACTTGTTTCTAATGAAGGGTTATTTGCCAACTTCAAAGAACAAAGCAGTTTCAGAGCTACCTCCTTCACTCTGAGAGCCATGACTTAGGAAGAAGCAGAAAATGAGAGTTTCCTACAAACATTTTATGACTCTCAAGATAATAAAAGCAAAGAGTAGGAACAGCATAAGACAAAACTCTCTGTAGCATTTAATGAACACCTTCCTCCAGGAAATAAACTGCCTGCAGCCTGGCCTACCAGCCTGAAACCTGAATTGTGTATCTGGTAAATAACCTCAGAGGATCCCTTGGTCTAGGTTGCCTAAGCAGGTCCTGCTTGGACTAAATTCAAACTAGAGAAGAAAGTTCCAGGATCCAATCCACACTCGTTGGCACTAGGCTACACTGACAGGACCTGCATTTTTCCCTGTGAGAAAGAAACCACTGTGTTAATTTCAGTTTCTGAAAATCCTTATGAAGCCTTTTAAGTTTAAGAGGTGATTCACTTGTGGACGGTGCCTCATCAGTTTTGACAAGTGCCCTTCACTGACTACTCATGCAAGTACCAGTATTGGACTCTCCTGATGAGCTACTATTTATGTAGTAATCTTGATTAAGAGCTTCTAGGATTTATACAATGTCATAAGAGTGTTTTCAGTTTGGTTCTCTATACCCTTCTTGACCATTCATAACATGGACTCTGCTTTCTTTTACATTTTTTGTCAGCTAACATTTTTCATGCCTTTCTGCATCCTTCATCACATCTGACTGTTGAGAAGCTGGAAAACTGCCTGCCTTTCAATATATGCCTTTTTTTACATCAAAAAAACAAGTAATAAAGCTTTAATTATTTTATACTTAATTTAGTGCTGAAGTATTTTTTAAGCTGTTTTCTTTAACTTGCAGGAAGAGATAGGCACAGCGTATAGAAGAAAGTTGAGGCAACAAGATTGCTCACTCTCCCCACCACCTGCCTGAATTAACTATCTTTGTCAACTACTGTAAATGATGGAAACCAGGTTATTTGACTGCCAACTGTTCACATCCAGCATCTTCTTGAAACAGGTGAGTACAAGAAGTTTGGCTTAAAGCGCAACTGATCTGGAAGAAACAAGATTAGTTTAACCTGAATGTATGACTGGCTATCTAAAAACCCCATTTGAAAGTTGCTGGTTTGTGAACACCTTTACACTGAAATGAAAGAACATGATCAGCAAATACTAGCCACGTCTACTTTTTTGTGAAGATGAGCTATTAAGGGATAAATTAGTAATGCTTCTGTCAATTGCTGCCTAAACAAAATGTTTTCTGTTTATTAAAAATCTGTCAACAAAGGAATTCTTTACAGCTTTACCTTCTTAAGCTAAAATCACATCAGATATATTAATGCCTGTACTTGACTACTAACTTTTATGGATGTCATCATAATAAAAATATGGCAGCTAATAACCATTAATTCAAGAATAACATCATTGTCGGAAAGTAATCTTATCTGTAATTTTTATACCTCTCTAGTATATTACACTCAGGTTTTGAAGAAACCCATTATGCCAATTAAGTATCACTAAGGGTTTGAAACTAAAAATTTGTTACTGAATATCATTTAATTAACATTTAATGCATGTTACTCCTGCAAGTCTTTCTAACGCTTCAAGTCCAGAATTTTACCTAGAATGTGAATGTCACATTCCAGCACAAGCTCAGAATAGTAGTCTAGGATAAAAATATTTTTCATCCTGACTTAAAATAAGAGAGTTAATTTTGAAAAAGAAAAAAAAAAAGAAACAGAGCTAACTTCCAAATATGATTTCTTCCTGTAACAGCTAATATCCTCTGATAACACAGAGGACTTGGAATCAGTCAGTCAATCCCATGCAACTACTCAACTGTTGAATGGAAGAACGATCAAAACCCACCTGTCAATGCAACCAGCATCAAATCACAGGCTGACAGAATAGAAAGGCATACAGACAACAAGAAATAAAATGTACCTGTTGAACATCCTGTTGAAAAACGCATAGCTGAAGCCGCTGGTGCAAGCGGACCTTCCGATGCTGCCAAATATTTTCCAGCTGGCGCTGGTGGTGCAGTACTTCATGGATGACATCCAGAACATGATGAACTGCTTTTGAGTAGTTGGCAGAAGCAGTGAGGGAATCAGAACTCCCAGGAGTCAAAGGTCTCTGAAGTTTGTCAAGCAGTGACTTTCCATCTTGGCTCACCTGACCACCGGAAAGGACAAAGAATTACTTGTCTTGCCAAAAGCTTGTTACACTATTGTTTCATTCCCCATTCCCTCTCCCCATTTTAGATGTCTTTAAGAACTCAGGAGCAGTGATGAAGACTTTTTATTCCAGGCATGATTACATGCAGCTGTTATAGGAAAAAAAATATATAAAAATGTATATTCTCCTTCTATATAAGACAATTTTAAGAAGTAGCGCTCTTCTAAATAACAGCCTGTCTTTCAATTTTTCAATTACCTTAAGAGTGCTTTTCCTTTAAAGTGGTTGGTTTATTATTTATTTTTTTTAACAGGTCAAGTCTAACTTGGTATAAATATTCTTCAGGTCTTTCTCTAGTCAATAAAGCACCTAAAATTAAGTATTTGCCCAGAATTATCCTTCCAGAAGCATCTCTCTCTTTTCATATGCTGTAAGGGTGAACAGGAAGGTTACTTTCTATAGGTTAATATTAATTTGAGGAATACATTCAGACCAACAGATATGAACTTAGGACATGCTTTGATCTGACATGATTTACAACTTCTAAATTATTAGTGTTACTAGTAAGCCAAAGGCAAACTGTTGTTATGGCAAACTTAAACACAATTAAACCACTTAAAACCTTTCCATGCAGCAAAGAAAGATACTCTTTTCCAAAGTGTGTTTAACTCCTGATGCTGACAAGAAACAGTCATTTCTAATTGTTGTCTTCTCTGATTCAAACCACAGCAAAAATATTCAGATTTACCTCGCATGCCAATTAAAAAGCAATATTCTTATCTTATCTGGTCACTGTTAACACTTAGCACTTGCTAAGGCTCCTGAAAGCACTTTTCATTGCCATTCTGTCACTTTTAGCATGAAGCTCAGAGAACCGTTACAGTTCAGTATCATTCAGCTATCTGTAAAGAACTTTTCTAATAGCTCATCTAACAGGCAGGAAAAATGCATCCGAAACCACGAGGCTGGAGTGTAAACAATAGCCTGAATCACTCAAATCAACACCATGTCAGAAACAGAAAATTTGTCTTCCCCCAGTGGCTATTTTCAACAATTTTCACTAAATCTAGGCACATTTAAAATTTTCTATTCACTAGTCAAACAGATCTGAATGAAAATTCTTTTTTAATAATTAGTTTACAAGTGAGTTTATTTCTCAGTTCCAATTTAAGCTTTTTCATTTTAGTAATAAGTATCAATACAGCGAATGGAGCTCTCTTGGAAAAGTAGCTCCTATGAAGTCAAGTCAGTAAGAAAAAAAAGTATGGTCCATAGTAGTTATAACGATGATTGTTTTCTTTTCTGCAGCCAAATCAATTATCTAGTATAAGTCTTTCAAATATTTCAAGGTAATGGACTTCAATTATCTACCTAGAGTCCATGAAATTTTGGGGGAAAATTAATTAATTGTGACAGCCCCGTGATCTGATTAGTTTATTAGCTTTACAAATACATGATCATGCATATTTCCTCTTTGGACTTACACAGTAAAGTTTTCTTCCTCCCCAGTGCATGACTACCTTAAGATTTCAGTGAGATACATAGCTCATTTATACATATAACTTCATTTAAGGCACAGCTGTTGGCTTTTCAAGCACACCAGTTATCTAAGCTTGTAAGCTAGTAAGTTACTTTTCTAGTAATATACAGTAATTATCCCCAGTAAAATCAGACTGTCTAGTCTTAAAAGCATTTTCTCTCTTAAAATTACTGCCTTCTCCTTTGCAACCAAGTCGTGTTGTCAAGACATTGTAATCTCAAATGAATGACAAAGTGGTGTAATTTCCACAGTGTTCCTCTCTCTCTCCCTGCACTGTTCATTCATCACAAAATGAGAGGAGCTCCGTGCTGTAACAGAAATGAAGTCATACATCTAATAATGATAAGTAATATCTTTACACAGAAAGACAACTCCATCAATCTTCAAAGAGGAATGCGTGTTTAAATAAGGCGAAATAAAGCCTGCTGTTCAGAGGAGGAAGAACGACTTGTACATACACATACAACTATTATTTCTGCACCAATTCTGGTTGCTAAAAACAGAGCTATTGCTTTACCAGATGAGGAAAAGTAATGTCCTGAAATCAGAAGATAGGCACTTTTTTTTTTTTTTAAAGCAGTACCAATGAAGATTTTGTTAAAATCTCTAGCTATCCCAAAGTCAAAAGCTACAGCTTTGAAATCCTAAACAAATTTTCAAGGTATTTGCCAGAGCAATCCTATAATCTACCCATCTAATTTAGTTTAATTATGCATCACCAGGAAGCAAACAGTATTTAACATGGTAATCCACAGTACTTATTTACACTTAACAGCAGGCTCTAATCCAGTCACATCCCTGATGAAAAAACACACAAAAAACCCAATCCAAAACAAACAAAACCAAACCAAAATATCCCACTGCTTTAACTTCAATGCTTTATAATCATTATTCCAGACAGCTCTAGTCTTCTTATCCCTTGCTGCGCTCTCATGGAGCACGCACTCCAGATTGCCACTCTTCACATAAACCTACTACAAATGTGCTACATCTCTGTGTCTCTCTTCACATAAACCTGCTACAAACATGCTACATCTGTCCCTTGTTTTACAGAGTGATCCTCCCAACAAAGAAAGGTTATAATGAAGAAAAGAAACCTTCCTACCAAACATGCTCTCAACAATGAGTCGGAACAGGTACGTGTAGTAAGATCACAAGTTTTATCACCAAAGGTGTGCTTCGGTATGTCATTAGATCAGTTGCCATAGCAAGGTGGTGTATATCAGGAACGAGGGTATCAGTGTATATTTTACACAGAAGAACAACAAGTCATGTGAACTCTGCACATCTAACTCATGGTAATAAACTTTATGCAGGCCCTAAGATGGCAGGTATTAAAGAAATCCAGTTCTGATATACCAACAATAGGACTAATCATCAGCACTAATCTCACCCTCCTTTACTGCTAGATGAAGCATGACCAGACTGAAGATTCAGTTGCCCATAAACAGAGCTGGCTCGTCACAAAGTAGTTTTATCTTTAATGTAATGTATAAATCCCAATCATTATTTCAAGCCCACATGACGTCCTTTTAAAAAGAGGTGCAAGCTGTGGCCTAAGCTATACTACATCCACTGATCATTTTTTACCATGATTTAATCAAATGCATACTTTTATGCAACTTCCATGAGAACAGAAACTACTGTAGCTGATCCAGATTAACATCAGTCCAACTAAACAGCAAAAATAGTTTTACTCTGATGAGAGCAACCCTGGTAAAAGAAAGCAAGAAAAGCTCAACAGGAAACACAAAAAATACCTGTTACCTAATAGCGAAGTTAATACCCATTTGATTTCTCACTTCAGCTAACTAAAGCACATGAGAGAACTCAATATTTGAAGAAAAACAATAGGTATTTTAGCCATTGCTTTCTAGGCCACCTTCAGAATAAGCGTTTTATATGAAGTTGTAAATACATCTATTAGAAATACTAAGAAATATTATTACTTCATTGTGTGCAGAAGCCAAGATAGAGCAGCAGCATAGGATATGCTAATCTCATGAATGCTGACTACATAGGCACGCTGGCTCATTTAAGTGTCTTTGAGGTTGGCAGAACTAAGTATATAACTTCCAGCTTGTCAAGTGACGTCCTTTGATGGTTAAGCCTTTTTTGTGAGGCAATTTCAGAGATGGATTTTCAAAACACACTTAAAGCAATCCATGCCAACAGAATACTTTCCCAAAGAATACCCAACTAGCTTCCCTTCAAGTAAGTGTTTAAACGATAGTATCATACTGCTATTAAAAGGTAGTAATATGCAAATGTAAATCAAAACATACTTTGTACACTGCATGGGTTGTTTGTACCACACATGGTTCCATCTTGCCTTTTAATTTTCTTTCAGAAGATTAAGAGGAAGGCCTGAACATTCAACTTTTGAACAACAGTAGCAAAGTCCAGTGTACTAAGTTAAAAAAGAAGCCTGGCGCTTGAGTTTCCAACTCATGCACTATGCAACAAGCAATGACAGTTCATGATCTAAATCTAACATTACACCATTTTATCAAGTCAGCAACCTAAGGAAACAAACAAGACACTTGCCTCAGAGTAAGCCAAGGTAATATGCTCGTATATCCCTTGATGATGATGGATAGCATCTTCTAAATCTTGCAGTTCTGAGGGAAGTTCCACCTCACCACAGGCTTTACACCATGAGTCCACATTGCTCATGTACTGCAACAGAGAAAAAAAAAACATTCTGCTTGATTTTGGGTGCTATCAAAAAGTACACACATGTTCGTAATATACAAGTGGACTGGCATCTATGTGACAGCCACCAAAAAGACTTCTTTAAAGGGAAAAATGTTTAATGTATTTCTCTCTGAACTGACCAAAATGAAGCTTATATCAGAATAGAAACAAATATTCAAGTCTGACTATACACTTGTGGTTTTACTTATATGGAACCCTTTGAGCTGTTCACAGACAGGCAGGCCTAGTTGTATGTTGGCGGCCTTCAGAACCAATTAAACTGCTGGCAATACTGCTGCTTCAAGTTTATTCTTGCTCCTTTTCTTGATTTTGCAGCTAAGAAAAAGTTTACTTCACTCTGCACCTACCATTTCAGTTGCATGAAAGCCAGTTAAGGTCTTGTCTACACAAAGAGGTTAAAACATGCTACAGCTTTCAGGTGCAGACCCTCAGCTCCTACCCACCAACTCCCTGTGCAGATACTCATGGTACCATGAGGTATCACCTCACCTTTTTTACATTTTCAAAGAAAACCAAGTTACTTTGCATGTCTGTGCACATGCACACACACACAAAGAATGGTGAACTGTTCATTGACACATTCCACAGTTGTCTTTTGCTGGAAAGAGATCATCAAGGAGGCAAAGCAGTGTTAGAGCACAGCAAATTCACACCTCAGCCCTCAAAGCACTAACTTCAACACCCAGAGAAGTACTAAATCCATTTGGCAAGCCACTATGGCAGCAAGCACGTAAGGGATTTACAACTTAAGCAGGGGTTCTCTTAGGACTAACATGGAACTTTGGCTCAAGTCAAGCCTTTCAGGGGAAATTGAGGATACTGCAACAGAATCTCTTCTGCAGACAATTTAAGTTATCTCTGAAGCTTAAGCTGTCTTGACAGACAAGAAACTGCCATCATAGCTGTATGCACAGCAGAAATTCTGTCAACTTCTTTTTGACAGCTAGGGGGCATGAATTTTATATCCTTGTTATGCTAGGAAAGGAAAGAGGAAGAAAGAATCTCTTTTTCTAGGAGTTTTCACAGCTGTTAAACTTAGTGCAGCCAAGCACGTGTGGAATCTGTAAATTAAATTTGTCCTCTACTCATGTCAAGTTCAAGTCTCAAAAGTTTTAAGAGACCAAGCCATTTCTCTCATCATACATATCTTAATTCCTGGAGCACATGTAGTCTTTTGAGGAAAAAGTAATCCGCAGACCATTTCTGGTACTCCATTATTGTTTGAAAGCCAGGAGGAAGGGTGATAGAGTACTTAACTCCAAGATATTTATTTAATTCTCATTTCATCAAGGGATGATTTTAAAAATCACTAACGTTAAGCACCGAACATTAAAAGAAGCTCCATGTGGGACCAGAGCTACACCTCTTGCACCAGTCTGCAGGCACTGATAGCTGGCTGCAGTTTTCACTGTGTCTGACAGCAGGCAGTGACACTTACCTGTCACTTGCAAGGGAACACATGCATTCAAGAAGTGTGCGTTATTTCTTTGGCTGCTTATTTTTTATTCATCTTTTTATGTAGGTCAAGCATCACGAGTCTCTAAAGGGGTCATTCCTCTCATTCCAAACCTTTCCTTGAACTCACTCTCCATTGTTAATGAAACAGCTAATATATCACAGCCAGGTATCTTACAAAGCAACTATGACAATCCACCACAGTTAATTGTTAAATGAAAACCACAGAAGGAACAATTAAAAAGTAAATTAATCCCAGCAGATGCTGCACTATTTTCTCTTTCTTCTCTTTCCTCCTGTTTACACTTACATTTAGTACTGAAGAAGATAACACTGACCCTTACCACAGTTGCTCAGCACACACACACAAAATTTACTCCCCTGACTTCTGATGAACATCATTTTCTCATGAAAAAGGACAGCATTTGAGTCAGGGTATACCTATCTGTTCATATTTTACCATCTCCATCCTATCTGGATGGCTGACAGTGCTTAAATGCAAACCTGAATAACCCAAGCAATTAGAAAAGCATCAATACGGATAAAGTACCACACTGTGCCTATCAAATGCTCCAAGCTGGTTGGTGACTTTTATACCACAGAAAAAATTCCTTTGTCTGCTTTTTTTATGGGGCTTTTGTGTAAAACCTGCTAAAAATGCTTATTATAGTGGCATTAGTTTATATACTTCGCCTTAGTCTGTCTAATGATGGTTAAACCAATGTCACCATGAACATAATGAATAGTGATGTGTATTTGCATCTTAATTCATTCACATTTCTAATCTCTGGACATTTCTGAATTCGAATATCTGTGCAGTAGAAATCAGGAAAATAAATTCTTAAAATAAAGTGTGCTGCCTCTATTTCTGCAGTTATCAACTCCCAAGTGGTTCCTTCATTTATTCCAAATTAAAGTTGTATCAGACATGAGACCTTTTCTTGGATCCAATTTAGCAAGGCAAATGGAAAGAAAAGTATCTACAGCAGCCATACAGCACACCAGAGCTTCAGTCAGCTATAAGCATCCAAGAACCTCTGCTCTCCAAATTCACCAGAGATGTACAAGAGCAGACAGTCTATAATATCAATGGGTGACTCAACAGCACACACATAGCAGCTCCTTCAGAACTGAATTCCCTTGAGGGGGAAAGCGTGCTTTCACCACCAAGACTATTAACTTGGGGATATTTATTCCTATTTCCCCTACATATACCTCTTCTCTGGCAGTTACACATGGTTAATGACTTAATTAAAATAATTGGTATAGGCCTAAAGCTAAAATTTTTGTTTAATATAGGAGGAATCTCTTATGGGATACTAAGTAAACATCTCCCACAATTTCAGATTCAGAAGACTGTTAATTAACTTCTCCACTTTCAGGCCAGTTCAACTTACTTTTCTATAAGCAATTACTATGAGTTAAATCTTGACAGTCAAGGACTGATTGGGGTGGAGTGGTGAGGACAATAAAACAAGTGATGATTTCTGGATATAGGAAAGGCATTATATCGATACCAACTATACTGATTTTTTCCCTTTCTTTCTTTCAACTTAAAAGCTTTATATAGTTAAGCATTTATGTCCACTTCATTCTGATTCATATAGCTAATGCAGCTAAGTTTTATCTTGCACTGATACGGGAAAAGCATTTTGTGGAGAACATAAAGGCAGCGGGCTGTCCTGAGGAGAACAAGCTTTTGTTTGAGTACCAGCTGAAATCGGCAGAAATGAATGTTCTGGCTTTCTTGCCAATCTTTTCAATCACTCTCTTGTACTTCTGTCTAAATCAAAAGCAGACAGTACAACTCACCATTCCAGCATGGAAACTTTTGTTGGCACCCTCCCCGCTCACTCACCTGTTCAGCCTTCTGATGGAAGATGGAGGACATATCCAGTAGCGTGCTACGTTCATCCAAGGCTGCAGCAAACGCCTTCCATTCTTGCTCCAGCTGACTAGCAATCTGTTTTATTTGCTGTGAAGCATAATGGCCAGACTCGACCAGGCGATTTGCTACTGACATGATGCGGTTTATGTTTACATACACATTCTATGGGGAAGGAGGAGGGAAAAATTAGTGTAAGTCAGCAGACCACTTAAATACAGAGGTATACATCTATAAAATTCCTCTTTATTACAGTACTGCTTAATAGACTGGGTTTATTTGCCAAGTTTGCGCATGCCTAACTTTGGAATCTAGGTGTGTAATGTAATAGCCTGTCTGTATTATTGACAAGGGAGAAGGACAACTTGAAATGACCAGAGTCTCAAGCTAACATTAATGGTCAGCTTAAATTCGTACTATACAAAGACCCATTATCACAATGAAGAGGAAAAGCTAACTGTATTTTGCAACAGTCTCAATAAGAATGCTTACAGATGTTCAAGTCAGTAAGACATTCAGACACAAACAATATAGGAAAATCAAAGTATAATTAGCACTTGATCTACCCACGGTATGCATGTGTGCAACATCACTCTACAAATTTTTACATCAACTTCTGAAAGTATTTCTACTTTTTAAGGAACAAAACACAGAACTCTGAGTTCTAAGGAGTTCAACAATTTTAGGTTTTATTTTCCTGCCACTATATTGTCTCAGAGCTAGCACTGACCAGATAAATAAGGTCAAAGATCAGAAAGATTCTCTAGTATACTGGCATTACACACTGATGGCTCTTAGTCACTCTAATTTTCTTTACTTTCAGCTCACATATGCATTTTGGACTAAAGTATCTAAAATCTGTTCCTGTTCTGATTCTGTACGAACAAACAGTATTTTTTGAAGAAAGCAATCAAGAGTTTCTGATTCCTGCAAAGACAGAAACAAGAACGTCACCACCAAGGGGTTTCTGAGTAGCTCTTCCAGAGCTACATGTATATAATGCTGAGTTGACACTTCTTTCAATTGGGCTGACTCTAGAATGAAGTTCTCAGAATCACAGGACTGTTGAGGTTGGAGATATCTGGTCCAACCCCCTTGCTCAAAGCAGGTTCAATCTGAGCAGGTAGCTCAGGGTCGTGTCCAGTGGGGTTTTGAGAATCTATAAGGATGGAGACACGGCAACCTGTTCCAGGGTTTCTATGTTCAAATGGAATTTCTTGTATTTCAACTTGTGCCCATTACCTCTTGTTCTGTTACTGGATACCATGGAGAAAAGCCTGGTTCTGTCTTGTTTACTCCCTCCCATCAGATATTTATATTTTTATATATGCAAGATCCCTCCTAAGCATTCCTTTATCCAGGGTAACCAATCCCAGCTCTCTCAGCCTCCCCTTGTACAACACAAGCATGCCGTACAGGTACTTCAGAGAAGACCTTGGTCATGGTAATTTCCCAGAAAGGGAATGAGAGCTTTCCACAGAATGGTATCCTGTAGGCATGTCTTAATTTGTGTTTGTACAATTAGGGCAACCCCAGATCAACCATTTTGTGAACAAAAGGGATGCTGTAACCAACATCACGGTAGACCCTTTGCTTGCCAATCCAGTCTACCACTTCTCACTTGATTGTTGGTCGTCTTCTCCCTCTCCCATCATTCTTACCCTAAAGCTCTTCTTATCAGATTGTCTGGCCTGCTGGAAAAGATACTTTTGCCCCTCTTAGTCAAATAGCAATCCTTGATCCTCAGAGTCAGTCCCCCACGGTTGCAGAAACCAAAACCCTATTGCCAACATCAGCTGTCTAAACAGTTGTTAACCTTCAGGATCCATCTACCCTCCCACCAGCAGTTCTGAGAAGAAAACCAGCTGGGCTCCCCATGCCCTTGACCATTGCCTCTGGAGATGTGTAGTCATGCTTGAGACTTTCCAGGTCACCCCCTGGCAGTATCGCTAGTGCTTACATGGAACAGCAGCAGAGGACAATGGACAAGCTTTGGCAGTCTTTCCACAATGTCCCAAATCCAAGCCCTCAGCAAGCAGCAAACTTCCATAAAGAATGAGTCGGTTTGGCAGATTGGGGGTTTGTTCCCTGCAGAAGGGTATCTCCCATTACCATCACTTTTCCTCTTGGTGCTCCTGTGTGGCTCAGGTGGCACAGATACTTTATCTGACAGCTCCCAGCTCATCAGCCATGAGGTCAGTGAACCTATTCCACAGCTGCAAAGCTTCAGGTGGAGCAGAAACCTTCCTCCCAGTGCCAGAAGCCGTTATCTTCTCACCTTCATCATGGGTGTCTCCACTTCCCAAACAAACAGGCACAGGCTCTGCCTGACCCTCCTCCCTTCAGTACTGTTGGTAGTTGGGCTCTTGAAGCTGCAGTGTTGGGAAAGATCTGCTCAAGCTCTTTCTCATTATCTCTGATGCTGTGAAGACTGCTGACCTCCTCCCGCAGCCCCTTTACTTGGTGACACAGATCCTTAATAACAGCACACCTCCTGTGGGCAAGGAAACCATCTCCTGCTGCCCAAGCCTTGGCAAGAGGTCACAGGCATTCCCTGCAGCCCCAGACCTGCAGAGCTGCGTCCTCCTTCTGGAGCTCCCTCTGGGTTGAGGCCCCTGGTATCACAGGGACAGTCAGCCCAGCAGTAGCTGGGGACTGTGTCCTGGGGCGCATCACCGCCCTTGCTGGTGTCTCCACTTCCCAAACAAACAGGCACAGGCTCTGCCTGACCCTCCTCCCTTCAGTACTGTTGGTAGTTGGGCTCTTGAAGCTGCAGTGTTGGGAAAGATCTGCTCAAGCTCTTTCTCATTATCTCTGATGCTGTGAAGACTGCTGACCTCCTCCCGCAGCCCCTTTACTTGGTGACACAGATCCTTAATAACAGCACACCTCCTGTGGGCAAGGAAACCATCTCCTGCTGCCCAAGCCTTGGCAAGAGGTCACAGGCATTCCCTGCAGCCCCAGACCTGCAGAGCTGCGTCCTCCTTCTGGAGCTCCCTCTGGGTTGAGGCCCCTGGTATCACAGGGACAGTCAGCCCAGCAGTAGCTGGGGACTGTGTCCTGGGGCGCATCACCGCCATTGCTGAGGATGTGGATGCTGTTCTGAGCAGAATTCCTGGCCCCTTCTGCACAAACTGCTGCATCCATTGGCTACATTTGTTAGCTGCACTTGTTCTTGCCTATATCCTAAACATTTACGCCAAACACTATCACACAGAATGGTTGGGAAGAAAGCAATGAACACCATTAAAATCTCAACATTCTGCAGTGGAGTATTTTTCCCTCTTGTTCATGCAGTGCTTTCTGGAATGCCAGCATGCAGGAAATGCCACGGAGCGGTTAGCTACCTGTCAGTAGCAGCATCGCAACCTTCCCGATCAGGCATTGAGGAACTGAGTCCAGCGAGCCAGGGCGGACAGAACTGACTGCAGCAAGCCTCAGCAAAGGCCACAGATCAACAAGTGACAGAAGAACACCACCTGAATTTGCTGGAAAACTGTATGGTCATATTACTGTTGAGAGATGTGATGGGCAGCCTGTGCCAAATTCTGACTACACCCTGCCAGTAAGAGAGGTCAGGGGAGAATGCTGGCATGTCGACACCCCCAGCACCGTGTAGACGCTGAGCATCTGAGGTGGAACCATTACCTGTTGGCATCGAGCCACTGCCCAGAGCCTGACAGCGATTGGCTGGAGCAAGCATTGCAGCTCCTCCAGGATTCTCTGTGCTGACTCATCTGAGCGGTAACTGTCACCAGTCTCTATTCATTATAACCACGCATGTATGCGAGCAGGAGCATACCTGACACAGCCTACACCCTCAGCTGGTCCACTTAATAAACTGAGCACAGCAGTGTCATCTCGGCTGGTTTTCCTTCCTGCACAGTACTACCTTTTCATTTTTTAGGTTATCCCACAGATCTATGCTCCCCTCTTAAGCACAGCTGAAGAACTGGAGGAGAACAGAACTGCTATTTCCAACAAATTTTAAAAGACTGGAGAGCATTTAGGCCTATTAAAGTGTACGTAGCATAAATACAACACTGCTAAATTAATCCAGAAAACCATTACATGGTCTTTACAGTGGTGTGAAAAAAAAACAACTGTCAAAAGAAAAACAAATAAAGGCTACATTAGACTGCCATTTGAACTGTTTGTGTATCATTAATAAAGAAATTTTGGAAATTCTGGAACGTCAGTTAGATATGAAGGACAAGGCACCATAAATATGAAGTTAAACAAATCACAACTGAGCTGTGGTTAAAATGCATTCATTTTCCCATGGTAATCTGGCTTCACAAGTGTGGAAGAAAACCCCCTGTAGCAGTATGAATATGAATTAATACACTGACAATTGAACACTTTCCAAGCTACGTATACCACATTCCTTTCCTCAAAAAAACCCCTTTTAATAATCTCAACCTTTTTTTTCCTCCCACTATCATATCCCTCACTACCTCATATATCTACTAAAGGTTTAAGTTTCAGTATTTTAGAATGCAATGACCCAAAATAGACAGATTTAATTAAGGAGTAAAAGAATCTCAAATAGCAACTCACTATAGTTGGACTGTCTTTAACTGATCCTTGAAAGTTAACAAATTTTGTTAAATTTTTTAAAAGGATAGGCAGGTCCACTGTCATTACTATATGACAAAAGCATATTTTGTGCACTGCTTGAGAAGCACTGTTCCAAGTAAGCTGGTGCTCATTCCCCAGGGCCTGATGTCTTATTCAGCACATGGATTTACATCTTGGGTTTAGTTAAAGAAGCAAGAGCTATCAGGCAATAACTGTTAAAGACAGGCATCTCATTTACATCATGTGAATCTGCATGAAACATCTGCAGCTTCTAAATGTGTATCAACTGTCTAAGAAGTGAAAGGCTAAAGTGATACTGCATTTCTTCCATTGTATTACACATGACTATTGTAACAAAACTAAAAACGAACAATTCAGGTTACTACATTACAGTACTTATAGTAAGTACGTGAATGTACTTCGTACAATTATTTTCTCTCACAATGCCCTTTAGCCAGAAGCTGAAAAGATACCTTAGAAGATCTGGAAAGCTCCTCACTGCAGAATTATTCCCCAAAGGGAATGTATATATAAAAAAAGTATTGCTCAGTAAGGTAACACAGATTAGTAGCCTAACACAAGCTGTAGTGCACTGTGTCATTCTTTGGTGTGTGTCTGAAAGGCAAGTACACAGGGGAAAATATAGGTGACAGCCTGCCAGCTTAACTGAACTTCTATCACACTCAATACAAAATAAAGCTGGCAGATGGTTCTATTTTACTAGAATACTAACTAGAAGGTTCTATTTTATTTCCTGATTTTCCCAGACCCATTTAGAAAAATGTTTGTTTAGCTCTTAAGATGTCAACCGGTAGTTTTCTGACACAGAGACTATTAAGCATTCGGTGTTAAAAACAACCACCTCAGTGACATGATCCATAAGCATCATAACTGGCACCCCTATATAGACAGTAATGAGTTTGAACTATTCATCTGTGATGGAAATATTTTAGCAATGGAATTTCCAAGTCATCTGCCACTTCACATGCAAATGGTCACCAAGACAAGGTGTAGCATCAATGTATGAAGTAACACCTACTTCAATGATTTAAATGTTTCCTAACATCTCTCCTATTCTCGCTCGTGCAGCAACAGTAAAACTCTCAGTTTGGGAATCCAAACTTCAAAGTTGAGGGCTGCAGAACAACTAAAGGTATCACCTGATCTCTTCCCTTGGAAAACAAAACAAACCAAAACAAACCTCAGCAACATCCAGACTACAATTAAGGAAAGTGTTTAACCTGTTCAACTACAAGGATCCTCAAAATATTCTCTCAGGTAACTATTCAACCATTGCTATCAGCACTGGAACAAGGGAAATATAGTTTCACTCTAACTTTCTTCAAATTTATCATCTTTCTGTCCTACATTTTTCATGGTGGACCTGGAGAAACTTACTGCAAGACTATATAGTCCAACACCTCCTTTGTTCCTCTCTTGCTTTTCAGCTACCTTCACTTTCTCATAGTAAATGCCCATGCCTTCAACCTCTCCTTACAGCCATGACTTTTTCATCTGGATGTTCCCCATTACAACATTAAGTATGGGGCTCTAAACTGGACCCAGTTCTCTAGTGGGACCAACTGAGTCAGAGCAATTTCCTTACAAATCTTAATTTCAGCACCCCCAATAAATATCAAGAGTGAAATAAGATTTTCTTCTTTGCAGTAACACCACTGTCTATTCCTTCAGTTCATGATCCATCCACATGAACATACTTGTTGCTGTATTAATACCTCAACAGCTGATTGTGTTTTAAAATCTATTTATTTCCTTCTTAAGGGCTACATATCTAGTCTATTCTATTTCACCTTGTTGACTTTAGAATGCTACTAAGAAGCTAGAAATAGCCTGAACTCATTTTGTCTTTTCAGTCTCTTCTCAGGTTGGTGGCATCCAGACATTGCGTCTAGGCATTAACTGCTCTGGCACCAGAAAGATTCCCCTCCAGATGTGCACTCAAAAAACATCCTCCCAGTCTGTCCAGGATCCACAGCTGTGCATTCCCTGAACCATCATGAATCCATGGTTTGCTTAAACTATGGTTATTCAGGACTACCAAAAACTTGAGTGAGTTCTTTTTACCTACTCTACTGCCTCATCCCCATTTAGAGTCTTTATCTTGTCTGTTAGGGATGTTAGATTGGTTGGACACTTGATGAATTTTACCATTTAACATTTATTTATCTTTACTGAAAGTTTATTTATTTATCTTTACTGAAAGTTTATTTATTTATCTTTACTGAAAGCCCTGCCTGAGACATCTATTAGTTTAAAAAAAAAAAAAGCCAAAACATACCAGAAACAACAACAAAAAAACCATCAAAACACACAAAACAGACATGTCCCCTCCAAGACAGAAGAGCTACCTTACTACTGTTCTGCACAAAGTCTTTTGTAGAAATCTGCATTTCAAAGCAATCTGAGAAAGAATGCACAATTCACAACCTGTGGTCTTGCTGTCATTTGCTGAGGTCTCAGAGGAACCAGGGCAGTCTAGAATTCACATGGTGCTTACATCTATCTCAAGGGATGACGGAGTATGGTTACAAAATTATATATTTAAAATAAAAATAATCTCAAGAGTGAAATATATCAGTAGTACAAAGGAAGAGGAAAGTCACACTAGCTGTCAGCTAAGCTGATTTTACCCCACCTGACCTTCTTAATGTTTTCATTTGTACCAGTCCCTGTAGCTGGATTTGAGCAAGCCGTGCCAAGTAAATCATCTTTGTGACTTTTAACTCTGTAAATCCAGTGATATTCAAGAATTATGTTCACACATTTATTTTAACCTCCCAAAGCTCTCACCAGTGCTCATCTCTGGCACTCTCTTTTTGCATGACATTAATTATTTGATTACTACCTTGATAAAGTGGTTAAGTGTATGCAAATAGCCTGTTCTGAAAACATTAATCAACTTAGCAATATGTCTACAATTGACATAGGACTTTTTGGATGATGGTTAATAAACATAGCTTCTACTGATGGTCCTATCAGCCCTGAGACAAGAATTAGTCACAGCAGCCCTTTAATAGTAGCCAGCATCAGCTTTCTCCAAAGAAAGTTTCCTTTTGCCTACATCACTTTTCAATCATTTTGACCCTCACCAGTGCAGTGAGGGGCACAGTTAAGCTGTAACAAAAGCAAGGCCATTTGGTCTAGGAAGAAGAGTAGAAGAAAATATTCAAGTAGATAACATCCTCCTCCTCACCCATATTTCGCATGACTGCTTTCGTTTCCCTTGTGTCCCAGCAGGCTAACGGAAAACAGCAGGGAAAAGAGTGGACAGACATAGAACCAGTATCTCCCACTCTCGCATGAGAGACTGACTAATTGTATAATCACAGGTACTTTGTTTTGGCAGTTCAAAAACTTGACAGATAATCTTTGTATTTGCAACTGCTATGATGCTTTATTTGCAAGTTTCTCCCTTAAAAGCCACTAAAAACTTGTTTTGAGAAGTGAAGCATTGGTTTAGTCACCCAAAGAGGAACTTCAAGCTGAAACTGAGTATTGCTTAACTCAAATAAATCTCAGGACTTGACAACAGCAATTGACTGTTGCTGAAAGCAGACCTTTTAAATTGTAGTGAAAATCCATCCTCATCTTTAGAGAGGAGAATCACTGTGAGTTTATTTTTCCCCACAGTCAGGGAACACGGGATCTACTTGCCCTATAAAGACACAGCCTTGGCATCTATCAGTGAATAGCCTCTTGAATTCAGTGATAGCAGGTCACATACCTGCAGCTGCGCACATGAACTATCTTTCAGACAGCTGCCTTTTTAGCCACACCAACCAACCTGTGTTTTACACTATGGTAACCAAATGTATGTCCATCCTCAATGCACATCACTACACCTATCCAGCTTTTCTTTGGGACAGTTTCATTGCAACGAGAATCAGTCTGTGCATTAATTTTAAGACTTACATGAACTTATTCCTGTTACCTTGAAGTGCAACCACATTAGCCTATCACATACTGAATACACAAGATTCCTAGGCATATCGTTTGCTAATGAAACTACTGAAAGCACAGTTAAATCTCCTGCCACGATGTATTCTTCACTTTTTTGTTTTACAACATTTGGTTTAAACGTCCAACTACGCTGGGCTGTAATACTGAAAATCAGATTGTAAAAATAGCAGAAAGCCATCACAAGGGGGGAAAAAAAGTATTCAGCAAATCCTCTTTGTCCTTGATGTAACGAACTCCTGTTCACGGCACAAATTAAGTAGTTTTCACAATTGTTTACATCCCGGTGGCTCATTTCAGACTGGAAGACCAGATTAAAATTTTCACATCTCACCCAAAGGCTGTCACACTTTATCACCTGAGTTTGGCATAAGCAGCTGCAGAAGCTGCACTCCTGCACCTCTCGGAAAGCCAAGCTGCTACTTGGGAAGGAAGGGGAGATGGGAGAGCCAGCTACTGACAGAGGGCAGCACCTGCTGGGAAGGGAGCATGTGGCCTGTGGCAACCAACAGTGAGTTGGGAAAAGCAGCTGCAACATCAATTATCAGGGTTAAGCTGTGAGCACGTGCAAGAGGTTGCATTTAGCTGCTTGGGCAGCATTCATCCTTTGAACAGCCCTTCCCCACCTAAAGTGAGCCTAAGGAAATTGCCTGGAAAGCAGGATCTATTAGGGTCCAATTAGGGCCATAATTAAAAGCCATCAAAACCTTCTGTATATAATAAACCTTACACATAGTTGCCACTCTTCCTTCCTCTACCCCATCCAATTGAATACATTTGCACAGTTGTAGATGGGTTAAAAGTTAAATTTCACCTCCAGCGCTACAGCATTCACATAACAGATCTTAAATCAACTCTGATTACTGAAGAGTTACACTGACAGGAACAGTGAACAAATAGTAGCTTGTTAAGCAAAAGTGTATGTGAAGAGTGGTCAGGGAGAAGCTGAACACGCTTGCAGGAGTTAAGATTGCCTGTCATTTTTCTAGTTAAAAGCTAATGAAAAATAAGGCTTGCCAAAACTCAATCAGTTCACATCATTTTCTTATGTCATATTCAGTTCAATCTTTCCCCCTAGTCTACATGTAGGGCTTTTTGCCATTTAACCAAACAAAACCCAGAAAAACTAAATGCTGCTTAAATCAAAACCAGGGACTGATCATTTTGGTTTTGTATTTTCCTATTCTGTGCCAAAAACCACTTGGGGGGGGGGGGGGCTATGCTACAGAAACCCATTAAAAAACTGCAGCTTGTTTTTCCCCTTTTGAGTATTTGGATGGTTTAATTTGCCCCAAATTTAAGCTGCTCCTTGCATGCTTCAAGAAATCATTGCACAGGCTGAGAAAAAGTCCTATGTAATTAATGCATTTGATTACTACAAGCAAAACAGAGATTAACAGCAAAAGACTAACAGCAAAAACAGAGCAGGAGGGATTATGCTACATCATTCAAGTGCTTCCTAGTGTTGATAGCATCTGAACAGTATGGAACTAGGAAAAAAAAAAAAAAAAGTAATCCAATTTGAAGAAAAGAGGACAACAGTGACTAATATCAGCACAGGCTGACAGAAGAATTTAATCTTTAGGCTACAAGCCCGAGAAGGCCATCCAAAATTATTAAGTTCTAAAAGTCATCTCATGTCAATGACACCTACTGTCCTGTGAGTTTCTTTCTACTCTACTTCATATGCAAAGCAATGAGCAACAACAAGGTACTCCATAAAGCAGCAATTCCTCATGCCCGTGGCATGAACCTACACCTTCCAAACCTAACGGTCGAAGTTATAAAAATATATATGATTTCATATAACTTAACTACGTTTCCTGGCATCTGCTTTACTCTTTTCAAAAAGTTCATAGTGTTTTTATTTTTTTTTTAACTTTTGCAAACATAGCTGAGTTGCAAAAGAAGAAAATGTACCTTCTCTACTCGTGTCTTCTATTGCCTTAGCTCTAGCTATACCATACACAGGAGCTGCCTTTCCAGTACTTTCATTATTTCAGCAAGACACATAGCCTAGGTAAGTTTACTTTGTGCCACTTTCTCTTTCCACAGTTAGTAGTCCTGTCCTACAAAAGCACCCTTTTGCAAGAGTTGATTGTTTTGACCACACTTTAATTCAACTCCCATCCCTGGCCTGCCAAGGATGTTAACTTCTAACAAGACTGGCAGTGTTCTTCCTTCACTGAGCTGACAGCCAGGGACTGGATTTAGGCCCAGACTCATGAAGTTATTTAAACACCTCCAATCCTCCTAGTAAAAAGGACCTAAAATGTACTTGAGAATTTAGTCCCCATGCTTAAACAGGAATTCATGAAACTGAAAATAAGAAGCTTTCACTCACTGCCAGTTAAAATTCAAATTTTTAGTTGCAGTCTACTGATAACTTATCCCAAGATGATGACCAAAAATTGTTTGGTTTAGCTCCATTCTACTGTGCCAGAAATGAGAAGAGCTGTCTTAAAAATCTGGAAAATTATTACATCAGGCTCAGCTGTTGATCACTACTTCTCAGAACTTTTGTCTGAGATGTAATCTGAAAAGGTCCTGAGAACTACTCCTTTCCACATGGAGCACTAAAATCCATATTACACATGAAATTTCCTACAAGACTCAAAGCAGTACTCAAACATACATCCCAGGTTCTAGAAATTTGGATGCTTGATCACAGTACCTCTGTACTTGTCTACCCTTTATTTCCCTCCTTTGTGTTTTGTAATGTCAATGCTCAAAATTTGCACTACTTGTAACAGAAGGAATGACTTATGTGTATGATTTAGAAATTCTACCTTGACACAGAGCAAACAGACAACGTGTCAGTGCTGTGAAGAGGCCTGTTCTTACCATACAGTTCATGGCAAAGTGATTGTGCTGTGTCTGAAGCTCCATTGCGTGGGGATGACTGGTTCCAATCTCCGTGTAGCTGTTCAGAAACAGACCTTTGTTGTGTGTGATCCAGTCAAACATCTACAAGAAAATATTAAGAAAAAAAAAATCACTAATTTGTTATGGCAGAAATAATAGACAAGTAATGTGAGAAAACTGTGAACACAGAAGACAGAAAGATGAAAATTAACACTGACGCTTTTTACACTGTAACTTATTGTACATTGTAACCAAATCATTGCTGAAATCTGACTTTTTGGACCAAACAACTGAGGCTGTTGAATCTTTACTGTAGGTGTTTATCTCAACAAGCTACAGTAAAGACATAATCATAAAGTCATAAACTTCATTACTACAAAGTCATAGTAAACAAACAGGCTTGGAGCACAGCCCTGAGTTACCAAGCTTATACATTCTCTAGTGTCAGCATTTCATGCTGTCAGCAGCTTAGTAATTTAGAATGAAAATGGCAACTCGTAGAAATTAAATATAAATTCATTCTTGCTGATCAAGTACTTCAGCAGCAAGTTTAATATTTTTAGTTCATAACTTTACAGCAGAGTTGAAAACAACTGTTCACAAATTAAAAAAAAAAAAAACAAAACCCACTATACTTGAGCACAGAGTTACACATTACCTTCTTCCAGACAAGTTTAAGGATAATCTTTAAATATCTTTGGTTTGTTAGTTGGTTTGGGTTTTTAAAGTAGTACATAGGTATGTTAACAGTGGCACTGGAAGACACAGTTTTCAAAGACCAAGGAACACAGCAAAAGGCTAAGTTTAACACTACCACCCCACCACCCCCACCACAATGGACTTCAGATCTTTGCTATATCTCAGCTCAGAAGACCCACCTACTCTCTGGATAAACTGAAAAGGATTGTTTGGAAAGAAATCATAGCAATGAGCAGTAAGTACTCATTTAAAGATCTTTTAAAATATGCTGGCTAATAGAGAAATATTATCAAATCCATTATTCCATCCAGGTAAGTGGCAAATCAAATTACAAATAGACCACAATATGATCAGGACTGTAAACCAAAAAGAGGTTTTAAGAGCTCAGACAACTGAGATGGCTGATCACATACTCCCAAAATTTTCAGTTTCTTACTAGACTACAGTGAAGATTTGTTAGAACATTATTCAAAACAGATGGTGGTCCTGCTTGTGACCACCTTTCTCCAGGTAGTCTGACTTTGCTGCCTTCAGGGCAATTCCAATCCGATTCCCTCCCACCTCACCCCTTTTCCACCCTCTCTTCTCCTGGACCAATCCAGATTTCTTGTGCAAAGAGTTGTGCAAGTCTTCCAAAATGAACATGTTTATTTCTCCCCATCCAATACCCTTTATTTTTCCAAGGAAGATCCAGCCCTTTCTCACACCAAAATAAACCACATAGACATACACCGCTAAAGAAGCCCTGACCTATGTAATCTAATCAGACACAAGCAGTGAAATAAGGGCTGCAAGTAGATTAAGGCAAGGGCCTTAATCCAAACGTGATTTGGGATACCACACAAAACTTCTTTTTAATCCTTTTCTACTGATAGATGAGAGAATAAAGTCCCAGGTATGCTAGCTGCTGTCAACCCCATTTTGAGGTGCCCAACATTTCCTTCTATTTTGAAAGAAGGATGCATTAATTTAATATAGACTTATTCTTGGAATTGGGAACTTAGAAAACAGATAGGAGCTTATGCAACCACATGGCAGGACAGAGATCAATCCCACAGGCTCAAGTATTTCACAAGGAGTTTCTTAAAGCCCAAGTTATAAAGGCAACTTCTAGATGAAAAAATGAAGAACATATCTTTCAATATCATGTGAGCACCACCAAAATATATTTTGTTCATGTATTAAGGAATAATTAATGCTGTAATTAACTGGCTGAAAGGTTGCTAAAAAGCATTTGGGCCTGAAAGAGCAACACCACACCAATAGCTTGCTATTTTCTAAATAATTTCATAACTCTAAATTCACTTGATCAGATTTTTTTTCAACTCTTTACATGCCCCTATTTTCAACTGTACCCATTCAGTAAACACTTAAATGGTACTTTTAAAAAATTAATTTCTTTTTTAAGCACAGCAGAAAACATTAAGAATAGTGTAAAGAAAGTCCCTGAGCTGAAATGATGAGGATAAGGGAAAGTACAGGGGAAGAAAACACAGGAAGGAGGAAGGAGAATCATTACATGTGTTTGCTCTGCTTTTACTCTTCCCCATGCATCTGCTTATGACCACTCCTACAGAGCATGATAGTGGTTTAACACAGACCTTGGTTCATCCAGTTCACGCATTCTTACATAAAATATTTTAAGAAATCTGACAAAGATCATACTTACCGCTTGACTGCATAGTCTAGTTACTTCTCCTGGAGAAAAATTCCCCACCCTTCCTTAAAGCTATTTGTTCTATGGTAATAAGTCAGTAATAAGTGACTGCAAAACCGCTCTATATGAAAATAGATCTTATTTGAGCTCATCTGAAAGTGCACTGCCTGCCGTATTTCCTCTTCAAATTCCATGACAATCAAGGGCTCTCTCATTTGAAGGGACTGGTTAGCCCGAAACATTCCGAGATCACTCAGTCCCCTGTTAATGACATATGCACTGTCAAAAGAGATACATCAGTTTTTAGCCTGGGACTTTAAATCCTGCATCAATGAAGCAGTTCCCCATGTCAGCCTCTTCAGACTTTGTTGACTGCCTGTCACTCAAGTCCCAAGGGTCACTCAAAAGGAGCCTGACATAGTTCTTAGTCATCTGTATTTATAAAGTATAGAACATTCATCTTCATTTGATGCATGCAAAAGCATCTGTCTGGAACCAAAACTTACCGAAGTAAAAGCCTTGAAGTCACAACCACTTAAAATTTTCTTCAGTGAGAGCTACCTGTGTTCTTTACAGCTTAGAATTATTACCCCATCCCCTTTACTCCAGAAGACTAAGAATCGCTCTCAATCAAGAAATCCTTTATTTCCCATTAAAAGGCTAATAAGTAACTCTAAAGACAAAAACCACTATATGCAGTTATCCTTGGTACTTCTTTCAAGTCCATCAAGCAGCATGCATTATACTCCCCTCTCCCAAATCCCTTACCTTTTCAGCATCCTGCTCAAACAGCCTGAGCTGAAAACATTGGTCCAATTTCAATTTCCGCACATGCCACATCTGATGCAGATGCTGCCGTGTTGAGTGCAGCCTGTCCAGCATGGTGGATACTTTGGGTAAAAGGTTCTGTAAGTCTGCATTCCCTGACCCAGAGTTCTTTTTGGGAAAGCTATCACTGCTCTGTATCCGCTGGAGCAGCTTTTGTCCTTCCACATCAAGGTCCTCAATAGGGGCCTTAATGACTTTCTTTTTTAATTGTGAATGCTCCTCTATCATATTGCGAGCACCTTCCAGGTCCTGAGGCATTTCCTTCTTTGACAGTATGTCTTGCAGTTCCTCCAGTCTGGACAGCATATGGGTTGCATTGCTAATGTAGTCCTCAAAGGCAACTCTGATTTCTATCCACTCCTCATGGTTGTACTCCAAACAGCCATCAAATTCCGGAGTTAGCTGAGAAGGATCAACTACTTTGGTAAGGCCTTCCAGAGACACCATATTTGTCTAAAGAATAAAAATTTAAAAAATGCTGTTACTGAAATGAATTTGAAATTTTCTTTCAAGTTTTTGTTTTTGTCTATGTAAGAGCTGTGCTCATGACATTCACATGACAACTTTTCTCCTACGTTTCTTTCCAAATATCAATTCTGATCAGCCTCCTGTCTTCCAGGTATTTCCCGAAACGAGAGAAATATTTTATTTCTTTCTTACCTCACTACGCTTAAAGAGAAAACAGCAACCACTCTTCTAACTACTGTTTTGATTAAGTTTTGACTTTGTGTATTCTAAAGCAGTAGGAGGATAGCAGCAAGGTTCAGTTGGCTGCTTTCCCTCTGGATGCTGGTGATATCACTATTACCGCAATGGAGACCAAGACAACAAACATATGAAACCTAACTTTTTACCATTAGGGGTAACACCCTAATTCCATCTTTCTCACGCTCAGGAAAAGAATATAAATAACAACATGCACAACTACCTAGCCTAAGTACATGAAGAAAACCACATTCCCTCTAGCACCACTGGCCTAACATACCGCTCCTCTCATCTAGAACATAATTTTGTCAGAGAGTTTTCAAGACGCTGATCAGTAGTGAGCACACTTAAACCCATGAAATAAATGTAAATTTGTATACCGTAGGGGAAATTACCTCAAACTCAAACTTAGAGCTGCCAAAGTTAGTCCTCTGTTTCTGCCAGAAATTGTCTGGCTTGATTATCAGTGCAACATGAATACAACATGGAAAGGATTCCTGTAAAATCTTCAGCAGAGGCTTTATGGAGTCCCATTTTGACCCACGCATATCTACAATGACGGTGAATCCTCGTTTACATACTTCCTCACTGCAGAAGAAAGAAGGAAAGGTTAACAAGCAAGTGTTAAAACTTCAAACACAGCACTCTACTGCACCATGCTGCCTAACGAACATGGTCTCCTCAGCTAACCATAACACCCTAGGGTCTCACTATTGACTAGCCAATGTGTACAGCAGGTCTCATGAACCTCTCAGGAAGTTCTGATTTCATCTCATCCCCCTTCCAAACTCCATGTGGGTGATAGCTTAACATCTGTTGCCAATTTGATAACCTGCCTTTTTCTCTTCATTCATTTTCATTGTTTATATTCATGATGATTCTTCTTCCAGTCTTGTTTCTCCTTCACCTTACACACACATTAAACACCATTTACTGAAGCAGCGATAGGTAATTCATTTACAATTGACCCTTCAGATTACACACAGACTTTACTGATAACAATATTCATGCCTTTCTAATGACTGAGGGGATCCTCTAAAAGACAGAAGATGGCATACTGTTCTTACCTACCACTTCTGCAACTTTTTTAAACTGTCTCAGATTTAGTCCCGCATTATCTGAAAGTTAAAAGAGTCTGTAAAGGAAAAAAAAACTCTTTACTGAAAATTCTTTCCGTAACTATCCACAAATTGATCCTGTTAACAAATAAGAAAGCATTTTATGGCTGTGAAGAAAACCGCATCTATCTGTTTCTACAAAATTTGAGCTCAATTTTGTTGTCTGAAAGTTGACAGCCCTTACACCCTAATTCTCTGGCAACTCTTCTGAGAAGGGCAGCTTTAATTTCTTTTCATCGATACCTTTTGTACACTTAGTGCTTGCCACTGATCAAAAATAGCAATCACCGCCAACACCAGAAATTTTGATTTTGTTCCAGAAGAATTTGCTACATGACCTTGTTAACACAAGGGAAAATATTTCAAAACCAATGCATCACAGCCAATGTACTATCAGAAAGGACCAAATGCGCATTGTTTGAGTACATGAGTCATTTGCAGGGATGTGACTAATGTAAATGCAATTCTGGAGTTCATGTAGTAAGGTTTTCACAGTGTCCAAGAAGTAGGGAAGCTTCACTGGCATACTTTACACAGTCTCATTAGCCACACTGTAGAAAGATGAGTTATGATTGATACAGGAGAACAGAAGAGCTTCTGAAAGCAGTGATAACACAGGTTCCTTGGGAGGTTTTTTGAAGTTGGTTTAAAAAACCCTCAAAAGCCCCAAAAAAACCCCAAACCAAAAAAACCACAAACCCCCACCATTTAAAAAAGTAATTTATCAAGATAAATGCTGGCTGTCCCACCTGCCCAAAGGAAAGCCAAAAATGGCAATGGTAACAGGAAAATACATTAAAATTTACAAGCTTGGAATACATGTAGGCTACAATGTACAATTTTCTGACCAGAGGATTAAAGGACAAAAACAACTACTGTTTTAAAGATACACCCATTATTGAAAGGCTACATGCTATTATACGAGTGCTGCTCAGCCCATCCCTATCCTACTATACAAACTGAGCATTCCGTGAGGAGGAGTGCTTGCCACTGATTCACGAGGCACACATCTACCAGGGTGTACAAAGCAGCCCCTCATCATGTGATACAATGCAGATGTGTCTTCCTGTCATGCGGCCCCATCATCTGACAAAAGATGAATCCCTTTTGGCCAAGGATCATAAAATTTGTTCTAAGAGGTTTTAGTCAGCCAAGGTCACCTGTTAGGTAAACCTGAACTACACTAATACCTGGTCCAATCAGTGTTGATGACTTAAGTTTAGCAATATTTTAAAATCCGATAAATTGTTAAATTAATAAAATAGTGAGACTGAATCACCTTAAGTGTTTAGATCTCTTGACAAACAACTGGTACCTCTGAATCTTCAGCTACATAGAGCAACAGTACTGCAATAACTAATAGACCAAATGTTCATGGCTGTTTGTACCAATTGGGACTTCTTAATTAGCAAGAGTTGCAAGATCAGTCCCTAAAACATGACTTGTATGAAAATGAGTCTTGCTTTTAATAAAGCTCCCTTTGTTCTCAAAGCTATGCCATGCTTATATAAAATAATATACAGATATAAAATCTGCACTAAATTTCTTTTCATTTTAAATCTATTCACACTAAACTAACATACATCTTTTGCCAGAGGACCACTGTATTTTGCCAGATTATCTCTAGAAAATTCTCTTGGGCATATTTCAATGCATATTTACCTATTAACTTCTCTAGTAACTTGAAGCTCTAGAGGCCTAGAATACATCTCAAACGTTCAAATGTGAAGTCAAATTATTTCAGAAGTAAAAATCTCAGGCCTTCTTCCTGTCCTCCTTCCTCTACTTCCCCCAAACCCCCCAGTTAACTTTTAAAAAAAAAGAGTACTAAACACTCCTATACTTCAAAGTGAAATAAAGACTAGAATAATTGAGTTACCAACAACTGCTCTTAAGAAAGGTCACACACACTGTCAACTAGATGTGTTTTTAAGTTTAGTCCTTTTATGTCTTTTTAAAAGTTCTTTTTACAAAAGCACTTTTGTCAATCTGAAACCAATATCTGATTACATCAGGCGCAAAGATGACTGCCTATAAATTAACACATTACAGAAATATGGAAGGTATTGCATTCAGGGATGTTGTCCAAGGGATTTTTTTGAACTTTAATGACAACTGCTCCTTGAGGTCATTGGCAAACATATTCAAGCACAGTCAGCATTGCTCCAGTCTATACCAAATGCCGGCAGATTCCAAGATGGACCTCAAGTCAGGGTCTTATGATCATTTTTGCCCCTAATTCAATTACAGCTAGGAACAAAGTTCTATGTGAATAAACTTTTTTACATATATGTAGTATGTAACTTTATATATACATATTATATATATAAAACTATACATATAGGTGTGTATACCAACACACACATACATGCACTAGCACTGGATTTTACTTCTATCAATTCATTTAAATAGCAGGTTGTAATTCATAGCTTAAACTGTTGATAACACAATGGTATCGGTATTTTCACAGACCTCTCCATGGGCTTATCTGAGACCTGTACAATCAAATTTTACATATCTCTCTCCTGTTTATTCCTGTGCTATATCAGGACACTATAACTTATCTAATAAAACTAACAGGAGTGTTGTGCTAACCTCAGTCCAGACAAGGCATATTGTGAATGATGACCAGCATGTTTCTAATTATTTATGTACTGAAAGCCTTTGAGTTGTAGTCGCAATCTTCAGTGACAGCAATATGGCATGGCAGTGCCGTTTCCAATACACAAAATACTTCCAGCTAAAGCACACCAGCCTTTCTGCCCACAGCCTTCCTTCTACAAGGCAGAGTAATTATTTAGGTCTCCTCCAAAAAGCAGTTTGAAAACAGGAACTGACAGAACTTGGTATGAATTTGTTCATTTTCTTAATCCCCTCCGTCTTCTAGCTTGTGGGTGTACTGCAACATAATCCTTTTTTTGTTGTTGTTGTTGTTTTATAGCTTCTGAGCTTATCAAGTGATCGTCACTTACCTAGGAATACATGCTAGGTATGAAATTAGTCTTCTAAGATCTTCTTGTCGTATTCTATCATGATTACTACGAGCTGGAAACGTTAGAATGGGACCTCCACGCTTATCTCTGCCACCTGAAAAACCAGACATGTTAAAAGACCCCACAGCATAACACCATTCTTGTTTGCAAAATTAGTCTTCAGAATGGGAAACCCAAGTCCCATACTGTTTCATGCATAGCCACTTAAAAAGAAGTGATTTCAAGTTAAATGCCAACACTATCATTTAGAGACCAGTTTAAAACTGAATTTTGGAAGTATCAATCAGCATATTGTCACAATTCTTACAATGAGAAAGTATCTGTCAAAAAAACTGAAGCAAAGAATAACTATAGCATTACATTTGCACATTACAGTCACATTCAAGTTTGACTGGCAGTGTGACATCTCCAGCAATGGTGCTTTGTTATGTATTTAACTTTTGAATCAGCAATCGTACAGATTAAATTTAAATACAGTTATGCTACTTCGTGGGCAAGTATTTAGAGGATACTCAGCATTAGCTTCGTTAGCAGCAGAGAGTTTAGGTGTATAGTATTTCACACCCAATGCATTTACTAGATAAGTAGATGGATACTGTTTAAGCATTTAATTTATATTTTTACCCTGTTCTGACGTGCAGATTCTGAATTGTCAGTTTATAGTTTTTAATTTTGTTAGCAATGCACGAAATTCTGAATCCGCTTAATATGTAAGGCAAAAAAACCTGACGCTGAGTGGTTCCACTTAAGTGTATTTATCTCATTCATTAAATTGCACAGACTTACCGTAGTTGAACATTAAAATGCAATTTTGTATCCAACCCCTTGCTAGTGACAACAAAATGTTACTACTAACAAATGCTAAATTCAGGTCAGTAGGCTGTCTTTTTCAACACTTGTACGGACACATTCTTACAAGCTAAATTTCACACCTATGTTCTCAACCACAGAGATGTGGACTGTTTTCTCCTGTCCCATGGAAACGCAGAAAAACACTATCCTCTGCCCTGAGTGATCTCTCATTGTAAATCAGCTCCTCACTGTAAATCCATGCTACTAAACAAAGTATAAAAAAAAAAAAAAAAAAAAAAACCAAAAAAAACCACACCAAAAAAACCCCCAAACTCCCCCCACCAAACCAACTTAGAAAGGAAGGCCAAAAGCAAACGAATAAAACCAGTCACTCAAAAACTCATCACTATCCACCCCACCACAGTCTGTGTGTGCTTGCCAGAGAGACCAAGCCTAGCTGTCAAGGTCTCCCTCCAGGGACTGTCTGCACTGGACACGTTCCCTGCAAAGGCACCAAGTGAAATTCAGAAGAGGCCAAAGCAGCTCTGAATTTCTGTCAAGCTGCAATGCCAGAAACCTAAACTTAAAAGGAAATTCATATTCTTATCTTCCATGACCCTCTGAATTGGGACATGAGATTAACTGAGTTGTCTCATTCTAACGGAGAGAGGCAAGTTTGGTCTTGACCATCCTGACCCACTTGCCAAGCGGAGAGCTTTGAGGATTTTTACATAGCCAGGTGGCAGGAGAAAAACAGGAGAGAAACCACAAGAGAGAGGAAGGATAAATGACAAAACTGAGAGTCCAACAGCCCAGGCCTCCGCTCAGCTCCAGAGTGAGTACTGGGCTCCAAAGCTACCAAACTCATTGGGAAGTCTGCTGCAGCCCTCAATGCTCTCCTCAGCGCACTGCAGGCCATCAGCTACCGATCTTAAATTTCACGTTTCAACTACGCTACTGATTCCAACCCCTTAGAAAAAGGGCTCAATTGCTCAGTGTGGAAATTCTTCCTTAAGAAGCAGCAGTTAGCAGGGAAGAGCATATACTAAATGGTCTTTAACACTCTCTAAGCATTTTAAAAAAATGCCTTGCTTGTTACACACAGTCACTTCAGATCAGTCCTCCCAGCCTTTCCCACACAGCAACTCCTGTATCATGTGATTCTCCAACGTGGCAGAGGAAAGAAACCCGTATTCTTTATGCCATTTTGGATGCCACTTCAGTTGGCTCCCAGCTCCACATACACCACAGAGAAAACCCATTTTTAAGGTAGAGTGCTTAAATTTCTGATAAATCGTATTCTGAAATTTTTTGTATGTTGGAGACAAAAATCTGTGGCGCAAATTTCAGGTCTAGGTGAGTAATGAAGGCCATATTGATTTTTGGTGAAAAGAATTTCACTATCTGGTCTTAAACCAGATACCAAAATTGTAAATATTTAAGAAAAAAGTCCTTAAGAGTTGATTTTTTCATCAGCTATACTGAAAGCTTTCTTAGGCCTTTTCCAATAAGTAACTCTCATTTCCTTTGTTCCTGATGCTCCTGTGTCATGCACAAACAGGAATGTTAAAAGCAACAATGTATGAGGCATCAGGTGGGAATTTCCTGTCTCACAATAGTCGTTATCCAACTCAACCCCCTATTTGTCTTGGTTTAACAAAAACATGCTAAGCTACTACATCGGTGAGACTTCCACTTTTACCCCTTTCCTTTGATATAAAACCCCCACACTACTGAGAGATCCTCTCTGTTTATGCCAAGATGTGTCATATGAGTAGCTGCTCAGCTCACATGAGTCACCCAACATGAATCACTTCTGTCTAGTGCACCTCTCTAACAGCAGTCAACTGTCTCCAAACGGCACCAAAACCCAACAGGCTGAGTAGTGCAGGTTTTTTCAGGAAATGCCTTTCTACCTAATTTCAAAGTACTTCAGTAAAGCTAAACAGTGGGCCTTTAGGGCATGTTTGAAAAACAGGACAAGTTATCCGGTGCCATGTCCTCATGTGAAACCAAGATAAGGTTGTAAGAAAATGCTCTCTTTCTGTAAGTACATGTAGAGATGCAAGAGTATCTGTACTTGAACAGACCTGAGTTTAAACAAAAAAAAAAAAATGCATCCAAGTATCCATTAGTACTTCATGGTTATACCTCTAGGAGGCTTTTCTGTTTCAGGTAGTGAGACACCCAATACTCAAGCAGATTATTTCCCAGTTTGGTGAACTGCAATTCAAGGAAGCTTCCTCTTCCTCCTGCCCTCCCCCCTTTTTTGTTGTTGTTATTTGGGAACCACTCTGTTGGTAATTTTAGAAAAACACCACAGGATTCACAGGGAAGCTGCACTCAAGGATTTGCATTCTACACATCAAGTTATTTTGGTATTTTCACCAATACAACATATAAAGCAGACCGGTCTGTCCGACTAGTTTCATGAAAGACAAATACTTCCAATACAGAATTTATTCCAGAATCAGTATGTACAGATACCAGAATTCAGGCTAGCTTGGTGAGCTTTGGGACTTTGCAGTTATCAACCTACATACAGCAAGATGTACTTCACAATACTTCACAGCAGTATTTGTTCTTCTTTACTTCCTTGCCTCCTGACTTAGCAAAAACATACGTGCTTCAAGATCAGTTTCAGAATTGAATTCTCAGAGACTACATCTCTCCTTCTCACTCCAATTGTCATCCACTCAGTAACTTTACCTTTCTTTAACAGTTTGACCATCACAGCTACACTAACGTATTTTAAAGATATGCAAGGAACACAGAGATTTTAACAAGTCCAGATGACTTATCTGCACCATAGTCCTCATTTGTATATTGTTTGTTGTAGAAAATTTCGTTCTAAATTCACCCTTTTTTTTTTTAAACTGTGTAGCACCAACCAGGATAGAAGCAAGAAGAAAGATTTCTCTTCCATCTAAATACATCTTCAGATATGCCAAGTTATGAAAAATCCAGTCATTTTTTTCATTTACAAAAACACATTATTAACAGTCCAATAAGGGGGGCTAAACTGGATTGTAATGATGGAGGAGAAAGCAAAAGTGAATCACATCAGATCTACTGATTTGTGGCAGAGGAAAAGCAACTACTGAAGTAGGTTTTTCAAAGTGATGTAGTACTCAGACTGTACAAAGAGAAAGAAATTATGTTGAGTAGAGCTGTTAAATATATCCACCTGAAAACAAGTGAAAGGAATAAATGAAAAGCAAAGACTAAAAGCAATATAGAATTACAGCCTAACTCAGGCTAACACAGATCAAAGAAGTACCTGTTGGAGGAGAAAAGGGAAACTCTCATAAATACAGTTTAATCACAACATAGTACACTTGGAGTAGAAGTGGTAACTCAGTGGGAGGTATCTGTTTCCAAAACCTTTAACTTGATTAAAACATCAAGATTTCTGATTGGACCAAAACATCATCTCAAGACTGGCTTAGGAGATACCTATGGGGGAAACAGTCATTGCCCCTTGCCATCTCCTTGTGAAGAGAGCGTCTCCGTCCCCTTTGTAGCTGCCCTTTAAGTACTGCAATACTGTGACAAGGTACACCCTGAGCCTTCTCTTCTCCAGGTAGAAAAGACCCAATTCCTTCAGTCTTCCGTCATTGGGCAGGTTCTCCAGCCCCTTCATCATCTTCACAGTCCTCCTGTGGACCCTCTCCAGTCTGCTTGTGTTTTTCTTTAATTGTGGGGACCAGAACTGACACAGTACGCCAGGTGTGGTCTGAAAAGCACTAAGTGGAATGGGATGATCACATCTCTATCTCTGCTACTAATGCCTTTGTGGATGCTGCCCAGAATCCGATTTGCCTTTGTTGCTGCAGCAGCACTGTGCTGACTTGCGTTCAAATTTTTGACTACCAGGATCTCCAGGTCCCCTTCAGCAGGGCTGCTCCCCAGCCACGTAGACCCTAGCCTGTATTGGACTTTTTGATTTTTCAGATCCTGGTGCAGGACTCTGCGCTTGTCTCTGTTAAACTTCATACTGTTCTTGCTAGCCCACTCTTCCAGCCCGTCCAGGTCTCTCCACAAGCCGACTCACCCTTTTATGTCCATCTCACAATAAATTGGTCTCAAGAGGTGCTTAAGAAAATCAGCATTGTGGAAAGATCAGTGTCTTTAGTATTGTAAGAACACAAAGATGAATATACTACCATACAGTCATACTTACTCATTTAACTTGGAGAAGGAAGGTCTCAGCACAGAAAGGCAGAGAAAAGACTGGGGAAGTGAACTGAGGATCTCAAACACTCCATGAATTTTTTTCAGACTGTTATTTGTGTAACTTTCCTGCTCTATTAAAAAAAAACACTTTTTTTTTTGCACTGTTGATTGTCATACTGTATTTCTACTTGAGAAGGTACTTGACAATCAACAATGAACATGTTGCAACAACTCTACCAGAACTCCAATATAAATGAAGGAGAACAAAAATACAAAAATTATAGTGGTTTGTGGATGCCTTAGGCTTAATGCGGCTATTAGAGCTTTTAGTAGAGACAATTTAGTTATCTTTAGATGGAGTTTTAGTAGAGATATCCTCAATAAATTTGTCCTACCTCTACAGACCTTAACCAGCTATTGTACTTACAAATATTAAAACAAAGTACTTGAGCAAAAGTTGTACTTTTGAAGGGAAGGAAAAAAAAAAAACAAGGAGGTACTTTGAAAGTCTCTAAGTCAGTAATCCCACAGTCTTCCTATCTTTGTGTTCCCAGGTATAAAGCTTGACAGTTCTAGTTCCACAGTGGTTAAGCCCTAGTGGTAGTTTTGTTGGGAGGTGTGTGTGTCTGCTTCTGTTTTCTTGTGGATTATTGTTCAAGTTTTTTTTAAATCACTTGCACTAATGATACTAATGTATCTCATTTGATTTGAGCTTGCAATGGAAATGCGAAACTAGGAATTTTGGCAGATCAGTGCCGGACAGTCTTGCTGCCTACAGCTGTTTTCTCCATTCTGCTGTCAGAAGTTACTACCTTCACACAGGCAAGTTGGCAACCACTTCTTCCTGCCTGTACCTCATCTGCTTTTGTTCATAATCCGTCATCTCCCCTTAAATTTATCTTCAGTTTTCATTTGGCCCACTTCACTTTCACTGAATTAATGCCTTTTGAGGCATTAGAGAACACCTATCATCTTTCAGATCCCTTCTAAGGGGTCTAAACTAAGTTCTGGACAACCTGGAAATTCAGAGGGTTTTGGAATGGAAACTGACTACATTTTCATTAAGTGCCATAAGGCAAGGTCCAAAGAAAGAGTAATGAGGGACTGAAATATTGTGCTTAACTCCCTTTTCTTCCCTTCTTTCCCTCTGAAAACACAGCTTTAAGCAAGCCTTCATCAGCACTACAATTCATAAGCAGAAGAATTGGGAATTTGCACACTACCAGGGTAACCAGCTCTGGGCACTCTGTTATATCATTCATTACAGTTGCCAGGACCTTTTAAAAAAAACAAACAAACAAAAAAAAAAACCCAAACATCTTTTTTGTGTTACACGTCTACTTGACTCAGCAGAATGGACAGGCTGAAGTACTGTGAACTACACACTATACTTGCAAGCATCAGCATTAACACACAGCAAATCTCTAAAAAGTGCAATTTCAGGGATCTTTTTGTATGTTTTAGTATTTACAGATAAGAGCTTTGTTTCTGGAGTTCTTGACAAATTATTTATCAAAAAAACCCCACCAAACCCTTTCAAATACGAGACTATCCTCTAAATCATTTGACACTAAGATTATGACAATGAGAATGGTGTTTAATCCCAACAGATTTGGAAGTACTTCAGAACGTCACACCAAAATGTACTTCACAAGAATAAGCACCTCAGCCATTATTCCATCAAGTAAAGTTACTTATCAAATTATAGAATACGTTATGATATTCATTAATCTAAACCCCACTTTAAAATCCTCTGCTATTCCTTGTTAAGTAACCAAAAAACTTCACGGTGTATGCTGGAGGCAGCTAAAATTAGATGCTAACTCATTTCACCGTGAAGATATTAGGTGTGTTTCAAAAGATAGGCACTGAAATTTCACCTCTGCAACAGAGATATTTCTCCAGTGCCTCAGATGGGCCAGTAACAAAGCCATCTCTGTAAAGCTCTCCAGCAGGAGAACCAGAAATAAGAGAAGGAATATGACTACGGTACAGCAGGTTGTTCTAAATAATGCTGTTGGATATGTGTGGGGGACAGGACATGACTGGGACAACAACAAGCAGTACATTCCACATTCAACAAAACACATACCTTCTTTTACTACAGGCCCTTTCATAATGTTCGTGTTATGCTTGGGATATCCAACTGGAATAGGTGCTACCCTAGCTTTCCATGACTTTTGCAATGGTATTTAAAGTATTTCAAATATCATTATAGATGTGACTAACAACACCGTTATGCATTCCACAAGAGAAGAAAATAACTGTACCTGAAAGGTATGCAACTTTTTCCTTTAAGATTGGTAATACTTCCATAGCCTTCATTTCATCATTTTTGCGAAACCCTGGAAAAAGGAAAAGACAAGATAATTAGTCAGAAGTTCAGACAAGCTCAGCTTCTACATTTAATGAATGCACTGTAGAACATTTACCCTTGGAATAAAATCTGAATGTTATGATTACAGAATTAAGATAACCTTATAGTAAAAGGTCGCAAAAAAATAAAGCAAACTTTTAAAGTATATTAGTGAACAGGTCATCGCTTTGACTAGTTAACACAAATAGCATGGTCTGTTAGCAAGCCTCAGTAGAAAATAGGTTACTGGAATTAGCCTTTTTCATCAGTAAATAAAATAAGTTGGATCCTGTTGCTTTTAGGCATTCTAAATCCCACTTTCAGCAGAGAGGAGTAGTATCAAGCTCATAAGAGTAGGTACCTTTAGAACAATTACTGGTAAAAAAAAAAAAAAAAAAACAAAACACCAAAAACTGCCCAAACAAAAAACCACCCCAAAAAATCCCAAACCCCCAAAAAACACCACACAAAAAGACCCACCAAAAAACACCACACAAAAAGACCCACCAAAAATCCCAACACTATTTACAGGCAACTGTTCTTACATCACTTCTGTAAGCAGAACTGGGAGATAAAGGTCTCATCTGTGTCTTTTCTGCTGCCTTACAAGAGCAGCATTTTGTAACAGAGCACGTTTTGTCATGTTAACTCTATACACCCATGGAAATGGTCCCCAGGGTGAGTGACTAAAGTCAATGTTGCAAAGCAGCACACCACCAACTTGTCCCTCCTGTGTACCTCCATGACATTTCTGTGGCCAGATTCTAAGCATTTTATTTATGACCTTATATTCCATATTGTCCTGTACAATATGGAATTGGTTCCTTTTGGGCCAATCTTGTTCATTTTAGAAAAACTGGGTGGTTTTGTACCCACACTTCAACCAACTGTCTGTACGATCCTTCCCAGTCTCTTTGGATTCATGTACTTTTTTAAAAATCTTGTTTCTGAAGAAAAGTACCTCTTCTGGGGTAAGTGGGAAGCACTTTTCTATCGCTGTTGAAGTCCAGAAGTGCTGTTAAATAAAACAGCCCAAATAGCCCGCTATAACACAGTAGTTGTGTTCCTTAAAAGCAACAGTTTGAGCTATTTAGAAGGCAAAATACGCTTCTTAATTATAGTTTCAGGGAGATCTTATAAGAGCAAGCTCTGATGTACATGTGGCAATCTTTTCTAAAATATATTGTTCTTCCTATGTGCAAAAGGGCCACAATCCCTCTAGAGATGGCAGCAGAAGCTGTCATTGATGCCCAGCAGGGAGGCCATCACTTCCTCCTCAAAAATATCCCAGTGTTTCAGATCTTTGGCCTCAGGCTCTGAGCTTTAACAAGAGCTATGCACTTCAGAGCTAAAACCTGAAGGTATCATACTGGCGTCATCAAGTAACATAAGATTTGTAAATATGGGCATCATGTATGTAAACTGCATCACAGGTTTTCTATTCCAGCCAGCAATACTGAGACTTCTGTGCCACTACAGTACCTAGTTATGGGCACCACCCTTCAAAACAGACCCAGGACACACCAAACAGAACACCCAAGAGACAGAGATGGCCAGCTGTTTACATGTCATGAGCTATGAGGAAGGACTAAATCGAATGACACTGTTTAGTCTGAAGAACTATGGGGAGACAGGGTAGCAGTCCTCAAAACCCTTAAAGTGGTGGCAAAGTCATCTAAAAGACAGCAACTACCTTTTTCTGCCTTGAAATATTTGGGCTTCAGTTGACTGCTAAGGCACACAGGCACACTTCCAGACTTAAATTTTTTTTAACATGCTCTGAGCTACCCACCATAAGCTTAATGCCAATTTAGCATGCTCAGCTTTCATATCGACCATTGCAACTCCTTTTCTTTACAGTAAATTTAGAGGTAGAAAACACTTTCTCCTCACCTAAAAAGCATGCAGAAACTAGTGCTGTACTTTGCTGTCTATCTTAGCTCAAAATTACCCAAGACACTGACGTTACCGCAACTGCTTGCTCAGATTTCTAAGCCCTTAAACTACTTTACCTCAGATGATGCACCATAACTGCACATTTTACTTTGCCTGTGGCACGTAAGAAGCGAGAAACATTTAGCTAATGTTTCTTTGACTATTAAGGGGCTGCTCAAGGTAAACACCCTAGCAAATACGTTCGTGCTCAGCTCATGTTCTGGATCTGCATATCCTCAAGGCTGACTGCCTGGGATTATCATATTAAAAACCTGCTGCTCTAAACAGCCTATTTTTATTCCAGTTCTGCAGTGTTAAAGCTTAACTGAAAAGACTGGGGGGATTACAACTGACGAAAGAATGCTGGGGAGTAAAGAGGGTGAATACGGCAAGAAAGTATCATATTTTTATCTCCAACAAAGAAATAATAAAACAAAAAGCCAGCAATATAAGCAGGTCTTAAGGGCTTGGGGTAGGTCCTCCTCCTCTTTTTCAAAGCCTCTACACCACAAAACAGTTGTGATTATGAGGATTTCATTAAAAAAAAAAAAAATTAAAAGGCATTTACCGCACTCAAATGAAATGCCATAAATATCTGCGCCAATCTCTCCCTACACAGCTCAGCAACCTCCGCGCCAGCCGGCTGCATCACATGTTCCTGGAGGTGATGTCATCCTTCCCCACCCTGC
>NW_009259054.1:693815-723402 GCF_000687185.1 Egretta garzetta
GGGTGTCGGCGGCAGACCCGCTCCGGGTGGGGCAAGCTCAATGGACGAGCATGACCCAAGCCTGCACGGCGCAGCTTGGCAAGCACGAAATACAAATGGGCTTTCATTCCCACAGCACACGCTTCTCATTGGAAAGCACAATGTATATGCATATATAGCACATATTTAGGCTGTTCCTTTCACTATCCAGTTCACTTAATAAAGCACCTTTATTTTTAAAATGTATTTTTTGATAATAAATCCTACGCTATAATCTTTTAAAGATAGTTTTAGTCTTAAACAGAAAAACCACCTGCGATGTTTCCAATACACCTATTCAAGGAACACTCATTTTACAGTTTCACATTTTTAATAGGTAGTATATGCCCTTCTATTGTCTCATGCATCAGACACTTTTCTCTAACTACCAGTCAAGAGGGAAGAAGCTCAAATTATGCTGATTAATATTCAATTGCAATAGATTAAGTAACACACGACTAAGAGGTCCAATTCAAGAGGGTTTTCTCCCCCCCCCCAAGCTTTCAGAATTACACAATCCCCTGAGCTACAGCAATACAGCCTTCTACTAAAACAGAGTCTGTTACCACAGAGCAGTTACTGAAATGTTGTATCACACAACTAAAGATCTTTAAAACATGCAAACAAGAAAGAAGCAAAAGAAAGTCACCTAATCTTTTTATACAGATGTATACACTGGAAAATGAAGAAGTCTTTCCCACAAACACACCATCTCCTCTTTGCCCCCACAATTTCAGAGCCAGAAGACAGCATCAGCCAGCCAAATTTAACAAACTAAATTGTCTGTACTAATCCTTTTTCTCATGCTGTATGAAGCTTTGCTGCAACATACTAATTTATCCAAGCTGAAAGACCCAGGAAAAGACAGCATTCCTGAGTAGAGGTATCACCCCTAGGAGGTTTCTGAGCGCTCTTTATCCAAATGGCCAGGGCAGCCCCCTCTGTCTTGGGCTGCACGCATTCCCAAACCCCATGGCAAAGACGTGGCTGCAGAGCTGCACATCCACCTGCCCTGGAGATGGAAGAGTAAACCCAGCATAAAGGAGCCACCTTTTGCCTGGAAATCACAGTGTTCCTATAACTCTGCTACTCCCCTGGGCACCCAACTTGTTGCAACTTCCCACGGGCAGTGAAATACGGTGAGTATAGAGTGACAGAACCCGGGTACCCAGTGTGGTAGTTGATGCATTCAAGACAAATGCTGTACTAGTCTAAGGCTGAGGCGTCCTACAGACACACGGGAACAAGGTAACTTTCTTAATCATCCTGTACCGCAATGATCAGTAACTAGTCAGTGACCCAATTAAAGGGAGCAGATAAAATTGCCTTAACACATCTTTTAAGCAAACAGTTTGATTACAGAACCGCCATACAAAACATCATTGGAAATAGCTTCCCCAAAGATGCATCGCGGCCCCAAGAACATAGAAGTCTTTGTGACTTTGAAGGTATCTTCAGTGATGTGCATCGTTCAGTTACGGCAACAAATTACAGAAACAGAAATTAAAACAGCAAAAAGACTTGGAAATTGAGGCTAAGAGCAGCATGCCTTTGCTAAGAGGTTGATGAAGCACTCATCCATTGCTGTCACACACAACTGACTCGAAACTTTTCTGAAACATGGCTAAAAAACACAAGAACAAAAAAAAAAGGTAATGCTCTCATCCTGCAAACTCGCACCTTTAAGAACGCAACTGCTTTTCAGCTTGTGACATAAAACCAAGACCTTTACACAGGCACAAACAAAAAAAGCCAGACTCAACCCAGAATACATCCATGCTTTAGGCTCTCTTTGGACTTCAGAAGAATGACCCCGTGTGTCGTGTTATGGAGGGTAAGCAAGTGCCTTATCTGCCAGGTTGCTCCCTCCAGTACCAGCCTTCTAATCCCCACCTCTTCTTTGATAGAAATCCCATCCCAAACCAGAGAAACCTCTTTCTGTGAGTTATTTTCCAACAGAGTACTCTCTTTGTTTGAGAGGACCTGTTCTGATAGGCTTCTGCTCAAAAATCCACATGCTATGCTGAGTTCTATAGGAAGGAAAAAACCCACATGGAATGTGCAATAGCAGCACTCAGAACCGCTATGTTAATGCCACAGTTCAGCTAATCAGGGAGTTAAGTAATAATAGGACTGATTTGGGTTAGTCATAAGCGGAAAGAAGTATTTGCTAGGAGGTGAGAGATAAAGCAACTTCCATGGGCGTGGAAGAGACCACTTCCTAGCCAAGCAGCAACTTCCTGCATGTAGGTAAGGCAGCAGGAACTGTAAACCATTCTGCACGACTCCATGCATGCACTGGTCCCTTTGTGTTGATTATGCTTCACCTTGGAACAGACAATCTCAAAACTGTAGCTAGTCAACATTTAAGCAAAAAGAATCCAAGACATTGCTGTCTTTAGCATTTCCTCTATTTCACAGCATGAATGGTATCAACTACATGACTCTGAAATCTGAGCTATTCCTCCCTTTAATTGTAAAGCCATCCTAGCGACTTTTCAAGAGAAATTGCCTTCTAGTTAAGTAAAAAGGAAAAAACCAAAAGAAGGAATAAAGAAGCTCAAATGTAATTAAATTAGTGCATTATTAGACTGATTAAGGCTTCCCTTCCCAAGATTATGACATTGATTTTAAATCCTGGAAATCCGTACGTTTATTCAACTTTGCTTATCAGTTAACAACAGTATATGATAAACCTCAGATACAGGTTAATTTATATACCACTTCCCATGTTTTTCAAGTGTCCAGAAAGAACAAGAGAATACAAAGCAGGTTTCTATTCTCCAATTTTGCCATGGAGAGGTTTTTAAAATAGGGCAGTGGGCAAGTTTCTAAAGACGGTATTATTTAATGAAAAACAATTTTAAACATGATATGAGGAGATTCACAAGCAGCCGTTGTGAAGCCTTTTACATCCTTACTCTGAAGTTACTACACAGCAACCAGTCTAGATTAAGTCAGTAGAACCATTTGATTCTTTCCTTCAATCGGATTTGGAAAAAAATCATTGCTGAACTCCAAAAGTTCTTGGATTTACAAATGAAATCACACCACTGAGGTAAATGCAAGAAAGAAAACTGAACTTTCATAAAGCAGAAAATGGCAAAAACCAGCACTAATTGAGAATACAACCCAAAGGGCTGGCAAAGGGAAGAAAAAGGTAACTAAAGTTAGTGCATGTATGGGATTACTGATAGCTTTTCTTGATTTTAACTCAAGTACTTTAAGTGCCAATTCCAATTTTATGGTAGGCTTAACTATAAATTCATACTTCTGTTCACAAGGAAAGGTTTCATAGACCAACCAGAGCTGTCAATTCACCAACTGCACGGTTATTGCTTCCTGTTATAGACATTGTCTATGTTCATTGCTGCTCAGCAATCTCATGCCATCTTTCACACTGCAACAAAGCAAGAGAATTCAGGGAAATTGTGGCAAAGGCTGCAATTTTTGTCTCTTCTTTGAAGCTTAGTGAGCTTGCAGGTTACCAGTTTCAAAAGGTATAATGGCAATTTGTCTCAGGAACACTAACTTTTAAGTATGCCTGTCATGGCATCTTGAAGACCATACACCTTTCCTTTTAGGAGCAAATGAGGAACTATCAGCAGGTTTTTTTAATGGCATACCGATCATGGGGCAACATGAGTAACCTTGGCATTCATCATTTATTCACTCACTTGCCCAGTCCAGATTCTAAAGCCTTCAAGTGACTCCAGCAAGGACACAGCTTAGAGGCATGTAACCAGAGGGGCATGATTTCAGTGTTATTCAGCAGCCATAGTCACGAGCTTAAGCAAAGTATTTGTTGTAGCTAATAGAGATTCAATTAAGAAGCCAGTTCTGAATCTAAAGCCATTTCAGGAGTATGACATGAGTATATTTTTGAGTCACTTCAGATCTGATCAGGCTCAAGATCCACTCATCAGAAAACATTACACCTTTAAACCCTCACTTTAATCACAACAGCTCACAAAAATGACCCTCCTTCTCCTGTTTTGTTTTGCATCCTATGCACTCTCTAAACGTGGTGCAGGGAATTGCACCACCTGAGTAGCAAGCTGGTATGCAGTGCTACCACATGGCAACTGGGACCTCACAGAATTGGACAGCTTAGAAATTGCCTTGTAGTAAGAAAATGAGATTCATTAGAAGGCTACTAGCTCTTCAAGCCACTTTCAGTTTTTGGCATTTTTGCTAGGTGTAAGAGGTTCTCTCTTACCATTTTTAGCAGCCCTGTGGTTTGTTCTGACACCAGGACGCACCTCTCCTGACCATAAATTAAGGGAGGAGCACAACGTCGTATGGAAGGATGCGGGACAAGAAAAGGCTATTAGTGTAGTTGACAGCAAATACTCAAGCAAGATCAAATTCTCTGACTGAGTGACTGTCCTTTTCTTGGAAACTTTACACACTTATCTACTCCTCAGTTAAGAAAGAGCAATTACTAGGAAACTAGCTACATCATGTGTGTACTGCAAAACTTGTCAAAGAGCTGCCTTACGACGGTAAGTTGAAGAAAACTCCAAATGCTAAATCACTCTGTTAAAAATCTGCAATTCCCTTTTGTCTGAGTAACAGGACCCTTAGAGATATTCATATTTCGTAGCGAGGTCTTTTCCAACCTGGATTACCCTTTGATCCTATGAAATGCGTGAGTCAGAAGCACAAACATCCATTTTGCAATTGAAACTTAAGATGAGATGATCAAAATATGACCAGTTTCCCCCCTTTGAAGCGAGTGGAACTGTGCTCTTAAATTTATCTGTCCATTTGGGATGTTCAATCTGTTCCTGCTGTCCTACCGACATTGTTGGGAGTTCATTTGTTTTGGTGAGAACTGCTCATCCATCTCTAAGCGCTGCAATACTCCAATTCACTGCCCTGCTGAGGCGGCAAACCTTTCTGTAGTGGTGTTCAAATACAGCAGCAGCACACTGCTCTCACTGCAGTCAGATACCTTCCCTGTTGACTGTTGCTACAGACACTCATGGCTTAAGGGGTCTACGCTGTCAGGAGGGTACCCAGTCTCCTATAAAAGATTGGTTTAACATGCATTTTTACCAACAATGCCTGTAAGCAATTTTATTTATTCTTCTGTTCAAAACACAGAGCAAGTGAAAGGCAGTTGCTTCCAGATTCTGCGCAGCAACAGCTGGAACGTAACATTTTAGATCATGTCCTTTGGCTCTTGTTCCAAACCACCATCTGGAGAAATCTCTTTCCACACTAAAACTGATGAAGACTACAGCAAGGGCAGTAAAAATAAGGAAGCTAAAACAGATTGAAAATTGTCCTGCATTGTTTTATCCTGAGCAACAATAGGAAAAACTATTTTCATCAGCCCTGAAATCAATCAAAAATACCAAAAACCAGACTGCATATTCTTCAGAAGAAATGCCTTTTTTACAGCACAAAGTATTGCTTTTGGGCTTCCTATCATCCATAGACTCCAAGATTAGGCTTTGATTGGGTTTATTTTAAATTTTTTCCCCTTTTCTCCACCCTTTTTTTTTTAAATACACACGCATTTTCACAACACTTTCATCACCTTATGGAGATTCATATGCAAAAACTAGACTAGATTACATTCATACTTGGAGACATTAGTACTTAGCTGTTTCTTGTTGAATACTCCTTCCTCACACCCCCCCTTTCATTTTTTTGCACGACATTTTATATTCCTTCTGTGGCAAAACTAGCAGTTTGCAACAAGATGTATGTCAAATAACTTGATTTGTGCACAGCGCTCATTCCTTCAAATTCCCGTTTTATTAGTTTGCAGCTGTAAGGAGCTTGAGCTCTAAGACATAGGCATAGGAAATGCAGGATGAATCTGAGCTGCTCTTCCACATTACAGCGCAGATAGAAAAGACCAACGTGAGGAGGAAGGGGGAGACACTTCTTCATCCTGCATCATAAAAACAGTCAAGTTCATATTGATTCAAACAACGGAGAAAAAGAATCATCCACAGCTTGTTTTATACAGCCCTTAGCTTTAGATGTGTGACTGTTAGAAGCAGTTAGAGGGGAGCAAATAAAGTTTTACATCCAAGCTTCTCCCTGCTCTCCTTTTTTATCTTTTTACTGAGTCCATTTCATTTAAAACACCGATTAACATATGCTACTGGTTAGAATGAACCAATTCTTAAGAAAAAAAAAAAAAAAAAAAATAGTGATCAGAAGTCCACAGGGGAATTAAAGCTTGGGTATTTCACTTCTAATATGTGAGCGGTTGCTAACAGCAACCTGTCTCCCTCCCTCCCTGCATCTAAAAGGGAGAGCAAGATTAGCATGAAATGCCAAAAGAGATGTCCAATACCCGTCTTGTTTGCTTAAGGATTATGTTAGAAATTATAGCTTGAATTACTCTGAGCAGGTGCGTACGTATTCTTAACACACATGCCGCGTTAATTAAAAATACAGGTTTAAGACAATAGAAGGCAAAGAAGGCAAACAAGCAATCGCTCTACTGAGACAAAAATGAGCCACGCGCGGGCTTGGCGGTAGGGAAGCAGTGCAGCACAGCTCGCTCTGCATGCAAGCCGATGACAGCATGGCTCCCACATGACGGCCGCACTCACAGCGGCACACATTACATCATCAGCTTTGTGCGGGGCTGAGCCATCGCTCAGCCCGGGAGGAGCGCTGCCACAAGCTGCATTCCCTGCATCCCCAGCTCCATCCCCCAAACCTTACGGAGGCAGAAATATGAGCGATCTGAAGTCATGCAAACCTTCCTCTCCACACCCTGCCTAAAATCCTCCCCATCTGATCCCTCTGGCGAATTTCATTAGAAACAAACAAAAGAACCTTACCACGTTTTGCTTTGCAAAGGGATTTCACTTGAGAATCAACAGAAAGGATTTTGCAGACTGTCATGACTAAGAGAGGGAGGTTTCATTCTTCATTTATCAAATTTGCTATAGCAGATTATTTCCTTCAGATGACAAAGGTGAGCAGCCTGAATTTCTTTAGAGCTACATTTAACACAGCTACTGAAGTACGCAAATTTAACCTAAATCAAGGCTGGGTGTTCTCCATGAACTCCATTTACTCAGCTCCTTCTATGTCACTGTAATGAGAACAAGATTAACATCTTGCCTTCACTTTCATCCATTTCTGTAAATGGATACACATTAGTATAAATGTAGCATTGCACTTTCACCAAACCATTCAGAAGCACACTCCCAAACTCAGCACTCAAAACCAGGGAAGAATTTCTCGCCAGCTCACCGATCCTTAAGTCATCAGTAAATTAGCTTCAAACTCATCTTTAAGGCTATGTAGCACATGCGATACTAAGACAGACAAGACAAAGCAAGCAGCTTCTAATGCTGTTAAGGACAGAAGCCTGTAGACGTAATGTTCCAAAGGCATTCAAATATCCAACTGTTTCTATAGCTTTAATATTCACGTGCATATTGAAACAATTGATATCTATTCAAATAGTGTCAAATTTCCTTAAGAACAACAGTTTTTTTAAGTAGGGGCACTGCATTATGTTTACAAGTGTGCTAATCAAGTTCTCCTTCAATTTTAAGGGAAGTCACATACAAAACCTTGCTCATTTTACAGACCAAACTAGACAAAAGCTATTTAAGCTTGACTGCAACTTACCACTTCCTACTACTTGCCAGCACAACAAATCCAGTCTAACAAACACTTGTCAGCTCCCACTACTTCCTGTTCAAAGTTTTAACACCCAATCTATGGACCCCGACATGGCTGCACTCACTCAAATAAGAAAGTGCAGACGGTCACTTTTCTGTTAGCACAGGCAGCAGGTATCCACCCATCAGCTTTATTCTCTGGCCTTCTAGAGCATTGACAATATGATGACATTATATGCCCAAACTATCCAGCCATCCACCTCTGTAACACTACCTGCAAAATACTACCACTAGCAAATATTTTCCATGTTATTTTATTTCAGTAGAGGGCATTCATCACATGGGCATGTTATAGCACCTCTGATCCATGCCTTTCAAGAACATGCTCAGACTTACCAAGCGTTATGTAGTATGGTATAGATATCATGTGATACCATCGGCAAATCAGGATAATGACAATGATTCAAGCACTGTAAGTTACAATATTTTAATTAAGTTCACAAAAACGGCCTAATTGATGCTCAATTAAAATGGGTTTGTTGGTCTTCAACACTGACTCACTCTACACAAAATTCCAAATGCATATGATTTCCTGGAAAAGCTCTTTGAGACAACAATAGGAGCTAACATTTTGATTGCATTAAAGAGCAGCAATGTACTTCAGTATATATCCAAATGCATTACTTCAGAAGTCTACAATGTATTTTTAAAGCACTAGGTAAGATTTAACCATGCTTCTGACTTCACGTCTTCAGTTCCTGACACAATTAAAGACACAAAGTTGTCTCTGAAGATTTTAAACTCTAAAACCAATTAGCAGTCCATAAGAGTACTTCTAAATGACCTAGCAAGCTTAGTTACAAATATTAACTTCCGTAGAGTAGAACAGTAACAAATGTGAAATTAGATTTCTCTTTAGCTGTTTTCACCTTTATTTTATTATTTCCCCCTCTCCTCTACATCATCTCATCAGGTTAAAACACAGGTTTATGGCAGCAGTACAGCACAGCAACAGTTGATACGTTATTTAGTTTGGCAAATATTTTTATTTTCACACATTATTAAATGAGAAGCACTCTTTACCACAGTGCTTTTGGTATAGAGCCACTTTTGTTGTAGACAAGTCACCCTGCAGCATTCTTAGTTGCTTTTGAGCTCCAATACCCTGATAACCCATTTGAAATGCCAAACTCTCATATCTACTATTATTTAAAAGAAAACAAACAAAAAAAACCCTGAAAAATTAAGTCATGTCAGAGGTTTACTAAGTCTTTTTAGCCTGGCAGCTACTGAAAGCTTGAGCATGAAGCAGTATCGCGTCCTTTTCCAGCAAAATTCATTTGGGTATTTGAAAGCATATAGACAGGTAATGGGTATATTCTGGACTCAGTGCAGGGGAGTGTTGAATCCAGCATTGTGCTACTGGTGTCCAGTCAGAAGACTGCAAGACCTGGACTGCAACTTCTTTATAAAAGACTTCCCCAAAAGTTTCAATAGCTGATACATCACAACAGCCTCCCTTCACGCACAAATGTATACGACCAGCATTCCCTCGTACATTTGATATGCAACAACATTCTTACCAAGTCCTTTAGGCACACAGTTTTCCTGTTATACTTCATCCCCACTACCACCGCATCAACCTTACTCACACCAATGATAGGTCAGTTCATTGGCACTACTTGAACTACAAGAATAATAAAAGTAGATGAAGCGTTTTAACTACTATCCATTTACTTTTCACAGCTTGTATCAGGAGGACTAGTTCTCTTCAGAAGTTACTTAAAAGAACGTAAAGTATATGTACATCAGCTTGAGATGTCTGGAGACCCTTTACTCTAGCAGATGCTTTGACTCAGTACTTCTGTTCTTATGAGGATCAGAAGCAAGATCTAGACCATTACCATATACAACACAATTGTATACAGATTTAGTTAGCTCAATCAGTACATTTCCAATGCCAACTCAGTTTTGAATTCAGTAACTGAGCACAAAACACAAACTCCACGGCTTGTAACTCTTCAAAGAAGGAGCTGCAAGCAAGCTAGCAGGATGTATTTCTGTCAGAACACTAACACTGTTAGCAGCAACAAAACTGCCCTGATTTCAAAGCAGACTAAAAACTGTACTACCACCTCAACATCTGGGGAAAACAAACATGAAGTACTTGAGACTCATAAAAGGTAAAATTTTGAACTGTCACTTATACTTGAAATAACGATGTGCATGATGACACAAAGGATCCAAGTTACAGCACCATAACACAGCATCCCTACTTTCCTTCTTGACAGCTTTGTCATTAAGTAATAATTTTAAAAAGAAAGTTAATTTAAGTATCAAAATCAACAAAGCTAAAGTTTGTTTGGATGTATGAGAAAATACCTCGAATGAGTCCAGAAAGCTTCTCTGACAGGGCCAATATCAGAAGCTTAAGTTGCCTACCAAAGCAGCCTGTCACTGGCAGATGGGAGATAATCCTATCCTTACACAAGGCCTGCTTTTGACCTCCTTGAGTAATTGATTGCCGTTAAAATTACTTTTCAAACGACTATTCTTACGTCCAGATTTTTTGAACTGTCATGCTTCGAGTTCTCGGCTCAATCACTTTCTATGGATATAAACTCCCTGACCTTACCAGATATTTTCTGATCTTTCCAATTTAGAGCATAGCATTTCACATTAAAGATATTGGTATTTAAAAATTCCATTTCTCACAAAGACTTCCAATTAAAAATGACAGACAAGTTTATTGCAATTTCCTTTTTTTGTTGTTAAACTGTTTGAAACAGCTGTTGATTCTGAGCAATAGCCCTTTACCACAACTGAATCTTTGTGTTCATAGAATCATAAAATCATTTGATTGGAAAAGACCTTTAAGACCACTGAGACCAACCATACCTGTCCACCACTAAACCATGTCCCTAAGCACCACATCCACACATCTTTTAAATACCTCCAGGGATGCGGACTCAACCACTTCCATGGGCAGCCTGTTCCAATGCTTTACAACCCTTCCATTGAAGAAATTTTTCCTAATATCCAATCTAAACCTCACCTGGCACAACTTGAGGTCATTTCCTCTTGTTACTTGGGAGAAGAGACCGACCCCACCTCCTTTCAGGCAGTTGCAGAGGGTGATAAGGTCTCCCCTCAGCCTCCTCTTCTCCAGGCTAAACAATGCCAGTTCCCTCAGCCACTCCTCATCAGACTTGGGCTCCAGATACCTCATCAGTTTTATTGCCCTTCTCTGGACACACTCCAGCGCCTCAGTGTCCTTCTTGTAGTGAGGCGCCCAAAACTGAACACAGTATTTGAGGTGCGGCCTCACCAGTGCGAGGTACAGGGCAAGGATGACTTTTCTGCTCCTGCTGGCCACACTGTTTCCAATAAAAGCCAGGATGCTGTTGGCCTTCTTGGCCACCTGGGCACACTGCTGGCTCATATTCAGCCGGCTGTCAACCAGTACCCCCAGGTCTTTTTCCACCAGGTTCAGACAGCTGTCAACCAGCACCCCCAGGTCTTTTTCCACCAGGCAGCTTTCCAGCCACTCTTCCCCAAGCCTGTAGCGTTGCATGTGGTTGTTGTGACCCAAGTGCAGGACCCGGCACTTGGCCTTGTTGAACCTTATCCAACTGGCCGCAGTCCATCAATCCAGCCTGTCCAGGTCCCTCTGCAGGGCCCTTCTACCCTAAAGCAGATGAACACTTCCACCCAGCTTAGTGTCATCTGCAAACTTGCTGAGGGAACACTCAACTCCCTCATCCAGGTAACTGATAAAGATGTTAAACAGAACTGGCCCCAACACTAAGCCCTGGGGAACAACGCCTGTGATCAGCCTCCATCTGGGTTTAACTCCATTCACCGCAACTCTTTGGGCCCAGCCATCCAGACAGTTTTTTTACCCAGCAGAGAGTATGCCTGTCCAGGCTATGGGCAGCCAGTTCTCAAACAGAACACTGTGGGAGACAGCGTCAATGGCTTTACAGAAGTCCAGGTACACTATATCCACAGCCTTTCTCTCGTCCACTAAGCGGGTCACCTAGTCATAGAAGGAGACCAGGTTATTGAAGCAGGATCTGCCTTTCATAAACCCATGCTGAGTGGGCAATATCCAAAAAACATTATCGCTCTGAGACGACAATCATAGCATGAAAGAATTGCTACATAGCCTCTAAATAGGAAGTAAAACTTTCCAGTCTGCTTGCATTTTACCAGCTCAGCTCAGTGTTGTTACTTGTTGGTCTATCAGCACCTACCAACTGATTACAACTGAATTAAAGGCTTAATTATACCCGGCACTGGAACTCCTTCTATCAAACATATTAATGCAATATGATACAGTTAGGGTAGGCAGGAAGTAGCCTACTGGCAGACTAACCATAAAGATCTAGAGGAAAGTTACTTGTAGTTACTTAGACTTTTCCAAAAATAAGATACTCCACTATGAAGCATTAAGCCTTAATCAAAGTGCTAACTCAGAAGTCCACTATGAAATGAAGATATTTTAATTTTCTGGTACTGACACCTGTGCAAACAGTTATTGATAGCTCACGAAATGATTGCAGGGGCTATACATGGGTGCACACATGCACTGGCACACAGCAAAAGCCAAGGAATGGGTTCTGTTAAGTTCCATGCAACCACACTACTGAGTGCCAGATTAAGCCAGAGTTTTATGATAATTACCAAAAGCAGGCTGGGGATTCTGAGTTTGATTAACCACTACCATGTCCATAGTCTGAACAGAGGCTACCATGCATTAAATCCTGTTTATCAAGTATAGCTGTCCATTGACAAACTGGTTAAAAATTTTAAAAGTTGAACAAAGAGAGATCTCCCCACTGAAATGGAAATGTCATCTGGGAGAAAAACATTTTAGGGAAGTTTCACTTTTAGGGAGGAGAGAGAATGATATACAGGAAAATTTAAATATAAATAGAATTCTCCATGACCTCAAAAAAGAAAGGCTATTAAAACTACCATGCTCTATCAGGAAGAGACTCTTCACAAACACAGTCCAGCACACACGGTAGGCAAGTATGCAGGCTTCAAAATACTAATTTAAGGGAGGACAGACAGTTGAACTAAATACAAGGCGAAAGAAAACAACCCTTTGTTTAAACCAAGTACATACAGATTTATATGTGTAAGTCAAATATCTGTAACTGATTTTGCATATCTTGGCTATTGTTAAAAAAAAAAAAAAAGTTGAAACACTCATCTTTGCCTTCCTTAAGAGAAGGCTCACTGACAGCTATTGCTCAACATCAAGGCACTCCATCCACATGGGTATGTGCATCTCCAACATGAAGATAAGAGGACCATCAACAAGCATCCTTCCTCCTAACACACTGCTCCATCAAGAGAAAAAGGTTATGAACTTTTAAACCTTGAATAGGCTGGTTGGAGAGATATTTTGCAAAAACAAGACAAAATACTTTTATAGTGACAGCCATGAAAATCTCTCAGATACACAATGAAATTGCAAGAAACACAACTGAATTTAGAAAAAACAACTTTCTAAGGCTGACAAGGTAATGCATGATTGAAGAAGTTATTTTAAATCAGATCTATGTTTAAAAGAAAGAAATGTAATTTAGTGTTTAAACAACCACCACAAATTAAGGAACCATCGGTATTTTACATCCGAGCGAAACTCTGCAAGTTTCTCCTCCAAGACCCAAGTTAAATTAACCAACTTGTAAAGTACATAGAAACCCATTCAATTATTTCAGTTGTGGAATAATCTTGAAAGAAGAGCCTGTATTTAGTCAAAAAAAAAAAAAAAGCATTTAACTTACTGACTTCTAACAAAGTGACTGCCTGTAAATAACAGAAATCAATGTATCACACAGTAAAAGAAATGCATAATGCGGACTTAAAAAAAAAAAGTCCCTTATGCTTAAACTTGCAATCAAAAAACAAGAGAAAGCATGATTTATTCAATACATGCCTGGTATCTCTGCACACTTACAAAGAATAGTAAAACAGAAGCATATCAGTGAGGACTAAGAGCAGGCCCTAGTACCGGACCATGGAGCTGGTCCAGTCCTGAAATTCCAGCCCATCAAACAAACAGAAGATTAACTAAGTTATATAAACCAACTGCACCCCTATATTTTTATTCAGGGGTACCACATGTTAGAAGCTCATCTGTGAATTTCAATTTTAATATACTGTGGCAACCCCAAACAAGTTAACTGTATGTCATATGCCAACTAGAGTCTTCAATTGCGAAAGATGTGCAGTGGTCCCTCTCATTTCCAAAAAGAGATAAATTTTTTTACAGGAAGTATCATGGAAACCCTGCATTACCATAAAATTGACCAAAAGCAGACAAGAGCACTTGTTGGAAAGCCACTGGCAATTACAGATCAAATTACAAAAGCCAGAATTACTGCATTACACTCGTCAGCTACAATCCCATCCTCTGAATTTTCACTCTCCAGAATAGCAGCTTTAGAACAAGAAAACAACTATGTTGCTACTGGCTCAAAGATCGTCTTTGAATGAATCGTTGTCAGGTGAGCAATGCTATTTTGACGCAGGCACCCATTAGCTTATCTGTGTACATCCTTATCTCCGGAATCTTCATTTACTTGGAAGTGCTATTCGCCCTGAACACACCACAGGCATTCCTTCCTCATAATGAGCTCAATATCTGCATTTATGCTCCCTTCAGCAGATGACTAATATTACAAGCACACTATTCTGATTGACACCTAATACCATAGCTGCCATTATCACTTACATCATGCTAAAACACGAAGTGTTACCCACATCTATTTGGAGAGTAAAAGAATACAGAATTGCTTTGACACATTGTCAAGAAGCACTGTCAAGCTTCACCCACCATAGCTATGTTTTCTGTTTCTCCATCTTACAAGGTCATTAACTACCATACAAGTAGAGAGGATTCTACCACATTATAGCAACACATTCAATTTAATTTTGAATATTATACAGTAACATGCCATTAAAAGACAAATTTCAAGAAATATTCAAGTGACTTACCATTCAGAAGTATCAGTACACCAGGTTTTTGTTTTGTATCCCACTTGTAAGAACACATTCTTCACACCCCAGAGGCTCAGTATGTCTCTGGCCAACAGAACAGATAAACTAATGATGCTTGGGAACAAGAGCAAATTAAATCCTTATTCCTTCATCAGGAAAAATGAATCCTGATTTCAAAAACTAAGATTTGATTTCAAGACCCCAGTGAATTTCATATAGTTTCCAGAACTGCTAGGTTTCTATCTTCTCCAAGAAGCTCTATTTCCAAGTCAAAACATTTTTCAACTAGTCTTGTCTGAGCAGTCAGATGAAAAAAGGTACAATACATGTTCAAAACACAAGTCATCTTTGTCACTGCGTATCTTCTGCCTGTACAGTTTGCTTGACTGTCAGTGTGCTTAACAGTTGCTCTGCCTGGATTTACTACCAAATAGGCTTTGACAATGATTGCTATTTAATCCTATGTAATACTCAGATGCAACTGTTCCCAGATCGGAGGACAGTTTAAAAACACAGTCTTCTCCTCAGCTACATACAAGTCTGGAGTCATGCACTAGAAATCTTTTAACTGCAAGACTACAAATGCAAAAGGACCACTATTGCAAATAAAGCTATTAATCTTTACTATATTTATCTATGACAAGCAACTAATTATAAATAAAGCTTCTAATTCCTTATTTCAAACTTTCTAATGTTTGTACTTTAGGCAATGACATTCTGATAAAACTAAGTAACAGAGTTCACCACCTGAGCGTCTGGACTTAAGCCACCCTTCATACAGTATGCCACAAACGGCAAAACTTGAAATATGCACTGCAATGTAATTTAAACTCAACAGTCAACCTTCTCTCTGCCCACTCATCTTACACAAGCCTACTGTTTCAACCGTAGAAGTTGAACACTAGGTGGACATTCACTAGCAATTCTCAGTTATTACTGCCACCTTTAGAGCTGTCAACTTCAAGGATCTGCAATTTTTTTTTGTATTTGGATCATCCATAAACTGTAAATCCTTTGCCTTGTTTTTATGAATTCTACTATTTAATCATCAAGGTACAACAGTAAACATTTGTTACATAAAAAGCTTCAGCGTACATGAGAATTTGCCAGCAAGGAGATCCCACATAAGTATATAACAAAATCTAGAATTATTTCTTTAATCATTTCATCTCTGCTTATATTTACATGAAACAGAATCCCTCAGTTGTCCCTGAACATCCACATCCCAGTTTCCCAAACGCTTATCCTCCTGAAGATATTGCTGTGATGTAAATGAAAGACGACATACACACTGCCTTAGAAAATTAAAATTGAAGTGATATATTTAAAGTTTATTCCTATCTCTAAAACACTAGAAAATCCATTCCAAAACAAGACTAAGACAACCCCTATGAACACCTCAATATTCTGTCTAGTTACTATGCCACAGATATAAATTAATAACCGGAACCATTATTGTCTGATAAATTTATCATTTCATGTAACACATATCTAAGATTCGGATAATGCTCTACATCAACAATTTAACTAATAACAAACTAAGCATTAGTAGGGTAAGTAACAACTCCTGCCTGCAGTACCAGATGATAAAACCCGAGATAAATTACAGTGGAGAAGAATAAAATATTCTCCTTGTTTTCACTTTAAAGATATCCAATGCTCCATTATTTCATCATCTCTAATCAAAAAGCCAACATACCTGAATAATAATATGACCTATGGATTTAAACTTCTTAATGCCAGCTATGAGTATGAGAGATTACTGCACGCAGTTAAAAGAAACTGGCTCATTCGGGTTGGGTTGACAAAGACAAGATATTAAAAACACTGTAAAAATTTCAGTTTAATTGCCATTTTCCAAGACTGAAATGTGTCCCAGTGACACAGGGCACACAGATGCTAGCACAAGCAATCCAGGCGGTAACTGGAGCACTTCTAGGCAAACTGACTCAAGGTCTCTACTCCAGGACAGCTGGGTGAAGTGCCACATCTTATCAGACTACAGCTTAAGCCTTATTCACAGGCTGTTGTCTTAATGCTTCAGGAAAAGCTGAATTCACCTTTGGCCTCTGCATTACCTAAGTTACCCAGTTTACACCAAGGAAGAAGGAATATGCTTAGTTGTTTTAAATTACACATTGCCACTTTAGTGCTTAAAGAGCTCAAGGACATTTAAGATGATGACCCTGAATTAAGACAGTCCTTTCACTCTCATTATAACCTGGAATATTACTCCCTGCTGTTCTGTATGGCAGAAGCATTGGGCGGACAAAGATTTCAGCTTCCCTGTCGGCACTGGTCTTCTGCAGACTTGTTTAACGACTTGTACAGCAAAACTATGAGCAAAACAGGTAATTTCCAGATTTCTGCATACGTTTGCCAATACTTCATGAGCCTTACCTTTTGTTACCAAGACTTCCAAACAAAGCAGCATGATTGTTAAAGCAGCTAACAGCAGATTAGCTCATTAAAAAGAGTGCTATGACTAAGAAAAGCTTTTTTTTACACAAATCAAGACAGACAGGATCCTCTTCTTCTATTTTGCCTGTGCTCACCATGTAACAGAATGCCTCCCTGATGCGTGTATAAGAAAGTATATCGCTCACACATAGCTATATGAATGGGAAAACATTTGCTCTGTGTCACAGCAAGCGCATCAGTCTGCAGCACTGATACCTTTCCTGACAGACCTAGGACACGGGATGTCCTAGTTGAGGGCCACCACGATTCCACGTCTGTCTGCTACACAAAAAGAAGATTACTAACCCCCCCTGTTCTTCAGGAAATGAGAGTACAAAGGAAACCAACAATGAATCCCTTTTAGCCATTTCCAGACAACATGCCTCTAACATGACTCAGGCACTTGAAAGAGCGTTTTACCATGAAACACTGCTCCATACATCAGCAATTACTTCGGTAAGACTACGCCAACTATGTAAGCAATTCAACTTACAACATGATGCCAGGGTTTACTGCCGAATATGAATGCAGCTCACTGTGACAGGCCAGTATCTGTGTAGTACTACACGATGGCCTCACCAACATCGTGCGGGCAAACCTATCAAAGAAACAGTTATCCCCCAAAGAATTGGAAAAGAGGAAAAAAAAAAAAAAAAAGACAAAAAAAGCCCCAGTCTAAACACACTACCTAACTCCAAGCTAAACGCGGGCTACATAGGGAACTCTTTCATTCGCAACTGCAGGCACGCTGGGGCCAGGCATGCAACTGTTGACTTGCCCCCAGCAACTGCGGGGCACAGCCCTGCAGCCCTGGAGCTGGGAGCCCAGCTGCGCCTGCCCGTCACCCTGAGACCCCTGCCCGTCACCCTGAGACCCCTGCCCGTCACCCTGAGACCCCCGCCCGCGGGTCACTCTGCTCCCAGCACGCCCCAACGCCCCGCAATGGCGCTAAACCTCACGGCGCTTCAACGGCTTGCACACCTACAGAAACCAAAAGCACACGCGGGTAGAGTGCAAAAAAAATTAATTATAAACGGACCATGTCTTCATGTTCTGTACCCTTCCAAACAATCTCATCCTTGTGCTCACTTTCTACTTTTTCCTTGAAGTATCATCACGCGCGGGATTAATTCACAGAGTTAGAAGTTACAGCTCTGGTTTTCCTAAATAAATTTCTAAATCATTCTTTTTAGTTTACATGAGTACTTGAGAGACATTTGGATTTGGGGGTAAGGGGCAAATTTTTCACTAGTCATAGAAGCAATTCTCATTCTCCAAGTCTTTTTTACTACTAAATATTATTTAAATTTAATTCTCAGTATATTATTGCTCAAAACCAACATATCAGTTCAGTGTTGGCATAGCTGAAAATCAGTTGTAACTCATGGTACTACATATCTCGCACTTCATCTTAGGAAAATTCCTCACACTTAAATATTGAGGCAGTTTGTAGAATTAACTTTACAGAGGCCCACATGCATAAAGCCACCTGAATTTGAGCAGCATCATGATGCTGCCCAAGTTTGGGATTTTTAGTAGCCCTTTGTCACAACTGTTAACCTGCAGCTTTAGTATTTTGCTCTTAGAACTCATGTTTACACATCAGACATCTGTAGCACAGGAAGGTATACAGGATAACAAGGGCCTGTAAGTAGCTAAACTGGGTAGTCTCAAGTCATTTGCTTTTAACGTAAAAAGATACTTAAATTTATGTCTTCAGTTACAGTTCTTCACTGCTATACAGGAATTCTCTGACATAACAGACAGTCTATTATTTCCTCTCCACCTACAGCAGAAATTATGCTACATTTCTTTCTTAATATTGCTTCCTTTCACCAGGAGCAGTCCTGCAGCTACGTCTATGATGCCAACGTAGAAGCAACTTCCCTATTCTGCCCCAGTTTTCCGAGTGAGAAGTTTCCTTCATTCACCCAACAGCAGAAACAAAACTTCGATGCCAGCAGTAAGGACAACATAAAGTTCTTGCTATCTTTAGACCTATATTTAATCAACCATACTTTAAGTTCTTAAGATGCTAGTGGATATTCATATGCTCTCTACATCCTTTAAGTGAATGGAAGTCTGTAACTTGAAACAAGTAATCAAAAAATTCTCAGTTAAGTACTACAAGAGCACCTGAAACATTTTAGGACCCTGGAAGACCAAGCAGCTCCTGATGGCTCTGTGTAACTTGGATGCCGTCTCCAAATACAGAATGGCTCAGATTGGAAGGAACCTTGGAAGGCCCACAGTACGATCTCTCACTCAAAGCAGGATCAGCTCTGACGTCAGGCCAGGTTGCTCAGGTTTTAATCCACCTGGGTCTTGGAAACCTCCAAGTGTCATATTCCATAGCCTCTCTGAGCAACCTTTTCCAGTGCTCAATTACCCTTACAGTGAAAACCTGCCAATATTTCTGTTCATGAATGTTGTCTCTTGTTCCTCCCACCACACGCATAAAGATTTTGACTTCTTCTCAGTTCCCTCCTTCTAGGTATCAGAAAGTTACTATTTAGGTCTCCTGAGACCTTCTTGTCTCCAGGTTGAACAAGCTCAGTTAGCTCAGCCCCTCCTCACACTGCAATGTCTCCAACCCAACAATGTTGGTGGCTCACCAACTGGACCTGCTCAAGTTTATCAACATTTGTCTTGAACTGGCCCAAAACTCAACACGGGTACTGAGTACAAGGTGAAAATTCATTATCTCAGTCTACTAGCTATGTTCCTGTTAACACAGCCCAGGATGCTGTTACTCTTCCTCACTGCTAGAGCACACTGCTGGCTCATGTTTAGCCTTCTGTCCACCGGGACAGCCACAGCCTTCTCTGCTACCAGCCACCCAGTCCCCAGACTGTATCAATGCAATGAGTTAATCCATTCCACATGCAGGATTTCACATTTGTCCTTGTCAGATTTCGTGAGGTCAGTGCATAACTCTACCCTGCCTAGGCCCCTCTGAATGGCAGCCTGCCCTCAAGCATATGGACTGTACTCCCCAGCCTGGTGACAGCCACAAACTTAATGAAGGCACACTGTCTCCTCCTCCAGGTCACTGATCATCACAGGGCTCAGAAGAGAGGAACTCCACTTGTAACAGGTACAGAATGAATCATTAACCCCTACCCTCTGAGCTTGAAGATCCAGGCAGCTTTTCCACTCAACAAGCAATCTGCCTATCTAGATCATAGTGTCCCAACTTCAATACAAGATTGTTGCTGTGGGAGGATCATACCAAAAACCTTGCTGAAATCAAAATAGATCATATCCACCACTCTCTGCCTTACACATAGACCCAGTCATTTCATCACAGAGGGTGACTGGGTTGATCAGACGATTTACCTTTAGTAAACACATGATGGCTATTTCCAAATCAACAACAGCACCTTTAAATGCCCACAAGTGACCTCCAAGGGGACTTGGTTCATGATTTTTCCAGGGACCAAAGTGAAGTTGGCCACCCTGTAGTTTCCTGCATAATGCTTTTTGCCCTTCTTAAAGATGAGTGGAGCATTTGCTGTTGTCCAGTCATTGAGAAACTCCTCTGATTTCCATGGCCTACCAAAGATGATAGAGTGTGGCTATTCTGATGTCAAGCAGATCTCTCAGCACCCTCAGATGCATGCCCCCTGGTCCCATGGACTTTGCATAGGTCAAGACTTCAGGAGTTCCCTAACTGGAGCCTCTTCCACTATTGGTTATTTCTCTCCTCCCCAAATCCTGTCGCTGTGTACAAAGACCTGGTAGATCTTCTTGACTGAAAAGGTGGCACTGAGTACCTCAGCTTCATCTGCATCAACAGAAACTAAGTCATCCACCCCACTCAGCAGCAGGCACACTTTTTTGTTCTTTATTCTTCTGCTGTTAATGTAGCAGCAGCAGCTCTTCTTATTGCCCTCAATGTTCATATCTTATTTCAACTCTGGCTGAACTTTCGCTTTCCTTTGCATTACTATTTGGCATTTTTCCTGCAGATAAACTGATACCATGAACTTTCTTGGCCATCACCTAATTCACTCTCTCAAGAGCTTTCCCCTTGAACTGATTGCTCCTAAAGTCTAATTTATCATTGGACCTCATGAGGAAGGTACAACACAGAATCATAGAATCATTTAGGTTGGAAAAGACCTTTAAGATCATCAGGTCAACCTGTTAGCCTAACACATCCAAGTCCACCACTAAACCATGTCTCTAAGCACCACATCCACACATCTTTTAAATACCTCCGGGGATGGGGACTCAACCACTTCCCTGGGCAGAACGTTCCAATGCCTGATAACCATTTCAGTGAAGAAATTTTTCCTAATATCTAATCAAATCTCCCTTGGCACGACTTGAGGCCACTTCCCCTTTTCCTATCTTTTATTACTTGGGAGAAGAGACCGACACCCATCTGGCTACAGCCTCCTTTCAGGCAGTTGTAGAGGGCGATAAGGTCTCCCCTGAGCTTCCTTTTCACCAGGCTAAACAACCCCAGTTCCCTCAGCCTCTCCTCGTAAGACTTGTGCTCCAGACCCCTCACCAGCTTCATTGTCCTTCTCTGGATGCACTCCAGCACCTCACTGTCCTTCTGGTAGTAAGGGGCCCAAAACTGAGCGCACTATTCGAAGTGTGGCCCCACCAATGCCGAGTACAGCAGGACAACTGACATGATCATCTCATTGTGCATCAAGACATTCCTTGTTACCATTTAGTTTTCACAACCTGTTCCAAAAATCCCAGTCTACAGACCAACTTTGTGCAGTTACCACTGAGAGCCTAGAAATACATTTCCTAAATGTATTTCTCATTCTTACATTATTATTTGCTCACTGAAAAACACCCAGAAGGCAGCTTATCCTTAAAACAGGGAACAATTACAGGAAATGGTGGGATAAGTAATACCAGCATTTTCAGTATGATGGAATAACTCAATGCAAATTCTGTTGAAGTAACCTCTCTGACTAGATGATCTGCAATCAAACTTTGAGCTCCTTTATGTAAACAAAATTAAATTAACATATTAACAAAGTCACTGTTAGGATTCTGTATTAGCATCCAAAGTTCTAAGCAATTTTCCTCTTCAAGGGAACCATCTCTATTTATCACACTATTAACCTTCCTGTTTCAAATCCAGTTGTTAAACAGGAAAGGATGCCAACAATATCATAGGCCTATAATTTGATCTCTGAAGAAAAAGTGAGGAAGCACTAGCATTGTAAATATACAAAGAAGATCTAAAGAGTGTTTTATTGACTATTAAATCATAGCAATGTTTTTAACAATTAAATCTTGAGCTAACCACAGAGTCACCGAGTTCAAAACATGGGTGGTCTACCTGTCATATACAAGGTTGTAATAAAACATCATAAATTACCATAAGATTATTCACTCCTGTCAAAGCAAACCCAACAATTTAACCATTTGCATCCACCTCCCTTTAGTAATCTTCTGCCAAAGATTAACAGAGAGAACAGCAGCTCTCTGTAATTTCAAACATTCTGACCAAGAAAACTGGCAAATCCTCTATGTGTGTGTGTGTGTTTGTGTGAAATGTTGTTTGTGCCCTTTTTGCATATGTAAGTTTAACAAGCCAAAAATCCAGCAGATACAGTCATAGCCTGTTTGGGAATTGCAGTGATTTTTTAGACAAATAAGGCATTCTACTTGGGAGGTTGAGAAATACAATAAATGTAATGGATGGTTAGGTCAAAAATGCTATGCTTGCAAACTACAGCCCACAAGAAATCATCTTTCTAGGAACACATCTATCTTCCCTGACTGGAAGAAAAGTTAAACAGCTTCTAAGAGGGATTTTGAAAAATAGGTCAAACTAGTTTCTTCTTTAAATAAAGACAACTGAAGTTAGGTGCTGAAGTGAGCATTTGCTTTGGTTTTGACCACAGTTACTTCTACTACTCCTATAAGTAAAACAGCAGTAGTAGCCCAAGCTGGATGAACTCTGATACTGCCGTTCCTAATTACATTGCCATTAATCAGTGCAAGTATCACAGAAAGCGTAATTCCACTGATGCTCATGCTTAACACAGCACTTACAGCTAATATGATTATGATCGGTTTAGTTGCACTTCATTCCAATAGCTTCATATTCCTCTTGCCAAGTTGCACGGTGGAGAGACTTCAGTCTTCCAAATACTGCAATTCAGTATCAGGAAAATCATTCCTCATTGTAGGTGAGCAAGTATCTGTGCTAGTTTGTATCTAGCAAGTTTGATTATCACAGAGAACACATGGTAACAGGCTTCAGTTTGGAAACCCCTCCAACAAATCACTCATGAAAAATGACTTATTTTACCTGAATTTTTGGAAGTCTGTGAAGCAATAATATTACAGCTCTGAACACACACACACACACACACCTTCCCTTTCATTACTCAACTTTTTCCACTCTCTTATTATAGCTCTGAACACACACACACACACACACACACCCCTTCCCTTTCATTACTCAACTTTTTCCACTCTCTTAAGAGATCACCTTCACAGCTTAATTTTTCAAAGTAAGCCTTTTCCATCACGTGGCAACCTCTACAATGCAGCAACTGTAGACTCTGGCCCAAAGCAAAGGAAGGGAGCTCACGGCACTTGCACCAATGGCACTGTTGCAGGGGCTTTTACACTGTAAACTGCCAGTGTAACGGAGATAGCCATGTCAAACTGCTGGTATCTGCATTCTACTTATATGATTAGACAAACCGATCCATTTCAAGCCCACAGAAGTGTAAACATGACAAACCAGATCATCTCCATACCTCCATCTAGAATGCTCATCTGATGGGGGACTAAGCACCTAGTTTAGTTGCAGTCCTTGAGAATTGACAGCAAACTGCCAGGTGAGCCCTGCACAACAATCCTGCCTGCAATATATAGTTTGGTTTCTTTTGAATTAAGAATGCCTTTTCAGGTTAGATACCTCCATCTTCTGGATACTTGGAACCTTCTATTTTAGCAGAAATTTCTCCACCATCTAGCTCTCCTTCTCATCCACTTGAATACTAACCTAATTTCATTTCCTTTCCATTAAAACCACAATGACCTATATTAAGGAGTTCACCCCACCAAGCCAATCACAAACATGTATTCAATTTAGTTTAAAAAAAAAAAAAAATCTATTTCACTTGCCACTGAAATGCCTCTATCTTCTATAGAAATTATATAACTGGAAATATGAATCCTGTCCAGATAAAACAATTCCAAACTTCAATATCAGACCTGATTTAAAAATGTGATAACTAATTTTCTAAAAATTGTTTGTTAACTGTAAAAATGTTATAAATGCTGACCTTGTTTCTTGCATTTAGTGTTTCTAGCACCCTGAAGCTTAAGCTTCAGTTAATTACATTTATATATGATACAATTCTATACATACACAGATATCACTTAACCTTCACAAAAGATTTTAATGGGGCTGAGACAGGCATTTAATTTCTGTCCCACTGAGATGAAATATATTTAACTTTGAAATTAGCATCAGCTACTGGACCATGTTTTACAGTAATGCTGCAGAATCAAGAAAAGCAAAGCCAGAATGGCAGTGCTTTTCGTAACACTGCAGCTGAATTTGTCAATGATCTCCTTGCTTTATAAGCTTCTTTTGTTTAATGTTTTAACTAATTTTATTGGAAATTTCAGTCAAATTGCAATACGGGATTGTTTCTGGAGGCATTTCAGAAAAATCAGCAAGGTTTATTTGTTTGAAACAGATAAAGAGATGACTAGCTAACAGGAAAGTCTTAAAAAGTGCCTAGCTTGTGGCAAGGGCACAAGGTGTAGTCCAAAAACAACTTACAAGTTGCTCCCCCCCCTTTTTTTGGCAAAATTTATACTTTGTAATAGAGATGAAGTTAAACATAAATTTTTGCATCAAACTGCTATTCACAGAAAATCAGTCTAGGTCTAGAGGTAAAAATTACAATAAGAAAGTTCTTTAATGCCTTGAAAAGCACAGCATGCAGAACACTTAAAATTAACATCAAGAGACTAATTTTGAAGTGTAAAATGCCAACCACAACATACATGTGATGTCACATTCATGTTGATCGGTGTGTATTACTAATAGTTAACAATTCCATGTATACTTATAAAGCACTACACAATTCTTTCCCAGTTTTTCAAGGAAAGTTTCTCTAGCCTGCAAAAATTCTCTGCAGACATACCTATGCGAATTCATTCTATACTCACAAATGAAGCACACATTCCAACCTGTAACATAACTGAAATACAATTCTGGAGGTATCAAGTCCATCAAGAGCCAAGAGGTTAGTTTAGCCTGTACGTCCACCTCAGCTACTGGCCTATAACATGCCTTAGGCAGTTGTGCCAGTTCACTGTATTTGTGAAATGATGCATGTGCTGGAGGGAAACCTACAGAGAGCAAATCTTTTTAGACAGGCTAACATCCATGCAACCATGCTGACATGAGCTGCAAGATACTTTCATTTCTTTCTGACACTTAAGAGCATCTCACTTATCTCCCTGCATCGATGGAAAAGATTACTCAGTCAAAAAAGATTTCACATTTCTCAAAAATAATTGTCAATAGTTGGACTGATTGTTTTGGTTTTTTTCTTAATACCCACTTACCAATTAATAAATTGGACTTGGTTTGGCCCATACCTAGACTTTGTGGAATCCAAGACTGCTTAAGGCAAACTGCCTTTGGAAAAAAAATGTTCTAGCTCCTGAACAGAGAGAACTCCCTATCCCAGCTTTCACCAGTCAACTGAGAGGATCAGACCTGGTCAAAAGCAATCCACAAAGGTGTTTAAACATGGCAAATTCTCATACAAATATATATCTGACTTAAAATAAACTCCATTTAAAGAGTTAATGTGAGAAAAATTATGCAAAGAGAAATCGAATACCTACCTTTGAGCTTCACCCAAAATATATTTCCCCCCCAATAGCTTCTATTTGAATTATTAGCAAGTTTTTTCCTTGGTTTACCATTGTGTTGTAGATGAAAAAAAAAAAATCTGAGATTTCACTGAGGGGAAAAAAACCCCATACAATACTAGAACTTCAAGAATTTTCATTTATAAAGATTGGTGAAAGCTTGTAAAACAGGTACAATAGTTAACCTGGATTTTATTCACCTATAGCCAGCATGCACCTTTCTAGGCACTGCTATACTCCACACCAAGACAATAATTAGGCAATCTATATAAACTCCCAAGTGAACTAAGTAGCCAGCAATTCCTTTTAAGCCAATGGATCTCATGTGAAATTCTCCAACATGGAAAGATGAAAAAGCTCCTGGTTACAAGCTACACACAGGACACATTAAAGCCTGGTTTTAAGTTAAAACTCGTTAAGACTGAATGTACTGATTACGAACAGGTGGAAAGCACATTTACAAACTTACAAAGCTTTTCTTCACAGTCAGTTGATAAACATCATAAATTTATGAACTGCATTCTAAGCTATACTATTTAAGCACCACATAACTCCGATGATTTGTAATGGCTTGTATGTATGTGTGTGTATATACAGGTATACAGAGACAAAGGGTTCACACTTCCTCCTTTTGCCATTAAGGAGAGACCTTACAGCCCAGAGGCACAGCAGCAAGTTAATCCAGCGTACCCCAGTATAAAAATAACATTTAAGAAGAAATATTTATTTACTTTGATTTCTGCCAGTGGCAAAGTTGGCTTTTGCACACACTTCTTTGTTCAAAAGACTGTCTATGAGACAGGCCACAAACTGTATGGAAGGGACCCTGAGCCTTTGTTTTTCCAGAACTGGCCACTTACGCATTCAACAGTATTAATCCTGACTGCTCCAGAGACTTCCAACACTTCAAGTCACCTTCAGCTTGACTCCACACCAGCTTTATCACACACATGCTTACGAGACAGCAGGACCAGAAGCAAGCTTAAACTTAGCAATGCAAATGGTAATCCACCAGGCACACAGTGAAGCCCAACGACTATGATTTTAAACGCCTTTCCCGCTGTAACATATTCTTAACCCTGGTCAAAAGCAATCCACAAAGGTGTTTAAACATGGCAAATTCTCATACAAATATATATCTGAGTTAAAATAAACTCCATTTAAAGAGTTAATGTGAGAAAAATTATGCAAAGAGAAATCGAATACCTACCTTTGAGCTTCACCCAAAATATATTTCCCCCCCAATAGCTTCTATTTGAATTATTAGCAAGTTTTTTCCTTGGTTTACCATTGTGTTGTAGATGAAAAAAAAAAAAATCTGAGATTTCACTGAGGGGAAAAAAACCCCATACAATACTAGAACTTCAAGAATTTTCATTTATAAAGATTGGTGAAAGCTTGTAAAACAGGTACAATAGTTAACCTGGATTTTATTCACCTATAGCCAGCATGCACCTTTCTAGGCACTGCTATACTCCACACCAAGACAATAATTAGGCAATCTATATAAACTCCCAAGTGAACTAAGTAGCCAGCAATTCCTTTTAAGCCAATGGATCTCATGTAAAGTTCTCCAACATGGAAAGATGAAAAAGCTCCTGGTTACAAGCTACACACAGGACACATTAAAGCCTGGTTTTAAGTTAAAACTCGTTAAGACTGAATGTACTGATTACGAACAGGTGGAAAGCACATTTACAAACTTACAAAGCTTTTCTTCACAGTCAATTGATAAACATCATAAATTTATGAACTGCATTCTAAGCTATACTATTTAAGCACCACATAACTCCGATGATTTGTAATGGCTTGTATGTATGTGTGTGTATATACAGGTATACAGAGACAAAGGGTTCACACTTCCTCCTTTTGCCATTAAGGAGAGACCTTACAGCCCAGAGGCACAGCAGCAAGTTAATCCAGCGTACCCCAGTATAAAAATAACATTTAAGAAGAAATATTTATTTACTTTGATTTCTGCCAGTGGCAAAGTTGGCTTTTGCACACACTTCTTTGTTCAAAAGACTGTCTATGAGACAGGCCACAAACTGTATGGAAGGGACCCTGAGCCTTTGTTTTTCCAGAACTGGCCACTTACGCATTCAACAGTATTAATCCTGACTGCTCCAGAGACTTCCAACACTTCAAGTCACCTTCAGCTTGACTCCACACCAGCTTTATCACACACATGCTTACGAGACAGCAGGACCAGAAGCAAGCTTAAACTTAGCAATGCAAATGGTAATCCACCAGGCACACAGTGAAGCCCAACGACTATGATTTTAAACGCCTTTCACACTGTAACATATTCTGAACTATTAGCATCTTCTATGGCTTTAGCTTACACCTTAACATTATACCTCAAGCATACAAGTTCTTCAGGTAGCAATAGCCACTGTTGTTTAGTTCATCCTATTTCAACTTTAAAGTATTTCTTTTTAGTCTTAAAAGATCTTAAAAACTGTTTTTTACTGTTCCTGTCATGATACTGCCAATCAAGGGCTTGCACAATTAAGCTATGTAGATAGATTCAGCTTTAACCTACTCAAGCTAGGCTGAAATGCTGCAAGTAAAACAAGGCTTAGCCTACCAAACTGTATCTTGGCACTTAAGTGACTGAAGTAGTACCCAAACAACTAAGTTGGGATCTGGTTTTCCTTGGAAGCCTTCCTTATTATTGTCAGCCTGACCATCTGAAGAGACAAATTTCCACTATTACCAGATAATTTAAAGCATTCACAACATTTGTTCCTGTGGCTTCTGTCGAGTTCTCACAGTGCTCATTCAACCCGCTGAATGAAGTTGAGTCACATTTTAACAGTGTTAGAGCTCCCTTCACAGTAACACGCTCAAATCTAATGTTGACATAAGCTTCCAAATACAACAAAAATTCTGGAGAATTTTATTCAGGAGGCTGATAGACAGATGCAAACTGAAAAAGAACATACAAAATTGCCAAACCAGCATCTTGGTGTAGAAGCTTAACACCACAGTCCCCATGTTAGTTCAGCGTTCTAATGCCTCCCTAACTACAGGCCTGCATACAAGGAGGAAATCTTGACACACGGACTCCTGTCCTTCCAGTTTTCCATACCACCATATACGAGTTCAAAAAGTTCAGTGCCAAAATGTCAACAATTCCACGAAGACTATTCTCACTTCAAGAAACTTGGAGAGGCCATAAACTGTAGGTATGATAAACAGACAGGGAAAATAAGAAACATCCCTTTGTCTCCCCCGTTTTCATTGTCTTGACGAATACATATCTAGCCATCAGCAAGCATCGTCTTCTGTCTAACCAGTCTGATTATTACAAATGGCTATTATCCAATTTTTTCTGATCTATAGCCTAAGAAAGCTTACTCATTTAGACTGATTTTTAAGCTGTTTTTAGCACAAAATGAAATGAGGAAGATATGAAAATATCTGATCAGAGGTAATAAGGCTGTCATGGCTCTCCTTTTTATTAATAACAACTAGGGTACAGTTCTGGGTCACTAAGTACAGCACCAACATCTTATCCCTTTCCCACCCTGAGCTGAAAATGAAGCTTCACAGTCAAAAGAACTGTCCATGAACCATCCACTGGA
>NW_009259054.1:723448-766938 GCF_000687185.1 Egretta garzetta
GCTCAGAGATCACGTAAATGCAAAAGGCCAGCACTCAGACAGTATGCGCATCTAAAACTACGTGTAGCGGTAACAGCATTAGTTACGCTTCCTGCTGTAACACTGAACACAAAAAGTAAAAGTGTCCTTCCCTGTCATTTCAGGCTGGCAGAAATACAAAATCTGAGGTAAATTTCAGAATTTAGCTTAAATAACATAGCTTTTCTTTTTGTTTCATGTACTGACACGAGTAGCTTTCCAGCACAGCTACAGAGTCCAATCTTCTTGTGTGCGTTCTGTGTTGCAGTTAGATCCTGTCACTTACCTTCCCTGGCAGCTTTTTGCTCCTGCTGGAACAGCTTTCATATTAGTTTTCATCTATAATTCTTCAGCCTGCTTAGACTACAGATGGGATTTCTAAGTATGTTTTTCCATACTTTTTCAATAACAACCTACTTTCAAAATTCATTTTTAAAAAACCCTTGTACTCTCTTAAAAAAAAAAATAAAAACAAAAACAAGCCCAAAACCCCAAACCTAGAAAAAAAAAATCTGCTCATCATCTTTAGCAATACTAAATATACGGTAGATAAGAGCTTCATCCTCAGACAACACCCTACTTATTGGGGATCCAAGGAAAAAATTCTCTGCTATTAACTGTCCCTGTAGACATATTTTCTAACTGATAATATTACTCAGATCTTCCTTTTTGCAGAATGTTGGCAGTATTTCAGAAGTGAGTCAGTCTCTTAAAATACGTATTGCATCACTGTAGGGATACCGTTCAAGAGTCCACTCAAAATCTACATGGAACATTCTATCTAAAACCTACTTCCAAAAAGTTAATGCCCTTTGAGAGTAAAGCAAGCAAAAGTGTTTCAGCCACTGGTTCTGAAGGAGTTCCCGAAGCATCAGCTTTGGATGCGACAATTCAGCCACCAACAGGCAATTACACAAGCCATTCATGTTTCGAAGAGCACAAGCAACTTTTTGGAAACAGTTTTGTTTTTTTTTTTTTTTTTTTTTTTTTTGCAGGGTGCCTCTCCGGGGGGTCCCTGTTTAGCCATACTCCTGCCATTTGCATGCTAGGTATTGCTTTCACTCAACCTGGTGATACTAAGCTGTCACTTGCCCTCATCTTACTTTCCAGATCTCAGTGTTGTCCTCTCACGCTAATCTCTCCAGAATCAGCCCACTGACAAACCAGCCTGCTCTGACTCTAGCTGCATCCCTTGATGTGTCTCCACTCATTAGTTACTGCAAAAAGCAAGAATATGCTAATAGAAAAAGAGTAAAAACCTGAATGCCCTATCAGTGTTCAAGAAACAAAATGGCAACACAGCAGTGGGACACCAACAGTGCTGAAAAAAATTAATGCCAATGCCACTGCTGAAGTTATTGGTGACATCAGTTATCAAGAAATCTTAACTGAATGCATATTTACATAGAGTAACAGATAGCTTGAGTAGCTGAACTCAGCCGGAAGGACCTCACCCTCATAAGCATGGCTTACAAAGACTTTTAAAGCAAGAAGGAATCAAGTATCTTCTATCTCCTCCACTCAAACAGTGCTCCAGTCCCAAACAGTCTCTACTCCCCATCAATGTTCAGACAAGTTAAGCTGTCCACACACTTAAACAATCCAGCTTTCAGCTAGATAAGCAAAAAGAAAGCACCCAAATGAAGCCAATGTTCCTTTCTATCTACAGAGGAACTAGGAGCATTTGTGGACATTTTGCACCAGAGGACCAAGACTGAATTAGAAATATCCTCTGCATGCCACAGATAGTTTCATTTCAGGGCTGCAGCGATGCTTACAGAGGGCATCTCAACTGCTGTTATCAAAGCACAATAAAGTCACTGACACAGTATGGCATTCTCAGATGTCCAGCCTCCTCCAGCTAAAATGGGATTCAGCTGAAATATATTGATATTTTAGAAGCCTGTGCAAGCTAAAACCCTAGACAACCCATGTAGCCCCCTAGAGCTGGGAGACAAAATTTTTCAGACTTTTCTTCTCCTTAAACAGAGCAAAGATGCAGATGATGGCTGGTGGATTCCTAAGCTGATCTAAAGAGCCCATGTCCCCAGCTGCCCATTCCTGCCCCTACACTGCTCCCACTGTTGTGCCAACAGAAGTATTTGTGCAGCTGCGTGATGAAAAGCAGCAGGGAACTGATCCAGCCAAAGAGTAATCTGCTGAAAAGACTAAGGGGAGGAAGGTCTTATACTGACTCAGTTTTGTTCAAATCCAGTGTGCCTAGGAACCACCATGAGCAGCCAGGAAGCTCAATCTGGCACTGTTTCCAAACTGCAAACTGAATTATAGCCTAAGGTGAAGATCCTTTTTATCCTCTTTCTCAGCAGGCTCTTTCTACTGAGTGCCAAATCAGCTTTAAGACTTCTTGCCACCCTAAATTATGAGCTGGTTTAGTCGAGGCCCCACTCTTGTCTCCTATGCTAACCAAATCCTGCCAACAGCTTTCCTGCCGGTGTCACAAAAGGAGGCTTTTGGAATGCCTTTCCCTGCAGGTGGCTTCAGCTAAGATAAATACTTAACAATAACCCAAAACCAATGCTTACAGTGCACTTACAGCTCTGCCTGGCAAATGACTGCAAGTAATCCATTTACATAGCTTAAGTTTTGGAACTCTACATTACCAACAGAAGACGCAACAACTACTAGCCATTAGAAATCTTAACAACTTGTAACTAATACATTTATTCCTCAAGTAGCAAAAAAAAACTGTAAAAATTCTCCTCCCTCCCCAGCATGAAATAAATAGTGCTATGAAAGGTAAGAGTAGATGACCAGAGGCTGGGGGGAACTGATTACAGAAACACTATCTACGTGCAGACCACTAGAGCTGAGTGGCAGCAGAATTACAACCAAGAACTACTGAGAAGATTCGAGCATAATTCTTCAACACCTTGTAAGAAACTTAAAAAGATGAATTTTGAATAAAATTCTTTTGAGACCTATAGAAAGAGTAGAAAAAGCATAAAATCTTGGGCCAAATGCTTTATTATTTTATCGAATTAAATCAAGCTGTACATCACAAAACCATGCCCTCCCTGTGCAGTTCCCCTGGATTGCCTCACAGCCCTCAAACCAGCATACCATTAGCAGATCCTTACAGTCCTTTTACCTACAAATGCATCTCCTATCCTTCAGTGAGGCCACCAAATGCTGTGTGGCTTGTCAAGCTGAGAGGAAAGCCACAGCAAGAAGTTGTCCTCCTCAAGTGTAGACAGAGAGCCAGGACTAAAAGATGGGAGGAGAAGAATGCAGTGCTGGATGATGGTTCACCTCCACAAGCAGTGCAGCCACCTCCAGTTGCTGCCTTCCTGGAAAAGCAATCGGCAGCATCCAAGGCAAAGGCTGTAGGTGTGACTCCATCTGGGCAAGGAAAGACCGTGCTACAGAAACAGCAGAGGTGTGCAGCAGGGGAGAGGAAGTATGGGAGGAGAGTGGCAGAAGAGGTCAAGCATGAGGGAAGTATGTTGAAACTAGAGGTATCGGGATAAGAGCAGATGGCAAATGTTGACTCAAGCCTTCACAGCACTCTTGCTGCTTGGCAATATACTGACTGATGGTAGAAAGAGTTAAATTGTGAAGTTGTGGCTGGTTTGGATGTTTTTGCTTTTGGTTTGTTTCTGCCATATTTTTAGCTAGTGTCAGGTTCACAAACTAGTCGTTTTCACTATCTGACATGCACTATTGTATTTCTTCATTTTTCCTCTATTTCCAAGTTACCACGCAAGATAATACTTGACCTCAGACTTGTATTCTCCTACTTTGCCTGAAAACTTTCTTATTTCAGAAAGGCTGGGTAGAAACATTTCAGAATATCTTCCTAGGTACACCAAATCTAAAATCCCTCACACAAAAACTTAATATTAAGTCTGCGAGAAGATCTCCCTATTGGGAGAAAGGAGAAATTTTAGCACAACAGAAAAAAGTACTCCTAAGAACAATGATTTGAGTTACACACCAGGTTTGTTCTACTAACAAAACATACTACTTCCTTCTTCAGACTCAAATAATCTTGATGTAGAAAAAGCTTCCAGCTTTTTAGGATAAACTGATTCTAAAAATACCCTTTGCATAACATACTCAGATTTCCCCTCCATTAAAATAAATTATAGCTCCAGTCTTAATTTTATTCATAAATTTCCATTTCAGTTGTGCATTCTAGGAACATAATGTAATGCCAGGAATTCAACTGACAATGTTTTGTTTGTTTGTTTTAACAGAAATATAAAACTTACCTTGTGCTTATTTCTGCTGTTGCTTCATCGTACTACAGGGAACAAGACAACCAGACACTGAAATTCAACAAGTCTCATTTTGTCCTTCCAAATGTATCTATTTAAACAAAATCTTTCTTTTTAAGAACTTCAGTATCCTGGTCTGTACAATGCAATAAAAGGCTAGTTTGTCCCAGTTAAAATCACTATCATGACTCATAAAATTATAAGACTAAGAACAGAAAAGTTTAAAACAAATCCAAACAGCAAGGCATGAGGGGGAACACCCCCCTACATCAAACACCTTCAGCCAAAAACCTGAAAGTTCCCCATGAGAATATCAGTATGAACAATAAGGCACTGAAATGAAGAGCTGTGGCAGTTCATTCAAGTAATCGTGCTTTGAAGAAGAGACTTTTCTAAGGGCGCTCAGCAAATAAACCAAGCAAATCACTCAGTAATATGCTCCAAATAGCTCAAAGTACGATAAAAAGTTACCTTATCCTAGCAATGAAGAACTGATCCATGGCTAACTTCTTCCTACAGTTGTCTGCAATTCAAGTCATTTAATAGGGGAAGGCTTCTCAGAGCCCCAAAGTAAAAAAAGCTTTCTCTTGATCCACTGTCAAATCTTTAGTCCCACTCAAACAAGGAAGGTTGTTAGTCCATCTAAGGCACCTCCAAGTAGCCAAGCCATCTACATCAGGAAGACTACGCACCTGCTTTCTACATGCCTTTAAAAGATCAAGAAATGAGACCCTTTACCCTTCTTCAATGATCCGTTACCCTTTAACGAGAATTAATGCTAAAAACTTAAACCATTTTACCCATTTGTGAGCAGTTTTTCTGCGCTGTTACAATTTCACCTGCAAGATGAGCAAAGCTCATTTACTAATTGTCACTGAGCCACTGCAAACGATTCCCCACACACTAGCACTGCACTAGAATTTCTAAACCGCTAACAGTGCAGGTGTATTTGTACTCCACATACTGCCCTTCTAGCTATTGAAGTGCTCAGCTGGTTTCCACGTTGGACTATACAATGGATTAAGAGACATAGAGATGCTATCTGCAGCCACAACACTAACAGCTGTTCCTGGATCATGCTTATCGGTGACATAAGGATCGCGGGTGGAGAACTCTATCACAGGCAAGAAATGTGTGGCCTCCTCCTCCCCCCCCAATGCCCAAGGTACATTTCCATTGTCTAATGCAATTCAGTTGACCTGTTGCTGCTGAATACTGAATTCTCTTTGGATTCAAGAAGGCATTTCATGCAATTCTAACATGCTGTTTGCCAGTAACTCAGACCTGATGTATCCCTATGTGACTTCATCTAGCGTGCAACCCAGGGTTTAATGTGACAACACTTCCATGACAAGCCATATGCCTCAACTATACTCAGCCAGTAAAATTTAGTACTTTTTCCATGTAACTTCTGATTTGCACCGAATCTTCACATTCCAAATCATAGTAATTTTAAGATACAGGAATCGGGATTTAAATTTCTTTCCACAGACTAAAACATTGAGTATCTTCAAGCTTTTGCCTCCCAAACTACATGCAATTTTTACCTTCAGAATGCTTCCCAGCTTGTCACTTGGTCAGAGCTCTCTTCAGTACCCTTCTAGCAGACCTTCACAGGCAATGATAGCAGCCAACAATCTTAAAAATACAGAGGAAGACAGCTTCCTTATTTACTCTCACACTAACAGTTTTTGTGCCAACCAGCAGTTTCAAAATAAATAGTAATTCGTAGCACTGTGTGCGAGTTACTGGGGATTGCAGGTGAACTGTGTCATAGATAAGAGAACCAGCTCTGAACCAGTGTGATAAAGCTCTGGTCCAGAATAGATGAAATATATGGAGCAGATGGTGCTCAGTTATTTCAAAGGTCATCTTAGATCCAGAAATACCAGCCTCTCCTTTTTAAGTTACGAAATGTCTATCTGATGAAGACTTACAGACCACAGTAGACTCCATTCAAAGCCAAACTTTGGTGTGAACCCTGTGCTCTTAGACTAAGCACCCGCATGGAAAGAAACCATGCTAATTAGTACAGACTCAACCTCAACCCTGTTGAATCTCAACCATTTTCAAAGAGCCACAATACCCCCTAAGCCTGTGGTTGCTGAGAAATTTTATAAACAAGAACAAATAAAATTCTGCTAGATGCAAAATGGCCTCTGTGTTGTATAAGGATCGTACCGCTCCCACGCAAATTATACTTTTATAAGGGTTACTTCATCCCCTGCCAAGCCCTTCCAGAGGGTTGCTGTGGCTTATACTTTTGTCTCAGGACCAGACTACTACCACAGAGATACATAGGTGACAAAAAAAAAAAAAAAAAAAAAAAAAGAAAAAAAAAAAAAAAAAAAGTCAAGGATAACATGTACTCAATATCATTAATCAAAACTGGCTACCGAATGCCATTTAATACTACAAGCATTTGACTACCTAGGGCAATAAAGCAACTGAAAGTACTTTGAGTTGACCATATATTTCATTACAAAACCCACATATTCCTCCTCTCTTTCTGTGAAACCACTAGCTATGATGCCACTACTCAGCATCTTCATCTCCAGTGTCTCTTCTATCAGACAGAACTTGGGTACACCACCACTACTCCCAGTAGCCTGTCTGTACTATAGTGCAACTAGCACATGCTTAAAAAACAATCCACAAGATAATAACCCTCCCAGTCATACAAAATCCCCTTGGAAAGCACTCATAAGTGCCTTGATAATACTATTGACTGCTCCAGAGTGCAACTTACCACAAATACCAGCAACTCTTGCTATTTGACCAAGCAGCATTGAATCATGAGCAAATGTACTCAAGAGAGCTCTAGCAGCTACCAGCCAACAATCTTCAAGCTTCTGTTAACACAATCAAAGCAACAGAATTTGTTGCAAAAGCCAAAAGACTGTCTCATGACAAGGGACAGGGAATCCATACTCTGCAAACCAAAATGCTAGCTATTTGGCTACAAATAAAAATAACAAAGCTCCTCACTAACAATCTCCTACCTTCTTCCTGGATCTAAAAAACTACCTGCTTCCTTTCCATTGTTCATCTTAACACCTAGATACTGACAGTCAATTTAAATTCCTCCAATGACAATTTCTATCATTTTTATCCTCAGCCCACAAGCCTGATGTCTGTGCAGCTTCTTTTGCATCAGTGGGAGCCCTCAGTAACAATTCCAAAAGCCACTACCAAGTCTAACTTGAACAAGTTAATGTTTTATTCAAGAGACTAAACACTCTTGTGTTATCAATATGCGAAATGGCTCCAAAAAAACATCCTTAGCAAAACTCACTTCCCCTATATGATGCAAACTCATGCAGTCTTTTGAATCAAGTGTTACACATTTCTGCATAAGGCGAGGAAAAAAGCACATGGCTTAATTTAAGTTGTACCCACCAAACTAAATTACGGCCTTTGCTTTTTGGTTGAGACTAACTGTTTAAGAAATTGTTCTAACACCCTCTTGTCAAGTCTATACTTTCATTTCTCTGTGTTCCAAACAGACAATTATCTATGCTTAAATTCACCTCCCTTATTTTATATTTAACCAAAGAGACAAGGAAAAGCTGATTAAACAGTAAGAACTCATCATTAATTCATGTAAGTTAAAATTTTAATCAAATTATCAGAAACGCTTAAAAGCCTGCAAGGCTCCATTTCTTCTTAGACTCTTAAGAATCTGGATCTCCCTCTCCGCTGTTCCACACTCAGCCAAAACACCTCCCTTCTCTACAGCGTTGGCCACACCAGCATACGAAGAGTATCTCGGAATAGTAACATTAACATGAAGCACTTCTGCAAGTGTCTGATCAACCAGCGGGTTACCTGTGTACACATACGAAGTACTGCTCTGCTTTAGCACAATCTCAAAATTAAGATTTTAAATCCTGAGGAAACAGGTGATTTGAACTGACATAACCTCATCAACATTTTCATGTTCAATCTACTACAAAACTGCACGTTTAAGCTACAAATTGAAATCCAGGCACATTAGGACTAGGGAGACTGGACATAGAACATGTATACCTTATACCTATGAGTTGCAAGAAACTAATTTACGTGTACATACAAATTTCTCTTTCAAAATTTAACCTCCTCCTCTCCCATTTTTCCCCTCCCCATTTTCTGGCTCACTCAAAAACATCCAACCTATAGCCTTCTGAACCAGTGAGCAACTTCTATGTTTCCTAGAAATTACTGGACTCTGAAGTGGAAAAACGCACCACCAGGCACTGACCTCATGCTGGTAACCTCACAAGACGAACAGCACCACGGGAAAGCCTGGCAATTGAGTTGTGCTCCTCCCGGGTGGTATTTGATGGAAAAGTAGAGCTTGCATGGGTAGGAAACAGTGCATCATCGGGAATGTACTGCTTCAAAATTTAATTTTATCTGAGCCGTGGAGTTACAAAGGAGAAGTAAGAGCTATCATAATATCCCTATAAGCACTAGTAACTATTCTCTTTTGAAGCATCTCATCACCTGCTTTCCGTAGCCCATAAAATGCCAGATGACTGTCTCAGCTCAAATTGAGCAGTCTGGCAACTCTGACATACCCAGTACTTTCATTTCATAGCTAATACTATGATCAGAGGCCATGACTGAGCAGTTCAGAGAAGTTATTAATGAACTGCAATAACACCATTTAATTTTTTCAATATATACTTATTCTTTGGCTATAAACTACCAAAGACTACTACAAATTTCTACTTATTCCAACAGCCGCCCAAAAAGCTGCCAATGTCTGACAAGTCAATGACAGGCATTACACACTCCAGCATCATAAAGTCCAAATGGCTCAGTTTGAGAAAGGTCAAGACTTTTTTTTTTTTTTTTTTTTTTTTTTTTAAAGTACTCACATAAATGCCCTCATTTTACGTCTAAAATCTCACATTTCCTAATGGAAACAAAAATACTTCTGATGTGTTTCTTATTCTTTGCTCACAGACTGTCCAACGCTCTCTGACTCCTCTTCCTCGATGTCATCTGAAGTTACTCAAACTAATGCTTAACACACTAAAATTTTTAAGCGGCAATCATCAGCCTTGTTTTCAGTTTCAAGTTACTTCAGCATAGTGACTGCACTGATCCCAATTCATGTTTGCACATCCATACTAAGTAAAAAAAAGAAAAAAAAAAAAACAACAACAAAAAAAAGGCACACAGAAAGGAAGGGGGGGAAAAAAAAAAAAAGGGAAAAAAAAAAAAAAAAAAAAAAGCGGAACAACCTCGGAATAGTAACATTAACATGAAGCACTTCTGCAAGTGTCTGATCAACCAGCGGGTTACCTGTGTACACATACGAAGTACTGCTCTGCTTTAGCACAATCTCAAAATTAAGATTTTAAATCCTGAGGAAACAGGTGATTTGAACTGACATAACCTCATCAACATTTTCATGTTCAATCTACTACAAAACTGCACGTTTAAGCTACAAATTGAAATCCAGGCACATTAGGACTAGGGAGACTGGACATAGAACATGTATACCTTATACCTATGAGTTGCAAGAAACTAATTTACGTGTACATACAAATTTCTCTTTCAAAATTTAACCTCCTCCTCTCCCATTTTTCCCCTCCCCATTTTCTGGCTCACTCAAAAACATCCAACCTATAGCCTTCTGAACCAGTGAGCAACTTCTATGTTTCCTAGAAATTACTGGACTCTGAAGTGGAAAAACGCACCACCAGGCACTGACCTCATGCTGGTAACCTCACAAGACGAACAGCACCACGGGAAAGCCTGGCAATTGAGTTGTGCTCCTCCCGGGTGGTATTTGATGGAAAAGTAGAGCTTGCATGGGTAGGAAACAGTGCATCATCGGGAATGTACTGCTTCAAAATTTAATTTTATCTGAGCCGTGGAGTTACAAAGGAGAAGTAAGAGCTATCATAATATCCCTATAAGCACTAGTAACTATTCTCTTTTGAAGCATCTCATCACCTGCTTTCCGTAGCCCATAAAATGCCAGATGACTGTCTCAGCTCAAATTGAGCAGTCTGGCAACTCTGACATACCCAGTACTTTCATTTCATAGCTAATACTATGATCAGAGGCCATGACTGAGCAGTTCAGAGAAGTTATTAATGAACTGCAATAACACCATTTAATTTTTTCAATATATACTTATTCTTTGGCTATAAACTACCAAAGACTACTACAAATTTCTACTTATTCCAACAGCCGCCCAAAAAGCTGCCAATGTCTGACAAGTCAATGACAGGCATTACACACTCCAGCATCATAAAGTCCAAATGGCTCAGTTTGAGAAAGGTCAAGACTTTTTTTTTTTTTTTTTTTTTAAAGTACTCATCTAAATGCCCTCATTTTACGTCTAAAATCTCACATTTCCTAATGGAAACAAAAATACTTCTGATGTGTTTCTTATTCTTTGCTCACAGACTGTCCAACGCTCTCTGACTCCTCTTCCTCGATGTCATCTGAAGTTACTCAAACTAATGCTTAACACACTAAAATTTTTAAGCGGCAATCATCAGCCTTGTTTTCAGTTTCAAGTTACTTCAGCATAGTGACTGCACTGATCCCAATTCATGTTTGCACATCCATACTAAGTAAAAAAAAGAAAAAAAAAAAAACAACAACAAAAAAAAGGCACAAAAAAAACCCCAAACCACACCACAGAACAAAAAAGCCACTATAATCAGGTGTTCTACAGTCCTCTCTTTAAATACTGTTTTCCTGTGGCGGGACAGAAAAATATATACTACAGAATGACGCAAAACTCCAAATTTGGTAATAAAAACACAGCTCTAGTTATTCTGGTTGTGAAATCAAAGTTGTTCACCTATTTTTTTTTTCCCTTTACCTTAATACTTTCAACCAGCAAGGATTTAAGACAATATTCATCACAAGGATAGCTCTGTCTGTACTCTGTCAGTTCCTTCTATCAGTACCAACTTGAATGTTCTTACATGTAGATACAACCATACCAATATTATCACATCCTTTTATTCCACTGTGTTTTCACAGAAGACTTAATTCTTCAATGCAGTTAAGCAGCAATCCTGCTTTGAACCATCTCCCAGACCCATGCAAACCTGTTACCTAGCTTTTCCAGAGCATCTCTGGTTGCTTCTTACCTCTTTGCATACACTTAATTTACTCTCTCACCTTTTACAAGTCTGATTTGTGTGAACCAATTTTGATCATGATCTGGTCTCTTCTTATTCCTGTGTTTACGAATGTCAACATTTTGCCAGCATGCATTCTAACAACTAGTTAAAATTGAATAAAGGCTATTTCCCAAGCAACTTCAGCTACTTGAGATTACCCTTAAAGTAATCCATTTTAAAAGCAAAAAACAGTCTATCCAGATTCCATTAATGGTACAGCTTCACATTTACACCAAAATCTCTTTCCAGTACTTTTCTATGCTACCTTTAGAAGGTTTTCTGCACAAACATTTATAAAGAAAAAAATATTTCTTTACAAAATCAATTTTAAATTCTAAAAAAATCTGTGTTAATCAACATTTGTGCTGGTAATTCACATTGCCAGATCCATATTAGAGTTCATGGAGCTTCTATTCCCGTGACTGAAAGACATACTTGGGGCTGCACCTAAAAAAAATATGTAGAAAGATGTTCAGATGTATTATATGTTAGGTCCCCCTCTGAACACCAGCCATTCCAACCACTTCCATTTCAGTATCAATAGGAAAGCAAAGGAGCACATTTCTTCAAGGTTTTGTCAATTTTTCTCCTGTTGGCTACACAACTCATTACAAGGCAACATCCCTACTTGAAGGTCAACTTTTTCTATTCTATTCTTTCACATCATTTCACACCCAAAGCAAATCCTGTCCTACAAGTTAAGACTATCCTCAACAAATCCCTTCTGCACATGCTTGGTTACTACTCTGAGGAAAATAAAGTTATAAACATCAGTTCATCATTATGTCTGCAAGCACCTCCAACTTCTCAAGCCTGTAATTCATCAGCTGTCACATTTCTCTATTAAAGAAAACAAAACACACCCCAACATGTACATATGTGCTTCTTTTAATTTCTGCTGCTTAACATCATACATAAATAATTTTCTTTTATCTTAGACGATCCAGATATTCCTAAGCAGCTTAGTATATCTACTTTGCTTTCAGGTTTGTTCCTTCTTTAAAATAAAGTCATGGCTCAAACATAAAATGTGACACTTGCACTTCATTCACTTGTCGAAGCTTAACAAGTTAACTGTTCTTTATCTGCTTTTGATCATTTAAGTATTTAAGTGAGTCAAGTTTCAAAACTCACCACTTCTTCACAATCTGTTTTCTGTACAATACGATCCCCTTCTACTAAATAGCCTCCTCCACCACTTCACAGATATCTTGCAAGTTCTTACTCAGTACCCCCCCAGTTTATTTTGTCCTTTAACATTAGGCTTTGAAATTAGTCTATCTGAAACAGAATTTCTGAGCATCCCAGCCGCCCTGGAAAAAAAAAAACAAACAAAACAAAAACCCCCAAACTAAATGAACTGTGCAGTTATTGCAGTTCACCTTAAAGAAATGCCTCTTCCATTTCAAGACCATTTTCAAAACGCTGTTAATTATTTAGCGGCTGTAAGTTCACTGTTTTATGGCAGCTACAAATAATATATTTAGGGAGCAAGCTAAAGAGGAAACAAAAGGGGAAATTTAATCAACTTCAATTAACTAAGCAAAAATGTCATCTTAAAACTTACCACTAGACTATCTGGAAAGTAAGTAAGTAAATAAATAAAACCATTTGCTACACAACTATTAAAGTCCCTTTCGCAACCCTACATTATATTCGCCTCCCTTAGAAGTAAAATAAAAATATGGATGAGCTTTTACAAAAATTTTGCACACTTGTTATTTTTTCAGAGCTGTTAGATTCAAGCGCCCACAAAGATGTTTTAAAACTTTACTCAGCACTACGTCAGTACTGTGAACATTAAGTCTGCCAATGGAAGAGGTAAAGCATTCAAAGTCTACACATTTTTCACTGGTGCAAATATGCTCTCATTCTGTATTTGAAGTGAATTACTTATTTTCAGTAAGTATTTTTAATCTTAACTAAAACTTACAAGCTTCTAACTATGTCATTTTCTGGAGAAGATCACAAATTGGTATTCCTGGTGCAGTATTTAACCTTCGATTTGTTTCAAAATTATTTACTGTTTCAGGAGGAAAGCATACGGCAGTATCTTCTAAGTGCATCCTGGTTTTGCCCCAACTTTCAAGTGCCCCAAAAGAACACCAAACTGTAACAATAACAAACAATAATTCTTACCTGGTTTTGTTTAATCTCAAAGGTGCTTGGGGAACAGGTCAAGTCTGAAAATTCAGACACAATCCCTTTTTAAACATTTGCCCCTTAAAACTTTAACATCAAGTCAGGAAATGGCTTACTTGTACCCCTCTCTGTTCTTGTCCATATTTACTTTTTCCCTTTCAACTTGAAAACATCGCTACTTCACTCAACTGTAGTACTCCCTTAAGGCAAAGCCCATACAAAGCCCGTACCATTCTCACCTACATTTATCCTGTGGGTTTGGTTTTTTTTGCTTTATTGCCTCAAACTCAGATGTATTCTGAACACCACAATGAAACAGCTGGTACTGAAAATTAACTCTTAGACTACTTGGCAGTCAAATCACACAGCAGCTATGCACCCGTTGCTGTTTTTTGGTGCTTTTACTATTACATATGAAATCACTGAGGATTAATCTAGTCCGCAATCCAAAACATCTAGGTGGGTGATTTTACATAATTTTAATTTTTTTCATGCAGCCTGTCTTAAAATTGAATCTTTGGAAAAGTAATTGAAACACATACTTATTTACATGCAGTTTACTAAAGTTCTTCATTATGGACAGTTTGCTTTTATTTCTGTTAAGTATACATAAGCTTCCTAGCAGAACACATCTTTTAGCCAAGCCAAGCCAAGATACAGATTCTTGAACAAGAAGAAATAATTAGAAAGTAAATTTCTTTTTTGGACTTGAATACAATTTATCTTGTGTGCTTTAAAATCACTTCTGTGTTTTGAATCTTCAGATTTAGGACAATAATTTTATTATCGTACATAAAGATAAAATTATCTTACTAATAACAGAAATAATTTGTAGTGTTTAAAACATTAAAGTCATCAAAAGTTTTTAAAACTTCATTACAAAACACATCTACTTTTTTAGTTTGAGTTTTTAGTAAGAGCAGTACTTGTTCCAACTACAAAAGCTCTAAGGAACTAGCATTTTTTGCTACAAATCCAAGCCCTGGAGCAAACTGGGAGAAGGGATTAAGTCACTGCCATTAAATGAGAACTTACCCACTCAGCAGTGTTATTTGCGTGCCAGCTATAGCAGTGCTACTGCCAGACAGGCTGCACTAAGCCACTGTACAATTAATACCTTCAACGAACACATCCACTGCTAACATCCTAAGCAGCAGATCAAGGACAAGTACTAAGAGGATGTCCTAGTTTTTCACATCTGGGAACATGAAAAAAGGCAAGTTCATAATTCCAGGACACACAACACTGCCTTTTTTTTTTTTTTTTTTTTTTTGTCTTTTTAAGTGTGACAAAGCTACCATGAACTTGTGTCAGAAGACAAACTAATACAAGCATGATAAAAAAACCACCATAGTGGCTGGCTTTATATAATCTGATTAAAGCAAAACTGAAATCAATCAACCAAATTTAAGGGGCCTGCACTGTAACACAGAACACTTAGGAGCACTACAAAAACAACACTGCTTCTTGATTCAGAGAACCTTTAGTCCATTACCTGTTAGTAAAAATGAACAGAAGTCCTTACCCAGTCTTAACTTTTGAAAGCTTTTGGTACGTACATGCAATTTTCAAGCTAAAATCCTGTTACATAACTGAGCAGGACACATTCAACTCCACGGTTCTGTGTCTTCATGCCGGTGGGTTTTGCTCCCCTCCCCTTTGGGGATCTACCATTTAAATATGCATTTGTTCATTTTAGATCTCAATTTTAAGGCTGACTACATTTAAAAATTGAGCGTTTAGTTCACTTCACTAAACCATTCAACCTCTGGACATCTGAGAGCTCTGCTATACTCCCACTCTCCCAGGCCCGGGCAACACAAAAAGGATGCTCTTTCCTCCCAGCCACGGAAAAGCGCTTGCCATGATGCATGGCGCATACGGGTTTTGAGACACTTCCCTTTAATAGACAGTGCTTTAAAGACAGTACAGACGTTATTTTAATTAAATAGCATTCAAATTGGTCTACATACATTGCACTTGATCAATAACAACCTTTTAGTTACTGGACTTGTTTTCAACAATTAGAACTAGCCAATACATCACCACAGGACTGCCTATTGCCTCTGGAGAGTACCCAACCGTGTCAACAAATGACTGACTTTGGTATTTAAAATTTAATATTTAATTTAAACAAAGCTGCTTACATTTTCATGAAGTATAGTTAGGGGCAACTAAGAAGTTCAACTAACAGCTAAAGCCTGACTGAGAGGATGTCAGTGTGCTTGTGAAGACAAAGAATCAGTAGTTCTGTTATTGAAATAATATCCAAAATAACAGTTTATGTTGACCTACACATATACCAAGATTTTATTAACTCTTATGCTCTTGAGTCATTTATAACACCCTTCCTCTGTGAAGGAACAACCTTGTTTCTCTGGTTTATTGTCATTATAAAAAAAGTTATCACACCCATCCAGCAATATTACAAATTGGAGGGGGGGATCTCCCTCTTCCCCTCCCCCTCAAAAAAACCCCCAAATCAGATAACTTATGTACAACCATGACTCATACAAGTAATTGCTGTGCTGCTTAAAAAGCACTTTCACTCTGGAAGATCTGGGAACAACTCTCTCACTTTAAAAGCATTTAATCAGAATGCTTGGTATCATCTATTCTAACTTAACATCTCCCTACCTGCACTATTTTGAGCTATTTGGCATATTTAATTAGCTAAGCACCTTCTTATAAAAACTTCAGCAAAGGGGATGTGAAATAAAATAATGCTGAGTTTACCCTTGCTAATTCCAACCTAGCTACAGATATTATTACAAGCTTGAAGCAAGTATTTAAGAAAAAAACCCACAACCAACAAATAAATAAAACAGACTCCTTTGTTACTGTGCTAACTAATGATACATAATATACTTTAAATTCAGGATATAAGTGCTTCTTAACTAAGATGAAAGTCTTCTAAGTGGGTACATACACATTTCAGCAGGGGCATAAACAAGTTTTTCTAGGACGCTATTACTAGGAGGAACACGGAAGCCCAACTGGTATCAGCACCAAGTATTTCCTAAGAAAGGCATCCTCAAGACAGCTAACCCACAAGCATAGTAGTAGCTAATCTAGACTATGCCTTAACAATTCACATTTACATGATCAGCAGCTTCCCCAATTTCCACAGAATCATTTCTCTTTCTGTAATTATGTGCATTCACACTCAAGCTTAATCCAAAAATATTCCTCTGCAATCAGAACAGCAGCTTTGGTATTAAGCTTATTTTATCAGGACCACAGTATGATTAAGAATAATAATGGATTTTTTTTAAGTTCTTTGTGAACAAGTATTTAAAAGTAGAAACAGCTAGTTATTTGCACCTTCCTCATAATGCGTAAGTCATATTGTCCTACATCCAGGATAAAAGTATGAACCAATGTACTAATTTTATGCGTGCATTCCAAATTCTTTTACAATATTATAATTCTGGAGTTCCATATATCCTGTCCACTTAATTTCCCGTGAAAAGGACCACTCACACCCGCAAAAAAGAAATTTTAGATACAAATTACTACTAGTTTACAAATGTGCTTTCCTCATTTGCTTTGTATTGTACAGTTAGAGACACAGCATTTTCCAAAGCTAGTGACATACTTGACTGAAGAAAAAGACAGCAAACTTCACTTTGAATTTTAAGCCTCTGCAGCTAATCAAACACTGTCATTTTATCACCAAATACAGGTGGTGTAGATAAAGATTCGGATGAGAACTTGTAAGACATTTCTTGGCTTGTCCTCTACATAAGAAAAGTAGTCTACAGATTATTAAAACTCAATTCATTTGTATTTTAATTTATCATTAGGCTTCACAATTAATTTTGCAGGACTAAACTGAATTTAGGTTACACTGCCTAGAAGACAGAGTAATTTGAGCAATCTGGAAGATTATAGGTGCCTTTGCTTCTCTATTATAACTTCTTGTATTTTAAGGGCACTTAGACTAAAAAGATCCTAAACTGTATTTATTGTTATCATTACAAATTACATTACTATAAACTATAATAATTATAAAATTATGAAATAATTATAATCTATATTTATCATTTTTTATTGTTGTAAATACTGAGTTCCTCAAATAATAACCAGTTAATTCAACTGTTGCAGAAGAAATACTTTGGCTAAGGTAAATAATACACACAGTGTAAGCCCTGATACTATTACAGGGTTGTCTTATATTAACCCTTGGAAAGAAATTTGTTTTCACATCTGTGCCATAGAAAGCATTATAAGCAAGTGGAATTTGTGTGCAACACCAGCACTTTGTTCTTCCAACAAATCAAATCGTAAATTCACTTACAATTGGCTCTAGCTACCAGAGAAGGGCTGGCACGGCCTTATGACAATTTCTCTCCAAGCCTCTTTTGGCTGGTGTTGCTTTCCTCTGCACCATCCCATATGCACGAAGCACACTCCCAACCATTCACAGCCACTGGTTTCATGTGCTTCACCAAAAGAGAAAACTTTTCCCTAATGCAGGTTTGGCATTCAAACTCCAAGGAGTTATCTCAATGGGAGAAAAATAAAATAAAATGGAAAATCTTGCAAGTTGAAAGCGTATCCTTCATCGGACCAACTACTCCTCCTACTTTCTTCCATGTTCTATTCAATCTCAGCAACCAAATTACCTTCTGCAATATCAGGAGTACACGCAGTAAGATTTCACAGTACATCTTTCTGGAAACTGAGGCCATTCACCACAGTTTCAGCATTGAGTACTAGTATAAGAGCTGAAATATCAAGCCCGTTTCTGAGAACCATCTGAATGTCATTATTAATGGTACTGCCATATGCATATACAACCAAGCATGAGGGTTTCACCTCACCCCATGTCCAAATACAAAGAGGAAATTATGACAGCACTGATCCAAACTTAGACAGCGACAGCTGTCTTTGTAAGATTTTTTTTTTCTTAACAATGAACTAATAAGCTTATTTTAGAATAATGCTTTACAGCCCTTTGTTTCCATATTCACTAACAGCATCATTGTCTTGCTCATAAACTCCACCAACAGCTTGCACACCCTTAAATGACACATTAAACAAGGCATTCTATGTTACAGCTATTATGCAAAAGGGATGAGAAGCCACAATATGCCTTTGCAAATAAAACTCATACTCAAATCCCAAAAGTTTCCCAAGGTCAGTTACATCAGACTGGATTTAACAACTATGAGACAGGATTTTAAGAGACTAGAAATAAACCACCTTACTTTTAAAGATTAAAACCTAATTTCATGATTGTCTTAGACCTGAGGCTTGCTGCCCATTATCAGGCAATCCAAGTTCACAAACATTTTCACTTACTTTCATGACAACTGACTTGTAAAAACTAAGCTTTTCTTACTTGAGGATGTTGTTTAACTTAGCATCTAATGCCTAAACTATATCGGCTCTGATGTGGTAGCGTCCTCAGCTTAATTTACAGGTTAACTAAGTATTTTGGTCACCATATCTTCTAGGATATGCTCAAAGTAGATAAAAACAAAAGCATGCACACAGGGAGAAAACTATTAAAAAAGCAGATTAAACACTCAGAATTAGTGGGAAAGGAAGAGATAATGACACTGAAAACATTATACAACTGCATAAAGTTGCTACATGCTCACATTTTCAACACAATCAAGTTCCACCTTATCAAATTTAAGATAGAGAAACTAGAGAAAGTTCAACAAAGAGCAACAGAGATAAATAAAATTAATCCTTCTGCACAAGAAGTGGCTAACCAGAGGAGGACTCTTCAGCACGGAAAAGCTGAGGAACACGAGAAAGGTTTATAAAATCATAACTGGCTCGGACAGGGCAAATTAATTGTTTGCAAACTCTTCTGACACAAGAGATGGAGCTGTCAAACAAAACCAGAAGGTAGCAGGTTCAAAACAACACAAGGAGGTGGTCCCTCACACTATGTGTGAGCCAGTAAATTGTCTACCACTGGATTTCTAAGATACAAAGGTGTACACAAGCCCAAGGAGATTCTGAACAAGTTAGTAGACAAGCAAAACTCTGAAGGTTACTGAAAACACAGAAATATCATTTGGCTTTGGAAGACCCAGTTGCATGCTGGGGCATTACAATGGAGAAGCACCACGGAGGTTTATCCTATCCTTGTGGGGCCTTTCCTGGGCATCTGGTACAATCACCAGCAGAGTTAGGATAATGGGACAGGCACACATTTGGTTTGACCCATAGAGACAATAGTTCTTCGTGTTCCTGTGGCCAAGACATTTAAAAAAAAGTTACAGACAATAATTTCAGCTGCTAATAACAAGTTACATGGTTAACAGCACCTGTTGGGATACCAGCCAAACACCATAACATGAAATTAGTATTCTGTGTAACCCATGTCCACAATGTATTATCTAAAATGAAAGGTGACCAAAAGATTGCTTTAGTCATTTTACCATTACCTGGGAAACGTGTTTGTGCTACAGTATTCAAGCGAGAGGAACAACTGCTCCTCTCAATTGAGTGTTCATCATTAGTATGAAAGCAATGAGTAGCCTTTTATCCATATGAACTCATTAGTCAAGCAAGCAGCTTGGGATAAGGGATACTTCTGAAAGGGACAACACTCAATTCTTGGCAATCTGTAACAGAACTTACACCAGGGGAGCCTCACACCAAGCCCACATTCCCACCGGAGCTCTGCGTACTCCAGTAAAACCTCTTCTGAGATCCCTTCCTCAGTATTGACACATACATGTCTGCAGAATTTAGTAGCTCTGTCACCATGGGACTTCTGCCCTCATAGCAACAACTGCAAAATGGAGCGGTAGTGTGGGAAAGAGGCTGTATTAGGAGAGAAGAAAATTATTCCACAAATACTCCCTCTCCGCTTTTCTTTCTAGACACAACTCCAAATACGGCAATTCTGACTCTGCAGGGAGTATTTTCGATCATGCCTGACAATTTTGATTTTACAAATGGTCTATTAACAGAGTTATGCAAATGGCTACAACTCCTTATCAGCATCTATCTGAGAGAAAAATGCACCCAAGTTTAGGACACGGGGAGCCACAATATACTGCAGGCTGAGGTACCCTTTTCAGACCACAGATTTCTCTGATATCTAAGCACACTTCAGAAATGCTGTTTCACTTTCTCTAAACAAACAGGTGTCGTAACAGACCGGGTGAGCATCTGTTCTCTTCTGAAGGAGATGCAGGCACGTTTATCCATACAAGCCACTTTCCCAGAGAGGTCAGAGGCCAACTTCCAGTCGCAATCTTTTCCTTTCCCTGAGGAAGCAAGAGGCAAAGACGCACTCAAGTTTCCCGTCACCTCAACTTGTAACTGTGCTGTTAGACAACACACACAAAGTCCAGGCTGAGTTCTACTACAAAGAGGTTTATGAAACCAACAGCTCAAGCTGTAAATGCAACCAAGGAAAGCAAAGTTAAATTCAATTCTTTCCTAAAACAAGATTTCCGCCCTCCCTTCATACATGTTCCTTCACACCCCTGATTCTGGGATGGAAAAAAAAAAAAAAAAGAAAGCTATTTTTATTACACAAAATCATTGTTAATACCGTAATCTTAAACGTAATAAACATTCTTTTCACAAATGCTATGTAGTGATACTCACTTACCCAAAACTCACACTAAGCCTACTAATACAACTATTTATCAAATACCCACTAAGTCACACCATTATTTTAGCCTCCCTCCCAAGAAATGAAGCTGTAAAACCAGATCTGCTTAGAGCTGACAGGTTACAGTTGGAGTCCAGTAGGAAACAGATGGTTGCTGGCTGTTGATGCCTCAATGTACAGGCACCAAAGGAATTGCGAGAGGACCAAGGTTTGCATCATCCTCCAGTAAAAATATGTCAATATTAAGGCACTAAACACAAGGTGGCAAGACACATATTACACACAAATTCAAGAGATACGAATGTATTGCCAAGAATGTATGCAATTCTGACTGGGCAGGCAATCTTACTGACAGTGCCAAAGACACTGACAATTATTCAAATACAACACTAAGTCTTTTTATATCAGAACTAAATATGAAACTTAAAGCTGGAGCTTTGAGGGACTGAAGGACTTGTTTAGTCACCACTTCAAGCCTTTGAGATTAAGTTAACTTTTAAAAAAAGTTTTGCTAATTTCATGTGATAGGGTCAACTTATGACTCATAATAGATTAAAAAATAAGGTGTCTTGCTCATCTGCCAGAGCTTATCATGTCTCCAGACAAGACTGCAAAAGCAAATTAACTCACTCACAGTAGGTCTTGGGAAATCCAAATTTTCACCTTAGTCTCCAGTCACCCACTCCCGGGCAGTGCAAACACACTCAGCAGCCAGAAGAATCCAGGTTTTGGAGGTTTTTTTAAGTTGGCAGCAGCCCTTAAAGTGCCAGGGTCTCAATAGATCCTTACTGCTGGCAGTGACCTTCACTAAGCCCTTCAGCACATCTTCATTAAGTACAAGGGCTCCACACCAGGATTTTTAAACAGAATTAATCAATGTTGCTTACAGCGTCCAACATTACTTGTCTTCTGGAGTTATCCTGACATGCTCCTGCTCCAGAAGCTGCCCACAGAGAAGACAAATGGGCGTGCTGGCACCTCCACTGAAGCGCAACCTTTCAAACCCATAAGCCAGTAACATTTGGACCGAGCTACAATGATGCTGCAGCCAAAGAGTTGAGACTTCAGAGAACATTCTCCTCAGATAACTTTCCTACAAGAGATGAAAATTCTGGCAGGTGGGGCAAGGAAGTCAAATCTAGCTATCACAGAAAGGCTACCTGAGCTCTAAGTCTTACACTGATGCTGGGCCAATTAGTAGCATTCAACTCCAATATTTATCTAAGTATTAGGAGCTAACAATTTATGCCCATCAGAAGGGGCACAGTGAAAGGATAATATTATCTTTTGGACAGAGTTACACTTCTCCGTCCTGTTGCAAAAACACTTCAACTAATGATGAATTCGACAATAATATTTCAAATTTTTCAAAAGGTATGGCCAGTGTTCCATTATCGAAGGCAACTTGTGCTTTTTAGACATGCAGAGCTCTTCAAAAGTTGAAGCACAGGTCCAAGTCAGAACTGGGACCTGCATTAGGGTGGTGCTGACAGGCAATCTAAGTGCCTTGCCACAGAAAAAAACCCAACTGCAACAGCTGCTGCAGCACCAAGCCCCCATCTCACACCTGTAACTTGAGCAGCCATCTCTTTCCTTCCTTCAGCTCTCCAAGTCCTTGCAGTCCCAGGACTATTTTGATATCGAGAGAGGTTAAATGCCCTTGCTCTGAAGCTTGAGCCACTTCTTCAGAGTCATCATTCAATTCACACAGAAAATTAACTCTCTGTCACTACAAGGTCTTTCTTACTTCATCAGAGCATCTGCTGAGTTCCAGGACTTACCTGCTGGCCCTCCTTAGCTGAGTCTGCATTACCTTGTTGCACAGCACAATGAAAGAGGGTCAATACAGCAAAACCGTGGTGCAGAGGCCTCAATAGCCAAACTACATGCTTTGCAGGAAGTTTTACTTTTGACTGGCTGTTATCAGGTTCTGTGAACTTAGTATTTATTTGTAACCAGAGCATGTCTTCCAATTCAATTTCATCTGAAAGGAATCCTATTTGTGCACCTGAGATACTTCACAATGGAGAGCAAAGAACTGTAAAATGGGACAATCAAGAGATGCACTTCAAAAGCACACTTTAATCTGAACTAAACTGCTAATCGAAACAGCCATTAAAAGGCTCTAGATACCCAAACAGATTACATGTAGTTCCAAGCCTACAGAATGCAGGGTAGAGTCATCTTTTTTCCCCTGCTTTCTGTCCACTGAAGAAACTTTCTTGCCATTAAGTCATATCACTGAGATCCAAACAATCTGCAAATACTTTAAGGTTTGGGCAGATACAGGTATTGCATCGGATCAAGTGCACACTCGGCGAGTTTGCAGATGACACCAAGGTGAGCAGGAGTGTTGATCTGCTTTAGGGTAGAAGGGCTCTGCAGAGGGACCTGGACAGGCTGGATTGATGGACTGCGGCCAGTTGGATAAGGTTCAACAAGGCCAAGTGCCGGGTCCTGCACTTGGGTCACAACAACCACATGCAACGCTACAGGCTTGGGGAAGAGTGGCTGGAAAGCTGCCTGGTGGAAAAAGACCTGGGGGTGCTGGTTGACAGCTGTCTGAATATGAGCCAGCAGTGTGCCCAGGTGGCCAAGAAGGCCAATGGCATCCTGGCTTGTATCAGAAATAGCATGACCAGCAGGACCACGGAAGTCATCCTTCCCCTGTACTCGGCACTGGTGAGGCCGCATCTTGAATGCTGTGTTCAGGTTTAGGCCCCTCACTACAAAAGGACACTGAGGCACTGAAGCATGTCCAGAGAAGGGCAACAAAGCTGGTGAGGGGTCTGGAGTACAAGTCTGATGAGGGGTGGCTGAGGAAACTGGCATTATTTAGCCTGGAAAAAAAGGAGGCTGAGGGGAGACTTTATTGCCCTCTACAACTGACAGGAGAGTATAGCCAGGTGGGGGTCGGTCTCTTCTCCCAAGTAACAAGCAATACGACAAGAAGGAATGGCCTCAAGTTGTGCCAGGGGAGGTTTACATTGGACATTAGGAAAAATTTCTTCACCAAAAGGGTTGTTAAACATTGGAACAGGCTGCCCAGGGAAGTGGTTGAGTCCCCATCCCCGGAGGTATTTAAAAGATCTCTAGACTAGGCGCTTAGGGACATGGTTTAGTGGTGGACCTGGCAATGTTAGGTTAACGGTTGGATTTGATGATCTTAAATAGGTCTTTCCCAACCTAAATGAATCTGTGATTCTACCTATGGTTCATCTGATCTATGGAAAAATGTAGTTTGAAGCTTTAATTGTGTTAACATCCACCTAATGTAAATTATGGTACCAAAAAGTAGTTTTTCAGTGGATGGTGAAGCCAAGTACTGGAATGGAGCAAGTCACCCAGTGACAGTGAGCCCCACTGATTTGGAACAGCGTGAACAGCTAAAGTCTATCTTGCAGTCCTCCAATGGAGTAAGACGCCACTGACCTGAACAGCAAAGTAAAACAGACAGTTTTGAAAGCTTGCCTTTGCACTACAGAAATTCAAATCTAAAAAAGCAAAACAAATCTTGTACACTAAAATAGATTGCTTTGTCTTCTCCTCACTATGCTGCATAGACAGTTTGTGCCTGTACTACTGCAGTTATTTTTGGCAAAGGTCACATCAAGATGGCAATCTGATTCAGCTAGGGACTTCCTCAAATTGCAGGCACCTGGAAGTTGTTTTTATCTTCCAAGACTGGCATCTAGAATGTTCTTAACTTTAGAAACAGGCTACACAAATCTGAATTTTCATGCCACAGAAATGGAAAGGAAGCCACAAGCTCTCTTATGAGAAAGCCACAATTGAAATAGTTCTCAAGGGAAAACTGTAATCATGAAGGTATTTTTCCCTCATTTTAATTTTCAATTCCAGCCAGCAACAGCAGCATAAAATGGATATGTTAGACAAGGCCATTAAAAAGCCAGTCTCTTCTTTATGAAAACTTACCAGGTCAAGTTACACATAGTGTTTTTCCTCATACCGAGACAAGTGTTTATTTCCCTTTTAACAGCCTTCATTCAGCTTACTTACTCTTTCTGTCATGCAGAGCTCCAGGCATTTCAGCAGCATGGTAAAGGGGTGAATACCTTTAACTAAAATAATCAAGTTTTTCTAACTGCATACAAGCTACTGCAATTTTGATGCAAGCCTTGCGCTGCTGACAAAAGGTCAGAAATGCAATAAGCAAGCGCAGTTTCAGAGAGGCATAGTTGCAGGATGACTTTGTAAAGGAAGGCCCCAAAGTTATCTATCCCTGTTAATTATCATTTGGGGACAGGCATTGATTATCTGTGCAAACACAGAAAAGGACAGCGAAGCTTTTGAAAAGCGGCAGTGAGGCAAATAAGCAATTATTGATTCGTGTGTTTGCCAAACATTTTCACCCACTCATAACAAGGAGAGTTTAAGAGGATTTTCACTACATAGTTAGTAATAACAGAGACAGCCTCTCCAGCTCATAAAAGGGAAGTCAGAACATAAGCCAGATGCAGAACTCCAACAAACACTGATTCACAGCTCTAGTCACACTCAAAGTCACGTATGAAATGAGCAATTCAGCCATCCAATAAGCCAAGAAGGGGAAAGAGAGGTCAATTATGTCTCTGTTCAACAGAGCCCTATTTAAAGTATTCCTTCTGATTCAGCACCAACCCTTGTGATCAGTATTCTTGGCCTACCATCAATGAATTTAATTATACAATTATTGAAAAAACGCAGCACTCTCCCTTCTCTGCTTGCCCACAACCAGTCCAATACAAGTCACAGAAATTAGTCAGAGAGAACATGTAGAGCAGCTACCTCCAATTTTACTTTTGAAGTTCAAGTCACAGAAATGCCTGGATATTAATGCAAGCATTACTGAAAATTAGGGGTTTCCTTTAATTGAGCAAATGGAGCCTGATCTTCTATATTGACTGATACTATGCGAGAGGCCATGAAAGCTGCCACCAAGTTCCTTAAGACTCATCAGTTACTTACTTGAGATTCATCTGGGTTATTTAACAGACAGCTGCAGGTTTGGATCCACATCATCTAGCATGGTTTTGCCTGATTGCTGGATCTTCCTCCGCTGTTGAGCTCCCAAAGGCAAGTTAAGTTTCAGCTCCTCCCTAGGTCTGCCCTCTTTTAACTCTGCATGCATCCAGTATGCTTTAACAGCTCTGCTAACAAATAGACTTGCTATCCCATAGCCAATGCCTGCTTAACTTTTTTTTCCCCCCTACTTGAAACAGGGACACCAACCAATTAATACAGATACTATAGTAATAAGCACAAAGTTCCTACCATTCAAGCTGATACAAGTGTATTTTAAAGACAATGTTCTTAAACAGGAAGGAATTCAATGCAAAGGAAAGAACAGGGCCTGAGCCATGTTAAAACAATACTGTTCTACCACAGATTGATGCATTAGTCACTGTTTTTGGAACAAGATGCCCTCGTCCCTTTGTGCCAGCTTTGGGCTTTTTCCTCCTACATTTGGGAGCTGGTGGAGGGGAGAGAGAGCACAAGGGAGCAAGTACAGAAGTTATGGCTCTCCTCTTTTAACTTGTGCCATCTTCAACAGACAAAATATTTATTTGCTTTTGTTGTTACAAGGTGCAAATGAGAAGCAAGATTCAATACTCGCAATACTTTCTTTAACATAACTAGGATGTGCCTCACTTTCAAAGCTGACCATTTCAAAAGGCTTTTGAAAGAGACAATGTTCTTTCCAATGCCCACATGGCACTATCAGTCCCAAGTGGCAATTAATTTTGGATCCTGACTGATGCCCTAATGTTCCAAGTATATCAGCTATGCATTAAGCAAAGGACTTCCTTCATCAAAGGACAGTAATTTAATTGAGGCTATATTCAGATATGTCTCTGAATGCTTAAGGGAAAGGCAGAGATGTAGTAACTAAAAATGTTTTAAAGAACACACATATGACCTCTTTCTCCTCAGAAATTCAAGTTGTGTAGCCTATATTCAACTCTCTTTCTTCAACACACAGGAGCCAGTCAGACCGCAGGATCACCGTGCTAAGCACAGCAGTCGGGCATACAGCCGCTGCCTACAGGAAAACCTTTCACACCGCCTCTGAGAAGTAGGGCAATAGGCAAACACCCACAGGTATCCAAAGGGCCAGAAAAAGTGCAGTATTGTCAGACAGCAAGCTGCAGCAAAACCTGACGAGCCACTTCCAGCCTTAGAAACAACTACAACGTAAAAGTCAGACCAGAACACGCTCACAGGGAGAACACTGGCAGTACAAGGGGTGCAACAGTGATTATTTTCACATTTTATATCTAAGCTAGGCTGTTAATGACTTCTCTGATCCTGTTTAGATCTGTGCATTATACTTGCTATAAATTATTACCCTTATACTTTTGTTCCTTCTTATCAGTATGGCTCTTCTGTTACACAATTTTTAAGCCTAGGTTTTTCAACTGTACATAAATACAAGCAGCTTTCTACCTGTCCTTCCATTCCACTAACCATTTTTTCCACTCCTACCTCTATAGGATGCCATCACAAAGCCTCCCTTTGGCAAGGCAATTTTAAAAGAAAGTATAAAATTACCTCATTAATACATAGCTATCTTTATAAAACTCAAGCTTTTAATTAAGAACCATTTTTGAGCTATCAGCCAATTAGTAATCTCATACATTTGGCTAACTGACAATTTCCTCCACCAGCTTGAAATGTCACAGTACTAATTTTTATTTTGACATGAACGTGGACCGAAATACTTTCAATGGACTCAGAACTCTGACCAAATAAGCCACAAAAGCAGGACATCCAATAGTAACAATGTGCTTAAATTGAAGGCAGTGAGCAAAACATGTGGGTTGTGGTTTGCTTGTTTCTTACAGCAGTATATTCCTAATTTTAGACAATTGAAAGCTGTTAACACTAGATAAACTGTACAGATAACGACTACTGAAGTAGATGTTATTTGAAAAAAAATAGCCCAACCAAACTCACTGTCTGTGCTAAACTGAAGCCAGTTATAAGCATTTTAAATATCACAGGGAATGACAATTCTAATTGCATACTGCAGGATTAGATCCAAGATTGCTGTCAAAGCAATCAAAGTCAAAACATCTCAGAATACGTTAACTTTGAAATTACTGTTAGCCCAGGGAATAAACTCAAGTTAGCTCTTTTTTCTTAATTCTGCTTCAGTTTTTCAGCTATATGAACTTCCCTTTTTGGAAACCTATCTTTACATTAATAATGTCAGCTTTTCCTTCAACATACTTTACTAGAAGGCAACAATCAAAATGAGGGTGATTTAGCTACCTCTTTATAAATTCAATACAAGGCAATCTGCGCTTCACATCTCTCACTATTTCACCAGGAACAACTTTTGACTGCAAAGAAAAAAGTCCCTGGGAAGAAGTCAGCCTGAAAATTAGTCACAGCTCCTTTTTATTCGAGAGCATACATTTGCCGACGCAGGAGGTTTTGATCAGCCTCCTTAAGCAGATGAGACTGTCAGCAAAATAACCACCAACATTTCCAAATAACTTTATTTTCCTACAGCTATGACATTTCTCTAATTAAAAGATGTCATTAGTAATCTCATCTGAACACAACAAGATGATTACCTAGAGATAAGGTTCAACAAATCTCTTTTGAGATCAGCACAGCCTCTTACCTACATCCTCTGCAGTACTCCTGCCAGATCAGAGGCTGGAGCAAGGGGACTAACCGCAAACTTTTTTATGGGCTGGGGTCCTTGTGGAGCTAAGACTGTGTCAGTGACCTCCTGGGACAACTGAGCTGCTCTTTCCACAGAAACCCAAATAATACATTTCTCCTGTGAGTGGCAGGAAATTGAGGAAGCATGGTATGGGAAAAGGTAATTTTAAGGTAAAAACAGGTTAACAGTAACTTTTTCTGGAGTTATGTCATCGAGACTGTACTTTGCAGTACAAAATGAAGGAATTCTATGCAAGTTCCTTTCCTGTTTCTTGCTCCTCTCTTCAGGGAATAAAGAACCATTCGGCCTATCTAGGGCAGGGCCTATTAACAGCTGGTTCTCTGATTTGAGCACATTATCCCTGTAAAGCAAACATCTGAGCAGCACGGTACACAAAAAGGCAACCCACCTTCCCGTTCCTTTCACGGGTCAGTTCTCTTTCTGACCTCACTGCACTTGCAATCCCAAGTCTTCTGCATCAGATACCAATCTATCTCCCTCCCATTCTTCTGCCTAGGCTCGTCTTTCTCATGTTGTGCTTTAAAACGAGAAAACCTTCCTTTTGGCCTTGAAATCAGTAGTTGCTTCAGGGAAACAGTACATTTTCTGTCAAATGGCCTGTGAAAATTCAGGCTCCCTTGCATCTATTAATCTGCCTGTGTACATCAGTAGAACTGTTAGTTCTGTTTCAGTATTACTGTAAGTCCTTAACCACAAAAGAGACAGCAGCTTTTGCAGTAGGTAGGTAGTGTGGATATTTCTAGTACTTCTGTAAGCAAACTGACCTTCACCCTGAATTCTGTCAGTTACCTTCTCCTTCCTCGATTTTCTTTTCCATCTTTCACCACCTTAGATATGCTCCTGCCTGCCCCTAGGCCAAGTATTGCTGCCTTCTCAAAGATTACATCTCTCATCAGTGCCAAACTTGAATATATTTGGGCAGAACCAAGATAAGGGCAGCAGAGCTTATTCTCAGAGCTTTACTTCAACTACCACATGCTCAACAATTCACATCCAAAGTCCTGCCTCTCTGGTTAGAAATTGCTCCACCGGTCCTCAGCGTGAGCAAGCGTTTTGCTCGCTTCTCCGTCCATTTTTCCCAAATCAACCGCACAACAGAAACACGAATTTGTACTTGGATCCTGGCCTTATTCTCAAATTCTCTTTAAAAGGAATGGATGCTTGGATAAAAAGCGTGCCACTTAGAACAAATTCATTCTTGGTTTTAATGTGGATGGTAATATTGCCCTCATGCCGCATGCTGTTCAAAAGCTAAGAGAACCAATCTCCAACATGAGGACTTGGACCAATGAATATCCAAGTCCAACATATAATTCTGACATTTCCAGATGTTTGTCACCTTTGACATATGACTCCACTATGGAGATACAGGGTTGTTTTTTCTCTGATAATTAGCTGTCTTCCCTGTCACCTTTCAGTAAGGAATCCATTTCATTGCATCAAGAGATTTAGATTACTATGGAAAACAGCTATTTCACATATTTAGCCCATTTCTATCCCACAAAACAGGAGGAATGTGGCTTTTACACAGCAACACAATTCTTTTCTGTCCTGAGGAAAGGCATCCCTTCACATCCATTTGGGTCCTTCCCCAGGCATTATGTGACGGCTCAGTTCAGAAAGCTTCTTACGAAAGCAGGAATTTTACCATTTGCATGCCTAATACAGTCCACATAGCTGGCAAAAAAAAAAAAAAGGGTAGTAACTCAGGTCACTCATCAATATGTATTTCCAATTAAGTCCTTCGGTGTCATTTCCTCTTCCATGGGGGTTTTTGCATGTGAAACCTAGCCTATTATGCTGTGGAAAGCTTCCCTCTCCGGAACACACTTTGTCTTTTAGATCTTAATTATATATAAGCTTATGAAAGGATAATTTGGCACTTGGTTCGTTTTTCCTTCTTGGCATTTGACAATTTTTACATTTTGCTTCATTTAGTTTTTAGTAGCATGGCAGAACTAACATGATGCTCGAGTGACACAAATCAAACCCTAATAAATTTAACAGCAGAGAGTACTTGGGTTGTTTGTCCAAAAAATAAAAAGACTCAAAGTAAAGTACTTAATTTGTGTTTGAAAAGATGCTTTCCTCAACATGTCTATGTAATTAGAGCTTACACATCCGCCTTGCTTAATATTATATAGTGAATTAATGCATTTCTACTCCTAAAATAATTCTGATGTAACATAGTAATCCACTGCAGTCTGGTAAAACCAATGTCATCTACTGTCACCCACTATGCATTTAATGAAAACTTTACAAAAATGCTAAACAATTACTTAATTGAGCTAGGATCAGGCTTGATTGAAGTCGCCACAGAAAGCACTCAAAAACTAGGTAACGCAGCATTAAGGCTGTCTGTGCAACCCTTATTTGTCAGTGTGGCGCACATGCTGTAGCACTCAAACTATGCAGTGCTTTTCCATAGGACCCCCTACTTATCTCTGTACACATAATGGACCTCCTGTGGAGATGAACACTGATGCCTAGTGATTGAGCTTATTGTCTGTTGGACCTCTGTCTTATTTATTGAGGAAAAGAACAAAAGAAGGGATCACACAAGCGAGGACAACAATTAAGACAGTAAAAAGCTACTCTGGAAAAAGATGGCTATCCCTCCTCCAACATTCATCTCTCCTGCCTGCAAGTCTCATTAAACTAGGAGAACCCAAACCAGCCAGTTTTGTACCCCACATGTGAGGCTTTGTAGCTAGAACAGGAGCCAGAACACAAAGTATTAGCAAAGGAGGCAAGTGGGAGCGAGATTCCTACCCCAAGTACTGAAAACATTCCACAAAGAAACAAATTAAAGCCGAGGATACTATATTGGCTGCTCAAGACTGCAAAAACCCCTTCCTCTTATTCTCTGCTATATCAACACAGACAAAAGCTGCAGCATATGCACAGAAGGGAACTGAGCTCAGGCAGCTCAGACAACTTAAAGGCTGCCCATTACATGCTCTGCCTTAGTATCAAGGTATATCTATCCTTACCTTCCCACGATAAAATGCAGGGCTCTGCCACTTCCTTTTCACTGTCTAGAGGCCATCTACAACATTACTGGTGACAGCCAACATGGCTTCACTAAGGGCAAATCGTGCCTGACAAATTTGGTGGCCTTCTACAATGGGGTTACAGAGTTGGTGGATAAGGGAAGAGCGACTGACATCACCTACCTGGACTTACGCAAAGCATTTGACACCGTCCCCCACAACATCCTTGTCTCTAAATTGGAGACATGGATCTGACAGATGGACCACTTGGTGGATAAGGAATTGGCTGGATGGTCACACTCAAAGAGTTGCCGTCAACAGCTCAATGTCCAAGCGGAGACCAAGCGATGAGTGGCGTTCCTCAGGGGTCAGTATTGGGATCGGCACAGTTTAACATCTTTGTTGGCGACACGGACTGTGGGATTGCATGCACCCTCAACAAGTCTGCTGACAACACCAAGCTGTGTGGTGTGGTCAACCTGCTGGAAGGAAGGGATGCCATTCAGAAGGACCTTGACAGACTTGAGAGGTGGGCCCCCTCATGAAGTTCAATAAGGCCAAGTTCAAAGTCCTGCACGCGGGTCGGGACAATCCCAAGCACAGGCTGAGTGGAGAATGGATCAAGAGCAACCCTGAGGAGAAGGAGTTGGGGGTGCTGGTTGATGAGAAGCTCAACATGACCCAGCAATGTGCGCTTGCAGCCCAGAAAGCCAACCATATCCTGAGCTGCATCAAAAGAAGCATGACCAGCAGGCTGAGGGAGGTGATTCTGCCCCTCTACTCCACTCTCGTGAGACCCCACCTGGAGTACTGTATTCAGCTCTGGGGTCTCCAACATAAGAAGGACATGGAGCTGTTGGAGTGAGTCCAGAGGAGGCCACAAAGATGATCAGAGGGCTGGAGCACCTCTCCTATGAGGAAAGGCTGAGAGAGTTGGGGTTGTTCAGCCTGGAGAAGAGAAGGGTCCAGGGAGACCTTATAGCAGCCTCCCAGTACCTGAAGGGGGCCTACAACAAAGCTGGAGAAGGACTTTTTACAAGGGTATGTAGTGATATAACAAGGGGTAATGGCTTTAAACTGAAAGAGGGTAGATTTAGATTAGATACAAGGAAGAAATTCTTTGCTATAAGAGTGGTGAAACACTGGAACAGGTCACCCAGAGAAGCTGTGGATGCCCCATCCCTGGAAGTGTTCAAGGACCGGTTGGATGGGGTTTTGAGCAACCTGGTTTAGTGGAAAGTGTCCCTGACCATGGCAGGATGGTTGGAACTAGATTATCTTTAAGGTCCCTTCCAACCCAAACCATTCAATGATTACGGAGAGCAGCACCTTGTTGCTCTTTGAACCCACTCTTGTTGCCTAAGAGAGCATGAACTGCAAGTCACGTCCTGCTCAGATTCTATGTCATGAACTAGCCTACAAGCAGAAACATCACAGATCAAGTATCTGCCCAGTGAACCAACTGGTCTTTCAAAAGGCTTTCACAGCTTTAACTTTCTAACAGTAGGTTAACACAGTGAGAACAGCAACATGGACAAAATGAGATTTTGAAAACAGTAGTTCTCATGCTTTTCTATATAACCATATTTTCCATAAATACAAAGTTTAAATTCGCATATTGGTATATACCCATGACTGTAGGTAGTCAGGTCATTTTGCTACAAACTGTTCACTCTTTAACAGATAAATTGCTGCTGGGAACAAATACTATTTTAGTAATCAAAGACACCAAATTTGTTCAAAACAACCTTGCAAAAACATTCTCAGGCTCCTCTGGAAAACCAAACAAAAACAAAAAGCAAACAAGAGAACAACTATTTATATGTCTGCCAAACAAACCTTCTACAGCAGACAACATAGTAAGAAAAGGGAAGATATTAAATATGAAAACTAACTTTCCCATCTTGGGAGGTAGAGGGGGAAGACAGTTACCACTTGAAGTTAATCTAATCAATGCCACCATTTTTACCCATAGTTTCCTATTACATTTTCTATATTTGTAAGTACATCTATTTTAATAGTAACATTTGTTTTTCTGACAAAGTCAAAGCATTAACTATAGGTATTTCACCTCTCCAATGCAAAGCTTAGAGTTAGGTATAGCAGCATGAAAGAACTGCTCTTCACTGGCAGCCAGCAAACTCTAAACCACATGGATTCACTTGCACTGGCCGCGCTTCATTGGACCGTAAAAGGCCAGATTTTAGTTAGCAGAATTGTGTAGGTTGCCCCCAGTTCCCCCCAAAATTTACAGTGGTGCTCCAGGGAGGAAGAAAGAAAATTTGCTTATCTTCATTTTCATGGCACTAGGGTCAACATCTAAGGACAGTAGTCTATAACACTCTCGCATATGAAGAGTTTTTCCAATATTCTCTTTCATTATATAAATTTTAAACACTTCAACCAGCTTAATTTTTCTTTACCACAAAGGAAAGCTGATAGCTTCCAAACTGGGGTTTGTGGCAGGGCAGAGGCAAACATTTTTGGACAACCAAACATCAGTTCTTAAGTTCAGGTTATCACCGCGTTTTGCATATGGGTCAGACAGAGGCAAATTTCCCGCTTCTTGAAGAGGCTAGGGAAAAAAAATTACTCCTCTCTCTCACAGATACTGGTTCTAATAACTACTGGCTTAAAACTTCTGTTCAGTAAAATCAGGAGATACCACTTTCGGAGAAGCTCTTCAAAACAAACAAAAAAACCACAACCCACAATCCACATTTCCAGGGAGTTAGAACTGTGCTATAACAATAATCATCAAGAGATGGTCAGACTTCTCAGTGCTGTGTATTTAAGGCACCAGAAAGCCACCTCACAAGGCTTGACACAAGTCTTCACATGAAGCTGTCCACTATAAAGTTTAACACAAAAAATCCAGAAAGAGTTACACTGCTCAGTTATGTAAGTCACAAAGGTTCAAATTTAGATTTATATTTAGTTCTTCAATTCCCACCCAGAGTTCAACTCGGTAAACTGATCTATTCTTAGCTTTTGACTCTTTTGGACATTTCCTTCCTTCATCTGTGTAAATGCGTCACAGCTTCTCAAATGTTTCCCTTTGGCTAGGGAAGGATGCATCTGATTCCAAGTTAAAAAAAAAAAAAAATTAACACACACACAGTGAGTGGTTATTGTTGGCTGAGTTGTACCCTTGTTCTGAGTTTTAAGATAGGCAAATTTGACTCCAGTCTTCGCACTGTACTACAAAAGATGTTGCTCTTTCTGCACTGACAGGTAACAGTGTGTCATGGCTATCCTCTGCAAGGATCACCACTACCCAAACCATATTTTAAAACTTCCTTATACGCAGGCTTGAATTAGCTCTGCTGCTTTGATAATTCAATAGACAAACAGTAGAATTTTCCCATAATGGGAACAGAAATGAAGTTCAGGTTTGTAACTTTCTGCTCAGCCACCAAGGCAAGAAATTCAGTCAAGTGAGTGTCCTTGTTTTCCTTTCACTACATATGGAAAAGTTGGTTCCTTAATTGTATTTATTTATTTAATATAAAGCATTAACAAGCCAATCAACAAGTTACTAGATAAGCCATTATGGCTGACCTCACCTTTCCACCTGAAAAGATGCCACTGTTCTAATAAATTTTAGTTTGGCTTGCCTTTGTTGTCCTTACAGAAGCCAGCCTCGCCTAATCCCTTGTCAGTTAAGCAATGCACAGCACTGATTTCCTCTTTGAACTTCACAAGCCATGGCAAGTTCAAGCCTAATAACTATCCATAGCTGCAGAAAACAAGTACTTGAGGCACACAAAGTGTGACTTTAAGGGGTGCAATGCAAAGTAAGGGCATAAGCTACTGCTGTAACTGTCCTTTTTCCATTTTTTTAGGACCAATCTGATGTGCAATATGCAACCAAAATGGACTTGCTACCTAACATCAACAAAGCAAATAAATAAATGAAGACGGGATAAAAGCTTAGAGATTAAAGATTAAAAAAATATCATGTCCAGTTTCTATAGCAGAGAAATCATACCCTATTTTACTTCCCTAGAGTAATAGACAGGAGGCCTCTAAACATGGGGTTTGACATCTTCTCAAGTCTGATCTTCACCACACTATGTACTTTTGTGTAGAACAGGACAATCCAGTCAACTTATATTTCAATTCACCTTGATTTGCTGACCTCTTTCTATCTTTTTTCTGTGTCTTCAGCTGCAGATATCTATTGCTCTAATTCCAGAAGAATTACAAAAAGCCAAGAAACTTCAACCTTAGCCCAAATTTTTTAAGAGAGGGTGGAGCATTTTTATAATCTCAGAAAATGGTACCATCTTTGCACTCAATGCTGCATAACCCAACATGTCCAAAACTTAGTGGCACGATAAACACTTGGAAAGTGAAGGACTTACTACCTTAATGCTTATAGAAAATTATATCCAATAGTGTACAGCCAAGTCTACACAATGAGTACAGCAAAGTCCATTGTGTAGCATAAGAGGTTAGCCAAGTAATATTTAGTATTTAAACAGTCCATTTATTCTAACTCGCTTCTTGGGATGTTCTTGATGTATTCTCCTGCTCTTCTTTATTATTATCTGATGTTTTAAGAAACATCACTTCATTTCATCCCAACATTTAACAGCTGCTTAGGCTCTGAAAACAAGCAGTCCTCAAAGCTTGAACATTCAAGGCTTTTTTCAAGAAGTCTCAGCAATGACATTTCTCATTGTTTGATGGCCTCAGTTATTTATCAGCTACGCAACCATCACAAAGCTTAGTGAAAAGCCTTTGACTAAATGCCTTGACAAAGTATCTCATAAGGTTTCACTGATGCACAAAAATACAGACATTCAGTATAAAATCTAAAGGTTTGGGATTTTAATTCGCAGTTTTATGCAAGAAGCGAGGTACAGACTACATAAAAACAAGTAGTTATTTAACACATCCCTATGAGCCCTACCAGCTGCAGTATACATTTCCCTGCTCATTTTTAGAACTTAGGAAATCTCACTTCACTATGACCCCAGACCCTCAACCTCTAATTGCTAAACAGTTATATACGTAGCTAACCACAAAAATCACTACTGGCTGTTTACACAGTCTGCAGACAACTCATGAATAACTATTACTGCTTATATGTGCACTAAGACTACAAGGAAACATGAGTAATTAAGCTCTGGGTAGTTTCACAGATGACTAGAACGCATCAGGATTACTCACAATAGCCCCATGTGGCGCCTGCTGCCCAGAATACTTTCTCCAACTTTTTATTAACAAGATTCATCATGCAAACTCAGTTTTCTAAGCTACATGGAAGATTTAGTTTGACAGTGCATACACGCACACATACCATATACATATACCATGCACACTGGTAAAAGAAACCTTCCTGAATCTCAGCCTCATGTTCTGCCTCTGTTACACAAGCTGATAACATTTACCTGACTCTTACACAGATCTGTAGGAATTATCTAAGCACCCTGCTGAAATGTACAATAAAACATACCAGACAAAGCAAGCTACTGGCATATTTTGAGTGCTGGAAGCCTACACTTGCAATCATTTACATCTTGCTTCCTTACCATCTTAGGTGCCCAGACAAAAATCTTCTGAAGGAATTTTCTTACCTCCCTGCAAAGGTCCTTTTCTCCTCTTAAGAAAAAAACAAACAAACAAACAAAACCCCAAATAACCAAAACAACTACACAACAGTAATACTGATTCCAGTTCTTCAGTAAGGTCCAGGTTACAAAACACCACATTCAAAGTACCAGCAAGCTGATGGTGCACATCTGAGCACTGCTCAGTAGGAAAACCTGTGAAATATTTGCAGTGTTTTTAATCAACCAGTGCTACTGCCACTTATGCACGGCAGTAACAGTGACACAGGAGGTGAAAAAAAAAATTGACTAAATTATCTGAGAAGGCTCCACTCAACAACCTTGGAAAACAACCCTGTTTTTTAAAGAAATGCCCAAAGACAGTTAGGCCATCTCCTCCTCCTCCTCCTCCATGCAACCCCAAGAGTCTGGGATCAAGAACTCCAGCTTCAGATGAGTTAGAGCATCTATTTGGCCGAGAAGCCACTGGAAAGGGCTTTGTATCTTTAAAGCAGAGTCGACAGACTCTTGTCACTCAGACTGTTCCATGAAACTTTGTGGACACAACTCATTTATGACCCTCCTCTTTGTATATCAATATAACAACCTACTCGAGAGGCTCAAAATTGGATGCTTTAATGTACTGTAGTGTCTACTGCTAAAAGCACTTCAGTTGTTCCTTGTCATTTCAATTCCTCCTCCTCACTACTGGGTAAGTGATCTGTTTTCTCAAAACAGCAGTATCCTTCCTGAAGGAATATGACTCAGCTTTGCAGATCATGAGTATTACTTCACCAGTAATCTACTTTTTGATTTTGCTGCACCAAGAAAAATGTTAAGTTAAACAAAGATCCTTCCCCAATTCAAGCAAATTTCTTTAGGAGAACAACCACATAGATGCAACCATTTTAGTCATTAGATTTAAAATAGCCTGCTGTGACCTTCAATTTTTTTTATTTTACCTAGTAGCCTTTTTTTTTTTTTTACAACTACACTTGGTTCTGACCAACATCAAACAGAAAAATCAGTTTCTTTTGTTCTCATTAAACTCATCACCCACTTTCAGAAGAATATCCCTCAAACACCAGTGCATTTCCCAAGTTTCAATGTGTCTTTCCTATCTAACACTTTTGCTGATCACAAACAGCTATTTCAGTGATCCCACCTCCTTCTTCAAGCTACAGACCAAAATCACAGTGCAGTTTTACCCTATTAATAAACTGACCTAACAGCCTGCATCTAAACAAGCCCCTTTGTTGACACTAGAATTGTTTTTCATTTTTAATTGAAAGGGAGGAGAGCAACATTAAAATTTTCTCTTTATATTGGGGTAGTGAAAGTCTTTCCAGTCTTTGTTCAGATTTCATTTACCTAGATGGTCATTTTATATTGAAAAGCTTTTGGAAGCCACATGAAATTTCCGGTCGACCTTTCATACTCATTTCTGCTACGTTGCTGTGGGACACATTTAACTGGAGCGAAATCACTTCTTTAAGAAACATTTACTACCCACCTTGTCTACACAGTGGCCAAGTTCTGTGATTACTGAAATGCCTCAGCTGCACCAAGTCTCTTCCTAATTCTGTCAGCTCCTTTCTGAGCACATCAGCACTTTGTGTTAGTTCAAACATCTTCCTCTCAAGAATGGGCCTGGTAAATGCCTATTTACCTTCAACTCCAAATGTGCATTTAGTTTATCAACTGTCAGCATAACATGCAAGAGTTTAGCCTGGAGAAGAGGAGGCTGAGGGGAGACCTTATCGCCCTCTACAACTGCCTGAAAGGAGGTTGTAGCCAGGTGGGGGTCAGCCTCTTCTCCCCAGTAACATGCGAGGGGAAATGGCCTCAAGCGGTGCCAGGGGAGGTTTAGATTGGACATTAGGAAAAATTTCTTCACTAAAAGGGTTGTCATGCATTGGAACAGGCTGCCCAGGGAAGTGGTCGAGTCCCCACCCCTGGAGGTATTTAAAAGATGGGTAGATGAGGTGCTTAGGGACATCGTTTAGTGGTGGACAGGTACAGGTGGGCTCAATGATCTTAAAGGTCTTTTCCAACCAAATGATTCTATGATTCTATTATTAGTAGTAATCATGAAAGAGTTTGCTGCCTTTTAATAGTATGCTTGCTTTTTCTTTTACATAAAATCTTTCCCCTTCTCTTCTCTTTTCTTCCCCTCTTCCTAGGAGACTTTCTCTGCTACACTAGCATTTTTAATGTTGTCTACTACAGGCAGTCAACTTTCCCATCCACTATCACACAGGACACCAATGTAAAAGCAAATAAGGCAACAGTATATAAAACACTATTATCAGGAAGAAGCAAAACACAGGTCCTCCCTATAAACTTGAAATACCAAACTTCTGAATAAATCTTTTGGGGTTTATCTTTACGGTATTATTTGTTAAGTGACATTCATGAAAACTAACCAAACCACATGATCATTATTTAAGAGAAAAAAATAATAATCATATTTTCATGATACTCATTAACCCTTCTTATATGGCCTCAGCTACCCAAGCCATTATCAGCCTAGGCTGCTACAGGCAGACTTGGTTGAACCCAGATTGATCCAAGTCTCAATTCACTAGTACTTGCAGAAATCTTCAACTACATGTCCATAATCACAACAGATTTCAGCATTCCATTTTCCTAAAATACTCACATGGACATTCTGGTACCTACATACATCTCAAAACAAAGTTTTAAATTCTCTTATCATTAAGCTTACATTAAGAAGCATATACACAAGCAGGGAAGAGCAAGTGAACAATGTTAGAACCAGGTGCTATTCAAAACTATTCTGCCTACCGGCCTACCCTCTGACTTCACCTCCAGAGAGGTGGCACACTGAACTCTTTATTCAGGATGCTTTTCTCCTCCAGACCCACCTTCATCTTACACACTTACTCCTCCCCTTGAGAGAGGACTGCTGCCACCTGCATATTCATTTCTAGATGAAAAACCCTCCACCTTTTTGTTTTCCCAGATCAAGTGATGAAGTACAATTAACAGTTACATTCAGATTTGACTTGGCAAACTTGGTAGTTACTCACCCTAGTGACAAGACTTCCAGGACCTCTTGTTTTTTCCTTTGTTTTGGCATTTCCATCTCTCCAAAAGGTCTCTGCCCCATGTTCAGTACGTAAATTTTCCTCCTTCTGGAAATGTGGCAAGTGTTCTAACAAACAGGTGGTGATGACACAAATCTCCTCAATGGCTTCAAAAACTTGGATAATTTGTCCGTACATGAATGAAGTTCTCACATTTTGAAGAAGCCACTCACACTGAATGTGTCTTACAAGAAATAACTACATCTACTTTCATCACAAAACTGTGAAGAGTTATCAGTTGATAACTTGGTGGGGTTTTTTTCACTGAGACTTATCAGAGTCATTTATAAAGGCATTTGCTATACTGTCTAGCCAGGAGTTGACTGAAGTGTTTACAAGCCTTTTTCTCTGCATCCTTTGGTATTCACAGATTTCTCCATCATCCCAGAAAGGTAAGTTTAATTACAAAATGTATGATCAGTATCTCTTTTACTTAGACAAAAAAAGTTTTGCTCTTTAGGCTCAAAACCAAAATTCATTAACTTCAACTAGCAAAAATGGTTTGAAAGACACTGTTACGATAGCATGATTTAAACTTAGAGGCCAGTCCTCATTCTTGCATCCTAAAGATGTCCATTGACAGTTCCCTTCCCAAAGCACTAAAGACTCAAAGCTACAAAGATGAAGATTTCAGCAACAACAAAAGAACAACCAAACAAAACCTGGTTATGGTTACTGCTCTGTAAGCCGTGACTTGATGACACTCCATCAAATTCAACTTTGCTCGTTAGCACTTTTCAGCCCTTCAGCATACATAGGATTTTAAGTTGAAACTTAGAATACATGTTGAAAAGTTTTATCTTAATACCTTTTCATACAGTATAGATCTTGCATACGTAACACATGTATTAACACCCCTCTACCCAGCCACTTACACTCTGTGCCAGTGGGTTTTCATACAGTAATAGCCTGTTTTTTCCGTAATTCTAAGAGATTTTATTAGGCCTTTCAAATCGCACCAGTGCACTTTTTAATAAGAAAAAAAGGGATGCTTGTCTGTATATCTTCAGTTCAAAACATATCTCTTCTGTCAGTTTACAGAGTCATCTCTAATCTCCAATTTACATATAGGACAGAAAGGCACTTCCTACAACCACAGTGTCTTCTCTGTCAAAATGTAATCACTTTGCTTAGCACTCAACTCTGCTTCTTAGCAGTTTTACTCTTAATCCTGCCACAAAGAAGGTGACAGATCTAACAAGGTGTTCTTGTCTTTTCAACTTCAAATAATAAGCTTTAGATACCAAATAGATAACAGAAAGTAAGCTGCCTCAATTTCTTCCAATTCCGATAAAAGGTTTCCTGATTTAAATTCAAGACGCACAATCTTTATGTTTTCATACTAGTACCTCACTTCTAGTTCAGCTGCTTTCTTCACATTTCAATTGCAAGTGATTTCCACAACAACTCAGAGTGAGTTTACATTTACATAACCAAAGTGAAAACTGGAAAAGTACACGTTTCAAGTGATGTGAACCTAGCTGCTGTTCAATACCCTAACAAAACGTCTTCCAAATAATGAAACTCCATTCTTTAGGCTACTTTAATTCTACTTCAGGCTTAGTCTTACAAAAGGACAGGAGGAAAGCCAATAACCCCACTGTCAGCTCAGCTGACCAATTTAACTAACCTAAGATTAGAACTGATTGTTCAGGCAGGGGTTTTTTTGTTGTTGTTGTTGTTTTCCTCCTGGAAAACATTGTAACATTTTTACTCATTTTCTCTTTTAAGTAACAGCCACAGCTTTGCTGACATTCTCTGCAAGTGACAGGAAAAAGGAAACATTTGTCATTGTAAATACCGTAAAGAAAAATATTTTGTCTGCTCCCATGTACGCTAAACCAAGTTTTTTGCTTGTTCATTGATCGCTGTGTCCATTGTGTTTCACTGGAAAAAAAAAAATGTGCCTTCTGTTCAAACAAAGGGAAGCACCGGAGATCTCTTAATAGACCCTTTCCTTATAAAAGAGTGCATCGTGTACAGAGGCGGAGTTTAAAGGGCTCTTCCCAATACCAAACACCCACAAAAGATGCCTGAACGTTTTCCAGTGTATGTCACAACCCAGGCTGAACCAGACAACCTCCACACGTAAATACAGAAATGAGCCAGTTGTTAAATATGCCCCACGAGTTTTTCGCTAAGCATCCGAGATGTCCTTCTACTGCTTTAAGATTTTCAGTTGCTGCAAGACTAAGCTCAGTGCAACTTCCCTGTTACCAGAAGTTATCAGCATCAGAAGTCATCACTGCACCACTTACACACTTATCAAGTCTGTGTCATCCCTCTGCCCACACACAAATGTGGAAGTTGACTATTAATACAGCTGGCAGGGTCTTCCAAAACTGTAAGAGTACTACGCATGTACCCATTTGTAACTACACCAGAAAGACTGTAAGCCTACTGTTGTAATCTGTCATTTTGCTTTCGACAGGATTTTTTTTTTTTTTTTCCCTGAGAACGACAAAGCTCAGTCCTTCTTCCACAACAAAACCCACCAAGGCCAGCACCTTGACAAGGAGCTCGCACTCAGAGCTGTCATGTGAAACAGGTTTCCGAGGGAGCATTTAGGTGCTTTGGAAGGGATGTAGTCCCCTGCTTGGACCGTCTGTCCAAGCAAACACAGCTCTGAACCTGCTTCAGGGATGCCTACTGCAAATCACACCTCCTCCTTCACCCTCATTAAATCAAACACATTTAACAGCAAGCCCCAACCTCGAGCAGCACTGATTACACCGTTTCCCACTTCCCTTAGGGACTTCCCTTTAAAACCCAATTAATACAGCTTTTTATTATTATTATTATTACTACTGCCATCACTGGGGGTTTTGGGGGTGGTTTTTTTGTTTTTATTTTTTTACACACGAAATCGGCAATCCCCCTCATCTTTCCAGCGGTGAGTCTGCATTTTCCTCGCTCGCCGCTCCTTTTTAGGCATCCAAACGGAGCAAGTGCCCAGCCCTGCCCTGCCGCCCCGCCCGGGAGCGATGGCCGGGGGTGGC